>NC_052049.1:176578324-176886538 GCF_903992535.2 Arvicola amphibius
GCCAGTCTCAGGTACAGAAGTTTGATACCAGCCTGGGCTGGCTGAGACTGTGTTTCAGTCTCAAAACAAAACAAAAGAAAACAAAACCAACCAAGCAAGGCAAAGATCTTGTCAGGGGGTCTTGAGGTCAAGCTCAGGGGATATGAGCTGAGCTCTGTGTAGATAGATGACCAAAAATACCTAGAGAAGTGCCAGTCAGTTAGGGCTCAGGGAATAAATGCTATGGAAAGTAAGATCCTAGGTCTGGGGTTCCAGATTGTAAGTGGCTGTGCTGGGACTTGGTAGCCTTCTGGGTTCAGCAACGCAAGCTTCCTCGAGAAGAGGCTCCTGAACCAAAGCCTGGCACGGTGAGGGGGTCGCTGTGTCAGGCCTACAGTGTGGGAAAGACCACATGGAGGGAGGTGCACAGGTGTGGGGTAGAGCTCAGCTGACCTGCAGGGAGTGGGGGGTCACAATTTATCCCTTCTGCTCCTTACAGACAACCTGACACTGACTACAGAGCTTCAGGAGGCCGAGGTCTTCATTTTGGACAACAAGAAGTGTGACTATATTTTCCACAAGACGTCCTTCTATCCCCGAGTTATCCCGCTTATCCGGAGGAACATGCTCTGTGCCACCAATTACGGAGAGAATGTGTGTTATGTGAGTTTCTGGGGACTTCTGGCAGCTCTCTTTCCGAATGAGTCCTGGCATGCGAGGTCTCTTTTCCCCATTACCATCACTAACCTCTCCTCTCATCTTTTCTCTCTGACTGCTAATGGCTGCAATTCTTTGGTGTTGTCTCCAACTGAGAAGCGGAAGTGGCCCCAGCTAGCAAGCTCCCGAAGGAGTGATTCTCTCAAGCAGAGCTGAGGGGGTGGACATTGTGGGTCCTGTGGGGCCAGCAGAACCTCCACCACCCCTTTGTCTTTGCCTAGGGAGACCCTGGGGAGCCATTGGCTTGTGAAATTGATGGAAGATGGATTCTGGCCGGGGTGTTATCGTGGGAGAAGGCCTGCATCAAACCCAAGAATCCAGGTGTATACACTCGCCTCACCAAATATACCAGATGGATCAAGGAGCAAGTGAACCACGCGGCACTGCCAGGGCCCTGCCAGGCCTCCTGCCTCCTATCCCTGTTCTGGCTGCAGCAGCTCCCAGCAGGCCCGTGACTGTTCCGCCCCTCCTCTTCCTGCTCTGCCTCTGCTGAATGGCATTAGGTAGCAGATGGAGTGAGGTTGCATGTCCACATTCCACAGGAGTCAGGGTGGGGATGGAGTGGTCCCTGGAGAGCGTGGGTCCTGCGGGGAGGCCTTGAGTGGCCAGGAGAAGGGGTGTGTGGCTTGGAAGCAACATTCTGGACTTTAAGACCAAGAGTAGAGATTAAATTTGTGTGAGCATTAGATGGTCCCCTTCTCCCCCTTGTTCTTTGGGGGTGACTCTGGGGGTCGGGGTAGGTGGGTAGTTTGGGGACTCATGGTTTCTGCTGTGTTTCTAGTACTGGGGCACAGAAATAGGGATCTGGGCTTGTGGTCTGTCTCGTCACCTGTGTAGTGGTCAGAGTGTTAGGGCAATTGAAACATACCCTATGGGCCACAGCCAGAATTCCAGACTCAGAGTCTAGTTGGATAATTTTCTCCCTCCCTTCATCCCTCCCTTCATCCCTCTCTTCCCTCTCTTCACTTTAAACTGCTTGTGAAAAGTGTGATATGACCACTGTAGAGAGTTAGAAAACACACCAAAGCCTAATTGCCCAATCTGAGTGTTCCGTCTGCATTTGAATTGAAAACACCTTTTTTGTTTGTTTGTTTGTTTGTTTTGGTTTTCGAGACAGGGTTTCTCTGCAGCTTTCGCGCCAGTCCTGGAACTAGCTCTTGTAGACTAGGCTGGTCTTGAATTCACAGAGATCTGCCTGCCTCTGCCTCCCAAGTGCTGGGATTAAAGGTGTGCGCCACCACCGCCCAGCTTGAAAACACTTTTTTGAACAAAGTTTGGTGCAGAGGGACCAGCCTTCTGCAGGTCGGAAAGACTGGGACTGAGATGCAGAGCCAGCAAGAGAAACATACAGGCTTCTTTTCTGAGGCTTCTTTATTTTATTTTTCTTTTTGTCCTTGTTCTACTCTGTTCTTTTTTGTTCTGTTCTTCTACCCTGATGTTTTCCTTCTACATCTTCCCTGATGTCTTCCTTCTTCATCTTCCCTGGTGTCTTCCTTCTCTCATGCCTTTTTTTTTCCTTTACAGTTTATATACCCCAGCAGAATCTTTCAAACAATATAAAAGTTATACTGTGGATACATTTATTTTTTAAGTGAATGATTGCAATGAGTACAAGTAAATATTATATTTTTCATATCCCTTACATGATTGAATATTTTACATATTACAGGTGAAAAACAGGACTTTTCATAGATCAGAAATCTTTCAGCCATAATTGTTTACATAGGCAGTAGTTTTTATAATTGCCAGGAAAGCAGGTTACTAGTTTCACTTTTTATACCGAAGAGTCCTGTCCAATTAATTTAACTAACCATCCCATTCTTTGTTTTCCAGTTACATGAAGTCATTTGTTTAAAGCTTTGTTTAGCTATGATGCACACTGAAACCCGTGAACACATTTCCCCAAATCAGAAAGAACTTGCGCTAACTCCTGGGACTCAATTGTTTTCCTTAATCATTAATCTAAACCATTGTCTATATGGCTCCTCGAGAGAAACTCATAAGTTCTAGCTGGGTGACGCTTCCTTAGTTCTATTTTCTATCCTCTGCCGCCCCTGCTTTATCAGGGAGGCGGGGAGCAGCACTTTAAACAGTACAGCTTAAGAGGAAATCATCTTCATAATAATCTACAGGTAAAAATACCAGTAGAACAGGATATTTCCATGAGATAATCATGATCCACTAAAGGCAGCAGGGATCCCCTGACACCCATTCACACTGTGCCAGATACCAGAGAAAGTGGCAGCAGTACACATGTAAAGGCACAGCAGTGACAAGAGACATTCTGGAGCTGAAGCCCTTGGGGCCCTGCATATCTGAGACTCACCCGTCAGAGCCTTGCATTCTGGTGGGCGGATCTCCTGAAGCCAAGTGCTCTCTGCTGCTTCTCGACAGGGCCACCAGCAGTTTGAGCTACAGCTAATTGGTCCGTGCTTGTCAACTGTGTCCTTCAAATCTTGTCAGCACTTCATGTACTTTACATCTGCAGAATCTGTGGGTTTCTGAGAACCTTAACCCAAAATAAGAGCTAGTCTGTTTCTTCTTAAGGTTCTGTTTTATATAGTTTGGAGAATGATGTGTGACCGCCATACTTTAGGTTTTGAATGAGTGAATTTATTAAGTATCTAGCAAACCAAAGGAAAAGAATAAATAGTAAGAGATAGGTAGATGGTTGGATGATAGATGGATAGATAGATAAATAGATAGATATAAATAGATGATAGATATAGATAGATAGATGGATAGATGATGGATGGATGGACGGACGGACGGACAGAGAGATAGATAGATAGATAGATAGATAGATAGATAGATAGATAGATAGATATAAGCACCATTGAATCAGGTGTTTAAAACACCCAGCTGAAATTGACTAGGGAGTACTATTGAGGCAGTCCTGGACATCCTATAGAGTCCCAGGCAGCTGAGTCCCCTCAGGTGAGGCTTCCAAGTAGGAGAACAAATAGCAACAGATAGAGACATCATTATCAAACCTGGTACTCACGTGGCAGCTAACAACCATCTGTAACTCCTGTTCCAGGGCCTCTGATGCCCTCTCTGGCCTCCTGGCATGATCACTGCCTCCATTAGTGCAGGCAAAACTACCCATACACACCTAATCATTTTTCATAAAATAGATTCATTAATTGATTACAAATGTACCTGGTTTTTGTCTTGCTATCTTTGTTTTATTGATCAAATGCCCTCTTGCTTCTCAGAAGAAAGTGTTTTAAAAGATGGGGCTGAAAAGATGGCTCAGCAGTTAAGAGCACTGGCTGATGCTACAGAGGACCCAGGCTCAGTCCCCGGCACCCACATGGTGACTCATAACAGTCTGTAACTTAGGCAACATATATGTGTGTGTGTGTGTACAGTGTATATATGTATGTGTGTTTATGTGTATGTATATATAATTTACATATATATATATATATATATATATATACATACACACACATTCAGGCAAACATGCTAAAATAAAATAAATCTCTTTAAAAATTTTTCATAGAGGCAAAGAGTTTCTCTGTTTTGGAGTTCTCTCTTCACTTTCTCTCCACTTTAAATATTTTTCTGCTATGTTGAGGGCATCCGACTGTAGGAATCACCATTTTCTGCATTTTCTACCACAAGAAAAAGGTTTGATTTGCTTGTTTCTGACATCACACAGCAGGTGCGCTTCATTTCTGAGCCCTTTCTGTCAGCGTGAAGCTGTAGACTGCTCAGTGCTGGAGCCGCTGGGTTTCCATTCTCCGAGGCAGCAGGTGGACAGTGGCCGTGAAGACTTCCCGAAGCCACCTGTGAAGCCTCGTCTTCCTGGCACCTCTAGACTGTTTCCAGGGGCGAAGGTTCAGTTGTGGCTTCCATACGTCTGCTTCACTAAATAGTTCTCTACAGCGATGATGCCAGTTCATCTCCCACAGCAGCGCGTGAAAACGTGCCACTCTGTGCCTACAGCAACACTGGTGGCGGGGGGCAGCAGAAGGAGGTGCGACACTGGGTACCTCGGGGTGGAGAGGTGAGGAGGAGTCCCTGGACACCATGTATTCTGGAAGTCTGCCAATTGCTGCTCCTCCAGAAGCCTCAGGCCAGGCCCCCACCCTACACACTCCCCAGGACCTGCTCTGTTTTGAAAATACCTGAGAGCAAAAACAGCTCTCACAGCAGCCATATGCTATGGGAAGAAGTCTTGGTTCCCACACCTCTCGGGGCTCCTCAGAGGCGGCTGAGATGAACACTAAGGGAGCATCAAAGGCTAACTACAAGGTGCTGTCAGGAGCCAGCCAAGGGACAAGATCACAGGCTCAGAGCTAGGTGTGAGGGCACCATCAAGGCCACTGCTGAGAGCTGGGCTCTGCAGACGTTGTAACGGGGCAGGCATGATTGCAGGCTCAGCTCAGAGCCCCAGAATCACTGTTCCAGGGAGGTTTCTGATTGCCTCCGTTCATAGCTGTGGCAAGCTCCTGAGGCTGCTTCAGCAGGGTGAGCCCCAAACCCGAGGCAGAGACCTGAATAAACAACTGGATTCTAGAATCCTTGCACCATGGAGACACTCTGTCTCGTTCTAAGGAACGGTAAGAACTGGGCTTCTTGCCATGGCATGTGGATCAGTGGATCCTCAGGGTCTTCTCCCGCATCCTCTTTCTTCTGTCAGATTTGAGAATCTGCCCTATGTGGAAGGTAAGGCCTGGATGGAGGGACGGAGGGACGGAGGGACGGAGGGACGGAGGGATGGAGGGACGGAGGGACGGAGGGACGGAGGGATCTGACAGCCTGGTGTCTACATCGGCTATCCTCACGACTGCAGGGCCTTCACCTGTCAGAACTGGGAAGGGTACATGCTCAGTCGACTGTTGGGATGGCCATGGGCTGTGACCTTTAGGGACCCATATAACCCGTTCAGTATGGAGCCAGCTTGTTTGCTGGATGACCACAACAGATGAAGGAACAAAAAATGAGGAACAAACTGACATCCGTGGAGGGACGAGTTTGCCTGGGAGTCTCAGGACTTGTGACAATGACTGCTGTCTTAGTGTCCCCTGGTGAGACAGTCTACACCTCAACACTGTACACTGGCGTCTCTGTTTCACACAGGAAGCCTGGGTCCAGCTTTAACAATTTGTGAGCATTAGAACCGGGACTCAAAAACAGTTCGCAATAGATGCTTTGAGACTGAGAATATTCGGGTGGCAGAGGATGTCCAGGCTTTTCCTGAGAAACGTGGTTTCTGTGATGGGAGCCCTACCCCAAGTCACCTGCTGGCTGTACGTTGATAACTGGAAACGGGGACTGAATCCCCCAAGTTGGGTCCTGCCTTGTTCCATCACTGTGGGACACCCTTTTTCCTGGACTAGTGCATTGTTGAATAAGTGACTGAATGAGGAAGTGGGCAGTCTTCTGGCCTGAACTTCACTGTACTTCTGTCAAGTATTAGTGATGTTTTGGGGGTGGTTATGGGGGTGGTTAGGGTATGTGCAGCCTTAGACAAAGCATGGGTGCTAACTTCTGTGCCTCTGGTGAGGAGGTGGGAGTCAGCTATGACCTTACAGGAATGGAGTCCTCAAAGTCAATATAACTGGTGGCCAGCTATGAGCATGGAAAAGAGTAGCAGGATCCTGTTTGTAAGTGATGGTGACTAGCTTCTAGAACTTCAGAGAGGGTACCAAGGTCTGCAGTGGACGCTATCTGAATCCATGAGTGTCTGCTACATATGGATGGGCATCATTGTGCCTGGGGCAAGGCTGATCTGCAGCACACTGCACCTATTAATAACCCGTCATAGCTGGAGAGGTGACTCAGTGGTTAAGAGAGTGTACTGTTCTTCCAGAGGACTCAAGTTTGATTCCCAGTGCCCCCATCTGAGGCAGCTCACGACTGCCTGCAACTCTAGCTCCGAGGATTCATATACACATATCCATACACAGACATGCACACAGAAATAAAAATAATGATGAAAATGTGAAAACAACCCCTCAGGCTCCCTCCTTGGTGCTGGGACCTGGTGTTGGCATCTTCAGGCTGAATCACATGAGTCCTGTACAAGGTTAAGAGGAAGTGTAGGGATCAGTGCTGTCCAGGGCACAAGATCTGGAAAGAGCTGTTCTTTGAGACCCAAGAATCTTAAAGAAGGCGGGGAACCCTGGAGAGAGGGCCAACCTTGCCCCCAGAGTTGTCACTGTGGGCATGATGGAGCTCTTTGGGGGAGTCTTGGCTCTTTCTGTGGTTTCTGTGCAGCTTTGTGGCAAATGAAAGGGTACACTTCTCAAGCCCTCTCCTGACTGCCAATGTTGAACAGTCTTGACTGGGACAGACAGGGAGAGAAGTAAAAAAGGTCTTAGTTGCTGTTCTGTTGCTGTGATGAAGCACCATGACCAAGGCAACTTACTAAAGGGAGCATGTAATTGGGGCCTTGCTTAGTTTCCGAGGGTTAGTCTGTTATCAACATGGTGGGAAGCATGGCCACAGGCAGGCATGGTGCTGGAGCAGTAGCCGAGACCTCACATCTGACCCTTGAGTTGCAGGCAGAGACTGGGCCTGGTGTGGGCTTTTGAAACCTCAAAGATCGCCCCTAGTGGCACACTTCCTTCAACAAGGCCACACCTCCTAATCCTTCTCAAACAGTTACCAACTTTAAAAAGCTTTTCAGTTTATGAGTCTATGGGGGACCATTCTCCTTAAAACCACCACAGTAGCTGTAAGGAAGAAAGAACAGCAGCAACAGATGATGGCTATGAACTCACCATGCTGTACGAGAAAGTCCAGAAATGTGACTCTCTGGGGTAGGGAGAGGGATAAGGGAAACAGGAGACAGGCATGGGGAAGGGATGTAGAGATAAGCTGAGCAAAGAGGAAGTAAGACTCTGGGGAGACTTGGGGGTAGTGCAGCGCTTGAGGATCCCTGCGGAGGGCGGGTGGCTGAGTGAGGGTCCTGCGGAGGGCGGATGGCTGAGAGGAAGACCATCCCACAAACGGGAATCTAAGCAAGGGGACAGGCCATCTGCACAGGACAGTAGCGGGAAGCAGGGACACATGGTGTGAATTAACTCAAACACCACACATGATCTGTGCATTAGCTTTGTGTTATAAGAAAATACCCAAGAGCTAGGTGTAGCGACGCACACCTTTAATCCCAGCACTGGGGAGGCAGAGACAGGCGGATCTGTGAGTTTGAGGCCAGCCTGGCCTACAGATTACATTCCAGGACAGCCAAGGCAACACAGTAAAAACCTGTTTTGAAAAACCAAGGCCCCTAGAACAAACAAACAAAAAAACCACACACACACACACACACACACACACACACACACACACACCAACAAGAAAATACCTGAGACAATCTTCAAATGAAGTAGAAAGGTATATTTAGTTGACAGTTTTCAAAATTCAAAATCTAAGGATTTGTCACATGGGGTAGAGGATGGGAGAGGTACTCTCTAATGAAGGTAGCAACTGTCCGTCCTGGGAACGAGTACTTGCGTAACGTCAGGAGGCAGAGAAAGGCTGGGTGGGTTTCTGCAGTCCTTTGAAGACATGACCTAAAGACCGCCACCAGACTCCACTTCTGTGTGGGCATGCTCACCTCTGCTAGCACATTTGTGGCCTGGAGGTTGACATCAGATGTCGTCTTAATCATTTCCTGACAAGGTCTCGGAACTTGGAACTCTGCCTCAGTCAGTCTGGCCACTAGGAGAGCTCCTAGGATCTTCCTGGCCCCGCCCTCCAGCTCTGGGGTTACAGGCATCCACTGCCACATCTGGCTGAGAATCCAAACTTTGGTCCTCACACTTGTCCAACGACTCCTTACCCATGGAGCCATCTCCCCACCCCTAAACCCCACCTCTTAAAGGTCTATGGAGCCTCCACATATCACTCCCAGAGGACCAACGCTTCACATGTGGAGGGGTACTCAGGTTACATCCACACCACAGTGATTTCAACCACGGAGGACCTACTCGATGTTTCTGCTAACACATGCAGCTCGTCATAGATATCACTGTTAGCTTTTGTCCCCAAACCACCCGCCCCGAGCTCCCCCAGACCTGTCTCGGCTGCAGCTATTGCAGACTGCGTGGTCTGCTGCCGAGGGAAACAAACCCGTGGCATGGCTTGTGCTGACAGGTCCAGTTCCACCCATTTGAGGAGCTCAGGGGCCGCATGTGATGCTTGTCCAACAACCCAGACTGGCAGAAGACTTTCACTAAGTAGCCCCAGCTGGCCTCGGACTCACAGAGACCCACCAGCCTTTGCCTCCCAAGTGCTGGGATTAAAGGCACACGTCACCATGCCCAGCTCATGTTTCTTTACTCTTGTTCCATAACCCTTTCTTATAGAGCAATTCTTCTCTTTCGTAGTACTCAGTTGTTAGTTTTGAGTCCCCATGAAGACTTATTTTTAAATACCAACCCAGATAATCCATTTGAAAACAACAACAAAAACCTCACTCTCACTGGGCATGATGACACACATCTGTAATTCTAGCATGCAGGAGGAAGGGAAAGGAAGATGAGGATTTTGGTCACTTTGGCTGGTGAGCCTCAGCTGCACAAGACCTTTCCTGTCTAAAAAAAAAAGGCAGGGACTGGAATGGTTTAGCGGTTCAAAGTGCTGACTATTCTTCCAGAGGACGCAGAGGAGCCAGGTTTGATTGGCAGCTCCCAGGCCAGGTGACTCACAACT
The DNA here is from genome assembly GCF_903992535.2 of Arvicola amphibius. NCBI lineage: Eukaryota > Metazoa > Chordata > Mammalia > Rodentia > Cricetidae > Arvicola > Arvicola amphibius. The sequence goes on from NC_052049.1 coordinate 176,587,694, forward strand.
ATAACTCCAGTTCCAGGGGATCTGATGCCCTCTTATGACCTCTGTGGGTACTGCACACACATGATATGCAGACATAAATACACGCAAAACACCCACACACATACAAATAAAATAATAAAGAAGCAAAACAAAAACCTCAGTCTCAGCTCCAGTTCATGCACGCTCCCGTTCTCCTCTCCCTGTTCTTGAGGCCAGCAAGAGCCTCTCTGTTTCCAGGGTATGAGCCGTGGCTATAGTAGGACAATAAAACATAAAACTGTCAGCTGGGCGGTGGTGGCGCACGACTTTAATCCCAGCACTCGGGAGGCAGAGGCAGACGGATCTCTGTGAGTTCGAGGCCAGCCTGGTCTACAAGAGCTAGTTCCAGGACAGACTCCAAAGCCACAGAGAAACTCTGTTTCGAAAAACAAAACAAAACAAAACAAAACAAAAACCCGAAAAACAAAAACAAACAAACAAAAAAACAAAATATCACTGTCCATGTATTTTTAGAGACAAGCAACGGGAATCTTGAACACTAGGCCCCCTATCTCACCTCTCTAGGTTCTCTCTTCCTCCCCAAGCCATATGGGCAAACTATGGGCAGGGACGAGTCGTAGGGTGAGGGCTCACAGCATTGGTCAGACAAGTTGTCTGGTCTCCATTATTGGGGGCTTTCTCTATAATGGGGGCCACCTAGTGCCTCTGGGTTTGTGGTTGCCCGTTTTTGAGGTAGTAGCTGCAGGCCCTGACTTGTGCAGATGGCAGAGTCTGCTTGAGTCATGGCTGAGAAATGCTTTGACAGTCTGCCTTGGCCTGCTGGGCAAGGGCGACCCTTTGCATCCCTCTCTCCACCTCTTTCTTCAGGGCCCTGGTTCTGGTCCTGTGGTCAGACCAACGTATCCTGCAAGGTGGTAAACGGGAAGGTGGTGGAGGTGGGCAGGTGGCCATGGCAAGTAAGCATTCTGTTCCTGGGGCTGTACGTCTGCAGCGGCTCCCTCATCCACCACAACTGGATCCTCACAGCTGCACACTGCCTGCAAAGGTCAGCCTGTGGGGGCATCTTGGTCGGGAGCTCTGGGACTAGAGGACAGGAGCCTGGGTATCCTCGGACTCAGAACCCTTACTGCTGGTGAGCTGCTTCTTCTCTGGGCCTGCAGATCCAAGGACCCGGCTAACTACACCGTGAAAGTGGGCGTCCAGAACCTCCCAGACAACAGCTCGGAGCTCCTGCTCACGAACATTGTGATTCACGAGAAGTTCAACAATCACATGTCTTACGACATCGCCATCTTGAAGCTCAAGTACCCTGTCGCCTGGTCCCCCCTTGTCCAGCCAATCTGCCTCCCCACCATCAATTTCAGGCCAACCATAGGCACCATGTGTTGGGTCGTCGGGTGGGGAAAAGAGAAGACTAAAGGTGAGCGCAATAGAGCAGGGGTCTTGAGACACCTGACCCTGCAGGACACTGTCCTGGGGTCACCGACTCCCTTCTTCCTCCACTCTGTGCAGTCGTTTCCTGAGCACATTCATATGCCCAAAGAGATACACAGTGCTCGAGCAGAGAGACAAGAGGCCTGGGAGAACCTTGCTTTCCAAAGTTAAAATTATTTAATTTTTTGTTTGTTTACTTATTTATGTGTATGTGTGTGAGAGTCCATGTGCCACAGTGCATACCTGAAGGTCAGAGGTCAACCTTTATCTGTCCTGTGGGTCCTGGGGAATCAAGCCAAGGTCATCAGGCTTGATGTACTTGCTAAGCCGTCTCACCAACCCCCAAAGTGAAGTTAGGTCTTACACCAAGTCCTCAGCCTCCAGCATAGTAGGAAATTAAATCTTTGGCAATTCATGGGGATCTGTGTCTGCAGGTACGCTGAGGACTTTGACCGTGATATGTTCTGATACACTACACTGAGATGGCCTTTCTAGTCAATATGCACCCCTAATGCTCAGAGAGGCAGCCCTGTTGGTGCTGCCTGGAGTCTCGCCAACCTTTCGGAAGGCAGCAGCTGCTACATCTAGGCTCGAGGGTCTTGCCCCTTTCACAGAATAAGAAGGAACTTCTTCTTGAACTTGACTGGTTGGGACATATCTCCTTGTTCTCGCTCATACCTGACTTTCATTCCACACCTCTGGGAGATTTTCATTTAGTTTTTGTTTTGTTTTATGTTTTTGTTGTTGTTGTTTGGTTTTGTTTGTTTGTTTGAGGCAGGGTCTCTTTACATAGCCCTGGCTGTCCTGGAACTCACTCTATGGACCAGGCTGGCCTCAGACTCAGAGATCCACCTGCCTCTGCCTTCCAAGTGCTGGGATTAAAGATGTGTGCCACCCCCAGTTCTTAGCTTAATCTTCTTCAATGCTCTTAACCGCTGAGCCATCTCTCCAGCCCTAGCTTAATCTTCTTAATGAGTGGGGACATTTTTGAAAGCCAGGCAACGAACTGTAGCGTTTATGAACAAACACCTCTGGACACGACCCTGCCTCTCACATACACAAATGTGAATGACCCTGAGTTGGAAATAGGCTTCGAAGTTGAGGTCATGCCCAGATCTTTCTCTCTGCAGGGGCTCCGAACACCCCCTACAATGTCCAGGGTTTGGCTGTCAGGATCGTGAACAATGAAATCTGCAATCACCGGTACCAGTTTCTCCTGCAGAAGAACCAGAAGAAGTTCATTGACAACGACATGCTGTGTACAAGTTCGGAATGGGGCCTGGACACTTGTCAGGTGTGGAATAATGTGCAGATGGAAGGGGGGCAGGCAGTATGGGGTCATGCTTGCCTTCACATGTGACCATCAGAGGCCCAGTACAAAAGTCCGAGTTTCCATTTTCCGGTACGGAAAAAAAAAGATGTATTAGTTAGTTAGCTATGACTGTGATACAGCACTATGATGGGGCAACTTACAGAAAAAGGAGTTTATTTGGGGTTTATGGTTCTGGGGGAATTGTAGTCCATCACTATCCCTGCAGGGAGTGTGGCAGTAGGCGGGCAGGCTGGTCTCTGAAGCTGCAGTTGAGAGTTCCCATCCGGAATCACCAAGAGGAAACAGCACACACTAAGGATGGTGGGAAGCTTTTGAAGCCTCAGTGCCCACCCCTGTAACACACTTCCTCCAAGGCCACACCTCCTAATCCTTCCGAAGGAAGTATTCAAACGTAAGCCTTTGGGGGCCATTCTCATTGAAGACAGCGCATTGGTGAGATGGCTTTTGTCCCTGCTATAGACAGTTCTTTTTGTTTATTTTTTATTTTTATTCCTTAGAGAGGATCTCACTAAGTGGCCCTAGCTGGCGTGGAGCTCACCATTTAGAGCAGACTTGCTTTAAGCTCACAGACATCTACCCGCCTCTGCATGTTGGAGTGGGGATTAAAGCTACCACGCCCAATTCTATAAGCCATTTTAATGCTCCTGAATATCAGCCACATGCCTGCAGATCTGGGTCAGGCACTGGCAGACAGTTTTGCAGAAATGATAGCATTCTGTAAGCTTCAGCCAGTTGTTTCTTCTAGTCAATATTGTTTATGAAATGCATACTTTATTTTTTATTTAAAATATTTCATTTGTATTATGTATATAGGTGTTTCACCCGCATATATGTCTGTGTACTGTATGCACGCCCGGTGTTTGTAAAGGCTAGAAAAGGCATTGGATCCCCTGGAAGTGGTGTTGTAGATGACTGTGGGCCTCTAGATGGGAACTGGGAACTGAACCTGGGTCCTCTGAAATAGACAAATGCTCTTAACTGCTGAGCCATCTCCCCAGCCCCCAGATTCTTATCTTCTTGAGAACATGTTTTATTTTCCTCTTGAAGTCCCGATTCTGCTGAATTTAAAAGACAGAACTACTCTGAGAGACAACAGGGTTCTTTATGTGAAAACATATTTGTTTACAAGAAAAGTTGTATCTCTTGACTCAAAGGTTTATAAGCCAAACATTATGTAAGTTAATGAGTAGTTGTAAGGCTTGCCCGGACACCTGTGAAAAGAAATGAATGCATCACGGCTGCATCAAAGGACACGGGGAGGTTTACCCACAAGTCTAAGCCAAGTGACCATGGAGGCTCTGCCAAAACGTTCTCTAGATTTCCCGACATTCTAGAAAAACAGCTAGTTGGGTTTAATTTACTTACATCCAACAAACATTGCTGGGTTCTAGGTTGCAGTCCGGTCCAGGAAAGGTTCTGGCCTCAGGGAACAAGCAGCTGTCACATAGAATGAACCATGAACCCGTTTAACCCCAGTGAGGCCAGGCTTCAGTTTAAGAAGTTTCAAGAATGGCTCAATGGGTAAGAACACTGGTGCTAACAGAGAACTCTGGTTCGTTACCAGCACCAACATGGTGGCCGACAACCGTCCATAACTCCAGTTCTAGGGTGTCTAGCACCCACTTCTGATCTCTGAGGACACCAGGCACACATACAGTGCACAGACAAACATGCAAGAAAAATACACATATACATAAAATAAATCTCTTCTTTGGTGGGGAGGGGTTTGAGACAATCCTAGCTGTCCTGGAACTAGCTCTTGTAGACCAGGCTGGCCTCAAACTCACGGAGATCCAACTGCCTCTGTCTCCAAGTGCTGGGATTTAAGGTGTGTGCTACCACCGTCTAGCAAGCAAATCCCACCGTCTAGCAAGCAAATCTCTCCTTTTTTTTTTTTTTTTTTTTTAAAAAAAAAAGGTGTTTAGAATAAGTCACTCCCTTTGTTAAGTTCTAGCATGAGAACTACATATACTTCACTGGGAAATAATGTGTTCCTGTTTGGAACATTTGAAGTATCTGAAATTACCTCCTCCTTGAAGGTTGGGTTGGTGTTTTCAGGAGGACAGACAGACAATGCTTTCTGTTGAGTGATTGTCCTTAGACACTGTTTTACGTTGTTTCACACATAGTTGTTGGGTTAGCCAATTTCCTATCACTCTGCAATCTTAACATTTTAATTACATTTATTTATTTGTTTATTTATTTGTTTGTTTGTTTGTTTATTTATTTATTTGTGTGTGGTGGGGCGCGCGGATGCTATGGTGCACAGAGAGCAACTGTGGGAGTTGGTTTCCTCCCCAGGGATTGAACTCAGGTCCTCAGGGTTGGCTGTGAGTGCTTTCACCTCCCTGACTCTCTGTCCCTTTTTAAATTAATCTAAATCATTTGCATTTTCTTAGAAGTCTTTCACCTCAACCAGATTTAAATCCACAAAATAGAAATGTAAAGAGTCTTAAGGTTCTGGGAGAAAACATTTTCTAGGAATAGATTCTCTTCTCTATTCTTACTCAAACCTCAGGGCAATTGTGTGTGTCATCCCGCCACCAGGTTGATTGTCCAATTTAATGAACTCTTTGCTTTCTAATACATCAGTTATCCTTACTATCCTTTTCAAGTGTTTTGAGCCTAACATTCATGGACAAATAATTGTCGATGTTAATGAATAATTTATTTTCCTTCTTCTATTTGATGCTAAAACTTCTTGCAGTCCCTAAGTAAAATTTGCAACATTTAGGCCACATCTTATGTGTTTTGCAATATGTGGCATTCTGTGCTTCTGTGTCTTATTATAGATTTAAATTTTGTTTCCATTATAACATATTTTAAGGTTAACTTCTGTTTTTCCATTGAAATAAATATATTTAAATCATGCGTATTATATAAGTATATACACTAATTTAAATATATATCAAAATATTTTGATATGAAAAGGAAGTATCCACATCCGATAGATGTTGTCTGCCTGTCTTCTAGTGTCTCTCTCCACATACTCTTTTTTCCTCTAGACCTCTAGCAAGGACTCCTGTACTATAATTGCTGGCCGGCCTCACTAAGGCTTGATTTTCCTCCTTGTTTTCCTGTTATAGGCATCTGTCTGCTCCCTTCTGTTTAATGCATGTCCTTAAAGATGTTTGTGTCGTTGGAGAATATTTAGTGCTCATATACAGTTTAGTTTATAGAAACAATATTGTCTTACATAACCAGAGCATCCTATATTCTTCTCGGGATGTGGTGGTTTATGTCTGTTGGAGAAGGGATCCATGTGGCCCAGACCAACCTTGAACTCTATGTGTCTGAGGGATGACCTTGAACTTCTACTCTTTTTTTTTTTTTTTTTTTTTTTTTTTTTTTTTTTTTTTTTTTTTTTTTTTTTTTGGTTTTTCGAGACAGGGTTTCTCTGTAGCTTTGGAGCCTGTCCTGGAACTAGCTCTTGTAGACCAGGCTGGTCTCGAACTCACAGAGATCCGCCTGCCTCTGCCTCCCGAGTGCTGGGATTAAAGGCGTGCGCCACCACCGCCCGGCGAACTTCTACTCTTCACGATTCTGAGGGCTGGGATTATAAGAACGCTACCATGTTCATGTGATAATGGAGATCAGACCCGGGTCTTTGTGCATTCTCCCAAGTGAGCTACGTTCCTATCCCCAAACCTATTTTCAACAATATTTGGTGTCCTTTACTTCCCAAATAGTCTCTATTTAGATGTCATTATTGTGAACATATTCCTCTTCAGGATTGCGGGATTTGAAGATTCTTTTTGAAAAAGATTTCATTTTTATTTTCAATTATGTGTGTGTGTTGTCTCTGTCATTGGATTTGTCCAAATGACTGTAGTTTCACTATAACTAGAGTTATAGGTAGTTGCGAGCCCCCAGTATGGGTTCTGGGAAAACTTGGATTCTCTGGAAGAGCAGTACATGCTTATAACCTAGGAGTCATCTGTCCAGCCTTTTAAAACCTCTTTTAAAAATGTGTTTCATCTCATGACTTAAATATATGGCTCTGAATGTCTTTACTTAGCTTTATCTTTTTCGCTTTTCATGTTTTGAGTTTTGCTCTGGAGTTTGTGCTGGGATCCAGTTTAATTCTCCTCTGTCCCCAGAGCCAGTTTCTTTACCCGCAGTAGCATGTACCAAGTCCCCTCACATGCATTCATCAGGCTACGGGCTCCACTGTCCCCTTGGCTGCCTTTTCTATACAGCAGTGCGTATCCTGTTTCTACCATGGTAAGCTTTGGAATCTGTCTTCTTGGTCAAATCTGCCCCCAACTTGATACTTTCAATTTTCTCTTCTTTCTCCAAAAAGTCCATGTAGCTCCTCTGGATGATAAAAGGAAGACTCTAAGTTGTACTTGGTCTCCTGAATCTGTGAACAAGGCTGTGAATTTGAAGCTTTCCTTTACGGGACTTGATACAGGCTTTGAACCAAAAGCTAGCCCCTGGGCTCTCCTGACTTTCTAGAGTCCCACTCCCCATTCAAGTTTGGGGCTTCAAGGAGTCTTTATTTCCTGTACTCTTATATATGCAATTACAATGCTGTGTTTTTTTTTTAAATAGGGCAATGGCTCAGAGGTTAAAGTACTTGCTGCATAACTGTGAGGACGAGGGTTCAAATCCTGGAACCTGTAAATGCTGAGTTGGTGTGGCAGCCTGCGTATAATTCCAGCCTCAGATAGTGTGGGCATGGAATCTCTAGAGCAAGCTGACTCATAAGTCTGGCAATATGGGGTGGGAGGAGCACTGGACTTGACTGAGAGACTGCTTAAATGAATAATGGGGAAGTGATGGCAGATGCTTCCAGGCTCACGCCTTGGGCTTCTACATGAAAACTTGTACCCATGTGTATAGTGTGGAGCTGCGGGCCGGCTTCCAGCCACCCAGCTCCCAGCCACCGGCTAGCTTTACCCCGAAATAACAACACACAAACTGTATTCATTTAAATACTGCCTAGCCCATTAGTTCCAGCCTCTTACTCACATCTTGATTAACCCATATCTAATAATCTGTGTAGCACCACGAAGTGGTGCCTTACCGGGAAGTTTCTAGCTTACATCCATCTTGTGCTGGAGCTTCATCGCGTCTGTCTCCCTGAGGAGAGGCACGGCGGTCTGGCTCAGAGAGCAGAGGCATGGTGATTTATTAACTTCCCTTCCCAGCATTCTGTTCTGTCTACTCCGCCCACCTAAGGGCTGGCCAACCAAATGGGCCAGGCAGTCTCTGTATTAACCAATGAAATCAACTCAAACAGAAGACCCTCCCACATCACATGTGCATGTGCACATTTCACACATGCAAACATGTACAGCATACATACACACATGCATGAAAATGAAAAAGAAAGTTTGAAAATGCTTTTTTAAAAAAAATTCAAAACCACATTCCTAATTTTTTCCAGCAAGAAGGTCCGGTTAGGTATCTTGTTTTTCATATGTGAACTGACTTTGTATATTGTTTAAGGTCGTTCCTCTGTGAGCAACAGAATTTTTAAATGGTTTTTTGAGACAGGGTTTCTCTGTGTACCCCTGGCTGTCCTGGAACTCACTCTGTAGACCAGGCTGGCCTTGAACTCACAGAAATCCATCTGCCTCTGCCTGGGATTAAAGGTGTGTGTCGCCACACCTGGTCAGCAACAGCACATCTGTGCACTAGTGGAGGTCTCTGCTCTTGTCCTTAGGCAGAACTTTATTGTTACTTTCCTTAATATGTGTGCTTCAGAACATCACGTCCTGGGAATCTTTTGCATTATGTTAAAAAATAAATATACTGAACCTTTCTCTTCCTGGTTTATAAAGTTTCAAATGTTACTGAGGAATATAGATAGGCCTTTTTTTTCTTATGCTGGAGATAGAGTCCAAGGTCCCATGCATCCTAAGTGAATGGTCTATCACTGGGCGGCAATGTAATTCCATAAAAAGATTTTTTTTAAATCGTAAGAAACCTGATGTCACCTTTTGATGTATGACACTATAAATGTTCTTTTTCTGCATTCACCTGTCTTTGCACACAAGCAGGGGAACTGGTTAGTGCTTTTAAGATTGCCACCTGTAAGCAAGACTATAGGAAAGATCAACAATTGTACCTTGGAGGCCCAGTGGTCTTCAGGGGGGCTTAACAGTCAGAGAGCGAGTAGATCAGTGAAGCAGCCGCTGTGGTCGCAAGCTTGGGCCTTAGCTCAAAATTTATATGTTACAGAACAGGTTCATAGGCAGGTCTCATTCTTGGGGACAACAAAGGCCTAAGTTGGCAAATATTGCTGCTACTTCAAGCCTCCTCTCCCCCTGCAGGATACATCTGGCAGCTCCCTGGTTTGCCAGATGAACAAGACCTGGATCCAGATGGGGGTGGTGAGCTGGAGCTTTGGCTGTGGTCGTCGCCAATTCCCGAGCATCTACACCAGCACTTCCCACTTCACCCAATGGGTCAAGAGACAGATCGGAGACATGAGGTTTGCCAGTATGGCTGTCCCTTCCTTCCTGAGCCCAATCATCCTCACTGGCTACATTCTGCTGGTTTCCTTGGGCTCCCTGTGGCTCTTGTGAGCCGTGCTTCTGCAACAGTCATTCCCAGAGGGTACCTTTCCCTCTTCTCTACTCGGCCTTCAGAAGTGGACACCAGAGGCTGAACAGGACTTCGGGACAGAGGGACTTTGGGGAAGGGCTCTAGACCCACTGTGGGTTTGTTCCCCAGTTGTTCAATGAAGATGCACTTGAACCTTTTGAGCCATCTGAAGTTACCACATTCCTGACTTTGACCAAAGCCCTTTAGAACACTCTCCTCATAAAACCTGACTGTTTCTCAAGCTGAATGTTCTCTGATAGCCTTACTTCGTGTCTGTCATTGGCGTGTTGTATGACCTTGGGAGCTTTCCCCCATGTTTCCCCTGTAGGTTCCTCTTTTTTAAAAAGAAAAACAAACAAAAACAAACAAAAACAAACAAACAAAAAAACCTTTCATGTGTATGTATGTGCATGTGAGTGTAGGTGCCTGTGGAGGTGAGAGTGTCAAATTTCCCCTGTTGATACAAGTTGGTTGGAGTTACAAATGGTTGTGGGCCTCCCCATATGGCTATAGGGACTCAAACAAGTCCTTTACAAGAGTAGTACACGTTCTTAACTGTAGTTTTTTGTTGTTTTGTTTTGTTTGGTTTTGGTTTTTAAAACAAGGTTTCTCTGTATAACACGCCTAGCTGTCCTGGATCTCACTCTGTAGACCAGGCTGGCCTCAAACTCATAGAGATCCACCTGCCTCTGCCTCCTGAATGCTGGGATTGAAAGCATGCACCACCAACGCCTGGCTACATTCTTGACTGTAGACGGTGGTGGAGATAGCATGGACGCTTAGGAACTAGCGGAGGTGAAGCAAAGTGACCCAGAGAAAGGGGCCCACAAGTTTGAGGCAAGAAACCAGTCAGGACTCACACTCAGCTTGCGCACCATTCAGCAGGAGCGCTCCAACAAATGGCGCCCAGGGGGCGCCACACAGGCTGGGCACCGAAGCGCCCGATGGGGGGCGCCATTGTGGAGGAACCTAGCGGCGCAATGGAGCCCAGGTGCTGGGCTGGGGCCCGTGGGCAGAGTCCTCAGGGTCCTTGGAGGCCCGGGGCCTCTCGCACCCGCACCCGTGCCCGCGCCGTTCTCCTGCTGTTGCTGTTGCTGCTGCTGCTCCTGCCTCGGCGCCCCGCAGGTGAGCCCCCTCCGCTCCCCGGCGCCCTCCCCAGCACGCCCACACCCCGGGCCGCCTCTGACCTGCTATGACCTTCCCTTCCGCAGGCTGCTTGGCCGCAGGTGCATCCCCCGGGGCGCTGCCCACCTCAGTCCCGAGCGGCCCTGGAGTCTCCTGTGGGCCCGGAGCCACCTGTCCCTCAGGCGGGCTTCGCCTTCCCCGGCAAGTCGACGCTTCAGCGACCCCTGCTCTAACGACACAGCCGGCTGCGGCGACACGGTCAGCGACCACAGGGATTGCCGGGATCGTTCAGGGGACCAAACCCAGCAACCTCCACTGTGAGTTGGGCTTTGGGATCTCGAAGGTTGAAGGATCAGGGATCAAGGGCCCAGAGGAGAGTAGAAGGAAGGGAAAGCCCCTGTGCAAATGTTTGCTGAGCACAGAAGGTTGGGCCAGGCCTGGTCCTGCCTTCTGGGCCCTGTGCTTACAGGCCTTCCATCATGGTGAGGTAAATAGGGGACAAGGAAAGTTAACGTAGTTGAGAAGACTGGTGAGTTGAGGTGCCCAGAGTTAGCCGCTAGCGCGCAGGCCTTCCTTTGACCTGGTCTGCCCCCTCTCTCTCTCTGTCTCTCTCTCTGTCTCTCTCTGTCTCTCTCTCTCTCTCTCTCTCTCTCTCTCTCTCTCTCTCTCTCTCTCTCTCTCTCTCTCTCTGTTCCCAGCCCAGAGCCCACAACACAACTCCAAGAAGGCCGTGTAAGACTTCTTGTGGGGTCTGCAAGGCCCACCTAGTATTTTAATTTCCTTGCCGTTGGTGTGATAAAGCAACTTGGAGAGGGGGCAGGGACTCTATTTTTCTTATACTTCCAGGTCATAGTCCATGACTGAGGAAAGCTTTGGCCAGAAACTGAAGCAGAAACTATGAAAGAAGGCTGCTTGCTGGCTCCCTCTCACATAGGATCATGCTTAGCTAGATTTCTTATGTAGCTTAGGAGCCCCTGCCTGGGGATGGTGCCGCTCCACACCACACACACACACACACACACACACACACACACACACAAAGGGCTGTACCATCTACCATCAGTTAGTAATCGACAGCCCCACACTGATCTGCTCACAGGCTGTTCATCAGTGCAGCCTTTTCCTTCCGGTGGCTCTATGCAGTGTCAGCCTGACCACTAACCCTAACCAGTGCTCCAGCATGCTTTCACGAAAGCAGGGAGCTGCAGCTAAACCCCATGGAGGAAATGGTTACTAACCTGGGATTCAATGCAGTCACTTTAACTGCCTCAAAACGTCTAGCCGGAGACATCAAGGTACAGTGTGTGGTACGTGCTGACAGTCTGTTGGCTGAGTATCGTTTGAAGATGCTCTGATGGGCTGGGGAGATAACTCAGTGGATGAGAACTCTTACTACAGGAGCACACGTGAGAACCTGAATTAAAACCGCGGAACCTATGTAAATAGCTGAGTGGGTATGGTCCCCTGCTCCTGCAACCCCAGCCCTTTGGCAGTTAGGGGTGGGAAACAGGAACAGGAGATTTCTGGGACTCCAATCCCTGCCTGAGGAGGCTGCCAAGGTAGCTTTGGGTTCAGCGAGAGACCCTGTATAAAGAGAATAACGTAGAGAGCGGTGAGGACACTCGGACTCCTCCTCTGGCCTCCACAGGGTCACACGAGTGTGTGTCTCCACCCATCCACACAAGAATGTAGATAACGTACAACACAGGAATACCATTTACCAGGCCCTGAATTACATTCCCAGCACTACAAATGAATAAATAAATATATAACCAAATACATAAATGTGCTGGCTGTAACCTATTTACTTGGTTTCACAATCCACCGATTTGTTTAGAAAACACTTGAGTGGAAGCCAGATTTGGGCATCTTCAATTTCCTTTGTTTTATTTTTATGCATGTAGTGTTTTGCCTGCATGTATGTTTATGCACTGTTTGTGTGCCTGATGCCTCTGGAAGCCAGAAGAGAACACCAGATTTTCCCCCATACACACCGGAGCTACAGATGGTTGTGGGCCACATGTGCATGCTGGGAACCCAATTCCTATCTTCTGGAAGAGCAGTCAGTGCTTTTTTTTTTCTTTTGGATTATTAGAAACAGGGCCTCTGTAGTTTTGGCTATCTTGGAACTCACTCTGTAGACCAATCTGGCCTCAAATTAACACAGATCCTCCGCCTCCCGAGTGCTGGGATTCAAGGCATGTGCCACCACCCCCTGGCGCAGCCAGTGCCCTTAACAGCTGAGCCATCTCTCTAAACCCCATCTTCAATTTCAAAATTCTTTCTGAAGTGCCCAAAGCAGTTAACACTCCCATCTTCAGGAGGGTGCCTCACGGCCTAGAATCCTTACCAGCATTTGGTATTCAGACACTTAGCTTTTGTTAGATGGGTGTGCGATATAGCTTAGGGCTGAATCCTCCCTAATCCCAAAGAGAACAAGTTTCTGTGACTTGTGCCAATTTGCTCTCCGCTTTGGGATGTCCCTGCTCCCTCACACAGTCTGTCTTACTGTTGGGTCATCTATCTTTACCTCCATGAATCCCAAGAGGGGATTCCCAGAGAAGGGGCAGGGTCCACACTGGCTCAAATAGGGGGACCAATCTGCAGCCCAAGCTGTAGGAACAAGAAGATAGGTATCTGGGTAGTGTCGAGGCTTTTCTAAAGCTGGCGATGTCCCTGCGTGGATGCTATGGTTCCATAGTGACAGGCAGAGAAGGGTGGGTAGCCTCAGGTGAGTGGCTGGAGAGGCTGGAGAGGCTGGAGGGAGGGAGGACGGGAACAGAGTCACAAGATGTGGCCAGGTGAGCTTATTGCTTCATCAAGCTCTTTCTCTTCCTCCAGTCTGTGGCTCCTCCCATGAGCCAGACCCGACCCTCAGGGACCCAGAAGCCATGACTCGGCGATGGCCATGGATGGTCAGTGTGCAGGCTAACGGCACCCACGTCTGTGCCGGCACACTTATTGCTTCCCAGTGGGTGCTGACCGTGGCCCACTGCTTGACGCAGTGAGTTGGGGCCCAGGTGGGTGGGTGGAAAGGCCTCTGAAATGCTGGAGACCCATAGCACTTGGGTCCTGTGTGGAGCCCACAACGCCAGCCCTGGTCTCATCCTCACTCTGAGCAAGGGAAGGTGGAGCCTCACAGATGCCTTCCTGGGACTTGGCTTTTGGCATGTACCCACCCTTTGCCCCTTTACCTACCCTTCAGTCCTGTTCAGTCATCCACAGGTAAGGAGGCTCAGAAGGCGGGCCTTTCACTCCACCCTCTTTGCTCCCAGTCCCTCCCACTTGCCTCCTGTCAATCAATAGTTTCTGGTTTTTCTCTGAGAGAGGCCCTGACTTAGAACCTCTCAGAGTGGTTAGGGACAAGAAGACAGACATAAATTGTGTGGAGATAAAAGGGTGGGTGTGCCTATGTTCTGTGGCCTGGGAACTCCCGAGAGTAGCGTCTGATGTTTTCCTTGGGACTGACCAGTGAAGACAGGGTCCGGGTTGACGTAAGGATCAACATAGTGACTTCCAGAGGTATTCCAGGGAAGGTAGCTTGAGATCTAGGCCATGCTCATTACACAGGGGAAAACCCCAGAGTTCGACTAGCGGAAATGAAGTCCACACCCCAGCTGTACCACTTCCTAAGTGTGCGTCCCTAAGCAGGCCGCGGCACTACTTTGAATTTTCATTTCCCTCCTGCACTAAATGAAGAGGACCGCACAATGTGTGCAGGCCTCTGTCCTGAGGAATAGGCTCAGAGGGCCATGAAGCCCAGAGTGGCCTGCCTGGATTGGCTTAGAGGACCACAGTGGTGTAGAGGGCAGGACTGGGGATTGAGGCAGGAGCTGATGGAAGGCACACCCCCTCCCTGTTCCCATAGGCAGAACGTTATGTATACGGTGAGGGTGGGGAGCCCGTGGATTAACCAGACGACAAAAACCAGCGCCGATGTGCCAGTACATCAGATCATCGTAAACAGCGACTACCAAGCCAGGCGGTACTGGTCCTGGGTCGGTCGGGCCAATGACATTGGCCTCCTCAAACTCCAGTGGGGGCTCAAGTACAGCAAATATGTGTGGCCCATCTGCCTGCCTGGCCTGGAATATGCAGTGGAGGACAATTCTCTCTGCACTGTGACAGGCTGGGGATATCCCAAGGTTAATGGTGAGTCACAGCCCCACCCCCAGCCCAGGGTGCATGGAGGGAGGAAGGACTTGGGTGTGGCTGGGGTGCCCCATGGATGGACATCTCTGGAGTACCTTCTTTAAGGAGCTCGCTGAGCCAGGAACCTTTTGTTGGTTCCTGAAGTCTCCTCCCCCTTTGAGGGTCTTGTCCGTGAACTTATCATAGCCATTATTGCCCCTGAAGTCTCAGGACAGAGCCAGGATATGTAAACAGAACTTTCTTGAAAGCAAGGAGGTCTTAGATCAATAGCTTGTCAACCCCACACAACCCTAGGGCACCGGCAAGCAGAGTACATGAGAATGGGTTTTCACGGCTGCAAAAGGCTTCCTAGAAGGGATCGTCTTCCTGGTGGGTTCTAGGAATGTCCGCACCCTTCATGGAGCCACCAGTGCATAAGAGAGATGCCCATCTCTGTATGCTTGAGGATCCAATTTGCTCTCTAGACAGTCCATTCTGTGACCTCTCTGGGAATGAGCAGAAGTCTCCTGTCTCCCAGAAGCTCAGACACATTTTGGGTGGGATGGAAGATGGTGCTGAGGACTGGGGGTGGGGTGGGGTATCCACGGAGAGGGTCTGGGAAAGGTTAGTGAGGAGGCGGCTCTAGGGCCTGGTTTGAAAAGAAAGGCCTTGGTCCTGAGAGTGCTGGCAGGCACTTGGAAGAGGACCAGCAGAGCCCATCGGTGAGGACTGTCTGTTCCAGCACCTCTGTATGGGGGCATCCTTGGGACCTGCTTGCCAGAAGGGAAAGTACCCCTAACATGGAGACATCTCTGTGGCCACTGTGCAAAAGAGACAGAGCTGGTGGCTGTGGGCCACAGCCAGGGGCTAAACCCGAATGGGGACCTGTCCCACAGGCAGGTGGCCCCAGTTCCAATCCCTTCAGGAGAAGGAAGTCTCCATCTTGAACAGCAGGAAGTGTGAGCGGTTCTACCACAAGTTCTCCAGAATCCCCTATCTGGTTCGGATCATCACTTCTCAGATGATGTGTGCCTCGGACAGCGACAGGGAAAAGTTCTGCTACGTGAGGACCTCTGCCCCTGCTCATTTATCCCGAGGGTCAAGGGTTGACGGGTGCAGGAGGCAGAGCTGAAGGCTGTGGAGAGGGGAGGGAGGGAGGATGGGAGACAAGCAGGGGTGGAGAGGGAGTGGGGGAGGCTGCAGAGGGCAGGTGAGGGCAGGGGTTTTCGGCTGGAAAGGGGTGAACTGGATAGAATGGAAATGAGAGGGGGCAGGACCGAGGTGTGGAGCTGAAGTTGAGGAGTGAGTTGAGGAGGAAATAACGGTCAGGAACACTCATCGCTTATGTTCAGACTGGGAGGATACGGAAAGAATCTGGTGGGACATACCCTGGGCTGGCTCCTCGAGTTAATCTCCTATCAGGTTTAGCTTCCCCTCCCTGACCCTTTTAACTTCCTCCCTCCTTACAGGAGCTAACTGGCGAGCCCTTGGTCTGTTCTTCAGATGGCACATGGTACCTGGTAGGGATGATGAGCTGGGGCCCAGGTTGCAAGAAGGACGAGGCCCCACCCATCTTTCTGCAAGTCTCCTCCTACCAGTCCTGGATCTGGAACCACCTTAGCGGGAAGGCCCTGGCCCTTCCAGCTTCCAGAACCTTGCTCCTGGCTTTTCTTCTGCTCCTCAGCCTTCTTGGCACTCCGTGACGCTGCCAGGTCTCCTTCCCTTCCTGTGAGTGTTGCTGTGGGTGTGGCAATCAGCAAGGACTAGCAGAAATTAAATACGTTCCCCCCCATGTCTCCTCTTTCTGAGCCCGATCTAGTGGGAAGCAGGCATACACAGAGGTGTGGGTGAGGGACTCTGGCTGCTTATATTGAAAAGTGTAGGCCTCTAAAGATTTGGGGTGACTTCTGTAGAAAGTAGAGGGGTGTGTAAAGGGGCAGCAGGATGATTGGGATGTACTACCCAGGCTGCTGGCACCTCCTTCCCAAGTTTCTAAATGGAGAGTGACCGATTCCATTTGTTCTTTTGAAGACAGGGTTTCTCTGTGGAGCCTTTGCTGTCCTGGAACTCGCTATATAGACCAGGCTGGCCTCAAATTCAGAGATCCGCTGCCTCTGCCTCCCTAGTGCAGGGATTAAATGTATGCACCACCCCGCCCTGCTCCCTCCCTGGTCTCGACTGCCTTCTGGCCAGGGGCAGAAACTCTTCAGAATATCGTCCCCGAAGTTCCATAGACTACTTTGACCCTCTAGCCCTGCTTGCAATCTGGGGACGCAGGTACAAAAAGGACCTGGTAGAATAGACACACTTCTCCCAGACTGCACCAGCTGCTGCTCTGAGTGACCTCCAGTGGCCTCCACCCCCTGGACGTCTACTGCCTTGCCACACAAAAGGGTTCTGGTCTGTCTGGGGAGAGGAATCCCAGCCAATGCTATGAATGAGAAGCCCATACAGTGGAGCCTGAAGGTAGAGGTCAGCCAACCGTACCTGACTAGTCAGGGTACTCTACTTCCATGGTGGGAGCCTTCTGTGACCCTCTGCCGCTCAATACTCCTTCCTCACGTCATCCTGGCAGGCTTTTCCTTGTAGGATGCTGATGTGGGATCATGTCAGGAATGGGATGATTCCCCTGAGTGCAGCACCAGGCTCCAAACATTAGAGACCCATTGAGAGCGGGGGGGGGGGGGAGGGGAGAGTGGAGGAGAGCTCCCGTGAACCTCACCAGTTTCCCTCCCCATCCTGAGTTCACCTGGTGGGATGGAGTGGCTGCAGCTGCTCCCCAGCCTCTGGGCCTTTAAAAAAAAGATTTATTTTTATTTTATGTGCATTGGTGTTTTGCCTGCATGTATGTGTGAGGGTGTTAGATCTCATGGAACTGGAGTTGCTGAGAGTTGTGAGCCGCCATGTGGGTGCTGGGAATCAAACCTAGGTCCTTTAGAAAAGCAGTGCTCTTAACTCCTCAGCCATCTCTCCAGCTTTCCCCACCACCTCTTTTGGTCTCAATCTGGGTCAGGGAGAGAATTTGAGGCTTGTCTGAGGCACCTATTATTATGAATTATTGTGTCACCTTCTACAGGAATCCTCCAGGCCTTGGCAAAGCACAGGTCAGGGGCGGAGTTCATTTCAGGTGGAAGTGTTATATTCTGAGGCTGAGCAGGCACCTAGTTTGATTGACAGATCTCTTCGGGACACCTTTCTAGCAGGCTTCCCCTCTGGTCTTTCCACAGTCCCTGGTCAGAACTCTGGTCAGAACTCCTCATTTTGACGTTGAAAGACTCCTGTCCAGAGTCAACCCCTTGATGCTGTTTGAATAGTCTTTTTGGCAGACACTTCCTTTAGTAGACATGGCAGAAGAGGAGCAGCACATGGCTGTGTTCAGCAGGTGGATGGGGAGAACCAGGCTTGCTCGCTCAGTCCCTGGCCTCAGCCCTCTTCAGTTTTCAGACCCCACCCCTGAGCCAGAAGCTCGTAGGCTCTGGGCCTCGTGCCAGCCCCTCAGCAGCCCCAGCTCTACACACTGTCACTCTGTTTTCAGAGCTTGGCATTTGCTAGGTCAGGAACTCTCCTGATAATGGGGCCACTTTGGCAGCCAGGGTCAGATTCCTGCCAAGCTTGGGGCGACTTCCTTGCTATCAGGGCTGCTATCTAGCTGTGTCAGAGAATCTCATGTCACAGATGCCCCCATCAGCCCTCCCTCCGTGCTTATGGGGTTCACATAGAACTTGTTCGATCCTGCCATCTGAAACCACCAATCCCAGACTCCTCCATAGGTATCTCTGCCCCTGGCAAAAAGGGCGGGACAGAAGCCTGTCTGGATGCGGGGGGTAGTTTGAGGCCACTGTATATCTGCAGAAGGACAGTGACCCAAGAGAAGTGGCCAGGCTAATGATGTGAATGGAACAGAGTCCAGGATGGACACTCGTGAAGTCTTATCCGTACGTCTTTTGGGCTACGAGGCCATGGCCATGACCTTGGCTTTTCAGACCAGAGCCTCTGTGGTCCATGTCTGAACATGGAGTCCTGGTGCCTGGATCCTGGTCTGAACTTGGACTTCAAGGCCTGCCAGCCCTAGCTGCCACCTCCAGGAGACTCTGCTCATTTCTCTCCTTTCTTCTTCTTTGCCTCATTCTTCTCCTCCTCCTCTACCTTGACAGCCACAGTGTCCACACTGTCCTTCTTCTTCTTCTTCTTCTCCTCTGTGGGTAGGGGCAGAGCCACCGTGGTGAGATGGGAAGAGGCCCCGAAGCTCGCCTCGCCCGCCCTTCCCACCGTCCCTCTCAGGTATTTTTATCTGAGGTGCGTGTGTCTGCATGCCTGTTTGTGTCAGTGAGTGTGCACGTGTGGGCATGTATATAGAGAGCAGGATGTTGAGTGTCTTCTTTTACTCTCTACCTTATTATTTTTTTAATTTGAGAAGTCTGGAGCTCACCGATTTGGCAAGACTAGCCAGCCGGCGAGCGTAAGGAGCCCTCTGTCACCATGTCCCTAGCACTGAGATTCACAGGTGCATGATCACGCCTGGTTTTTGTTTTGTTTTGTTGGAGATGCAAAGTCAGGTCCTTATGCTTGTATAGCAAAGATCTTACTGACGGAGCAGCCGCCCTAGCCCCTGCACCCCTCCCATGGCCTCCCCAGCACCTCCCCCCAATTTTTCTGCTACAAAATGGGCTCCTTATATTAGTTGCCTCGCTCAGACTAGTTTCTGCATTCTGGTCTCTTGGGATTGTGCCCAGTCCCTTCTCTGAACCAGCTGCAGGGACAGACAGGGTGATTTAGGATAGTGGGGCTGAGGAACGGGCTGGCTGCAGGACTCATCGCTGGCTACCGTGGGTCTGGAATCTACTTACCTCCAGGGATTTCTGTGAGTTCGTTGAGTGGAGGCACGGTCTCCAGCTTGTCTGTGTACATCTTGGCGGCCTTTCGCTGTAGATACCGGGCCTCAATCTCCTTCCGTGTCCGTGGCACACGGCAGTTGAAGACACAGCACAGCGTGATGACTGCATAGATGTCAGAGCAGGTTTAGCTAGGGTAGGGTCTCAGCCAGCTTGTGTGGTACCCAACTATTAGGCTTGACTCTGTTTGCTTAGGCGTGTCTCTCATAAGGGACTCCTGCAAAAGCCTGAGGTGACCTCCTGCATGAAGCTGACTTTCTGTGGTTGCGTGTGGCCCATGCATGCTCAGTGTAATGCTTCACTGTCAACTTCTTAGTAACTTGGACATGAAGCCTGGTATTTTCAACTGTACTAGCCCCACAAATTCTATAGCCAGTCTCGGTCTGATAGTCTTTCTGGTCACACTGGTACTGGAGGAAGGTAAAATGAAGGTCTTAGGTCTGGCTCAACCTACCCAGAGTTGCCCTGTGCTTTTGACCTAGGACTAGGCCTCTCTGGGTGCTCCTAGGATACTCTGGGTTTCCTTTTCCAGCCTCCTTACTGCAGAGGCAGAGGTACCTCAAACACCCAAGCATGTAGCTGCATCCTCCCCAGCTTCCCCAGCCTCCCCAGCATCCCCATTGTCCTCATCCTCCCCAGTATTCCCATCCTCCCCAGCATCCTCATCCTCCCCAGCATCCTCCCCAGCATCCTCATCCCCAGCATCCTCCCCAGCATCCCCATCATGCCCAGCCTCCCCAGCATCCCTATTCTCCCCATCCTCCCCAGCATCCTCATCCTCCCCAGCCTCCCCATCATCCCCAGCCTCCCCAGCCTCCTCAGCATCCCTAGCCTCCCCAGAATCCCCATTCTCCCCAGCATCCTGGAGGACAAGCCTGGGCCCTGGCTGATGAGAAGGCCCAGAACTCTGTCCTGGATATTTACTTCTGAGGATGTGATCCCAGGAATGTTTTTCTGGTTAAAGGCAGCTGTGCCCACATCAGCTGGGGCAGAGCATAGAGCTGGCCTGTCTAGTGATGCGCTGGGCAGGGCTGCCAAGACCTGGCTGGCTGGGCCGAGTTTATTTTTCTAAGGCTCCCACAATCTGACCACTGTGGCCCCGGCCCCTGGGGAGGAGGTGGGGTTGGTTCCTATTATAAATAATATGGCCAGACAGAGCTTCCTGGCAGGCTCCTGAGGTGCAGAAGGGCCCAGGCACGACAAGCCAGGTCTATTTTGAGGAAATGGATCATAGCTAGGTAGTCTGGGATCATCTTGTTTAACAAAGTATCTCTTGAGCCAAATATTCTTGTTCCACGTGTCTCACCCAGACTTTCAGGATGGGAGAAGCAATGGAATGGAATGGATGGATGGATGGATGGATGGATGGATGGACTGGTGGACAGATGAATGAGAGGGATGGGTCAAAAGCCTCCAGGCTGGGAACAGGATTGGGTTCCTGAATGGCATTCAGGAATGCACTGAGAGTGGGTGGGGGCTGCCTGCACTAGGGACCCAGCATATGGTTCTTGGGGTTAGACCTGAGGTGACAATGGACTTTTATTATTCAAAGTGCTGTGCTTTGGTCTTCCCCAGACCCTTATGTGGGTGCCTTGCTTGGGTTATCTTTTCCTAGTCATGCCACTGACACCCTCAGGACCCCGCCTGTTCAGGCTCCACGTGGCTGGTGCTGGGTCCCAGGAGCTAAGGACTTCGGATGCTGAACAGGCAGAGTAGGGATCACAGGTGACATATGCCTGCCCCTCCAAGCCTGCCCTACCTTGCCTGACCTGATTATTTTTTCTTCAAATAAAATGAAAAGCAAAGGATTTGGGGCTAAGTCCTGAGGCTCAGGAAAGATCTGGGGGTGCAGGAGCCCCCCCCCCCCGGAGCACTTTCTTCAGACCCAGTCCCTCTCCCTGAGGGATTTTGTGTGTATGTAGGGAGGATCGGTGCTCCACTGATGGCTGCCTAGGTCCCAGCAGAGAAGCTGTTTTCCCAACACTATTCCCAGCAGCTTGGAAGGTATCCACTGCTGACCTGCTGTACAGGGACCTTCTGTTCCTGCCGGTTCCCATTCTAGATGAAGTTAGGGGCGGGGAAGTTCTGTGTGACTGATGTGCGTGGGCCTCTTCAGTCTGACTGCAGATTTCTGGTGTGGCTCCAGGTCCCTCCACCATTCACCCAGAGTGGAACCTGGGGGAGGTCTCAGGTTCCTAGCTGTTACCCTCAGGGGTATCCCAGATCAATTCCCCTCACTGTTCTTCAGTTCCTAGGGGCAGTTCCTCCCAACCCTGCCATTTGATAATAAGGCTGGTCTCCCTCAGGATGCAGTGGCTCTGCCACACCTTTCTCTGGGATCTTCACTGAGTTGCCTGACTCTTTCTAGGCCTTAGCTGGAACACAGTCCCCCAGATTTGGCGGGAGGGAGTATTCTCTCTGGAAGACACTTTGGTTCCCAGGAGAAGCATGTGCAAATCAGATGTTATGTTTTGAGAGCCCCTCACAACCGGATGGCTTCTCTGTGGCCACCCAGCACTCCGGAACCTCTTGGGAAAGCTGCCACTAGACCTCAAATGTCACTTTAGCCTCCATGTTGGGTGCATTTTGGTGATATCCCACAGGTATCTGAAACCTGGCATAGAGGCCAGTTTCCTCTTAGCCTCTGCCTATACCACCCCTCCAGAGTCCTTCCCAGGCAGCCTTCCTCTGGTCCACAGCTCAGAAGACCCGTCCTCCGGGGGCCTTTGTAGGCAGAGTGGGTCTCCTCCCAACCTTCTGTTTTGCACTTGTCTCGTGCCCAGTATTCTCTCCCACCTGGCCTGCCTTTCATGTAACTTTCTGTCCCTTCTCAATTCACATGGAGAAAGGGGCAGACAGGTGCATGCCAAGGCCCCCGTAACTACATCTTTGCATCCGTAAGAGCCCAGACTGGAGGAGAGGAATGGACCCCCTGCTTTGGAAGGAAGTAGGTATGAATGAATCATTTCTGGAAAATGGCACTGGAGGAGGTAGGATTCAGGGCCTGGAAGACACATCTGCTGGGCGTCTGGGGAGCTTCTGGTGGAGGTTGGCCTTGCTGGGGCCCCTGGGTGTGGGCTCTCTAAATTGGCCCAACTGCAAGAAAAGCATCAGGAGGCCAGCCATAAGGGAAAGATGACATGTCCTGGATTCCGTGGAGTCCCCTATAATTAACATAATTGCCATGTGGCTGCTTCCCCGGGTCCAGCAGAAATCTTTGGGTCACCACTGGTCCGTCAGCCCTCCGCAGGGACTTTGTGTGACTGAAGATGTGCCAGAGACCATGGTGGGCCTCCTGTGAGTGCCTGGCCTACTTGAACTGCCCGGAACTGCTGTTCTGAACTCAAGGGGTACTGAAGGGGTCAGGGGTGCTCTAGGGGCTGTGATCCTCCTGTGGCGGGGTGGAGAGACCAGGACGTGACTACTCACTGATGGACAGCACGAAGAGCGAAAAGATGCCCACCACGTGCCACAGTCGCATGTCCCAGAACACCACGGTCTCCTTGGTCAGTGGAGGCGGCTTGGGCTTGGGCGGGGCCGTGCTGGGCTGTGGGTCAAGAGAGAAAGCAGTGAGCCAAGCACAGGCAAGCAGGCAGGGACGGGGTCAGCAAGGACTCAGCCCACACATTTTCGAATCCCCAAAATGTTTCAGACGTTCACAACCAACACCCTAGACCTCAGTAAGTTCCAGATTTAGACTAAAAGCAGTGATCAGAGTCCCAGACCATGGCACCAGGCACTTGGACTAGAAGAGTGGTTGGTGCTCGGTGAAGCAAGAATCAAAGGAGCAAATGTGGACAGCCCGGCCCAGCCAACTCTGATGGGGTCTCGGGACCAAGGCCAAAAGACAGGGCAAAGCCTGTTTCATGGGACAAGTAGATTGCTTTGTTCTCACTTCCCAGTAGAACTCTACTGCTGGGCTACATGGTAAGAGGCTCCTCCTACAGGTGTTCACACACTGACTCCTGTCCCACTAAAAGCCAGAACCACCAGCAAGTTAGACCAGCCGTGCTAGGCATAGAAAAATAGTAATGTAGCGCCACCAAGTGGCTGAAAATGTAAGTGTGGCTAAGGAGGACAACACACTACTTTGAGGATCTGCGGGCTCCTGGCTTAGGGACACTATCTTGTCTGTGTTTTCTAGAAGACATGGAGACCCCTCAGGTCTAAGGGAACTTGCCCCAGGATATTAAAAGATAGTATCTTGCCTTGAGTTTCTAGAAAATAGTCTTCTCTGGGGGAATGAGTGGACACATCTCTGATCTGAGTGTTTTGGAGTTGTGGCTTCACCCTAAGTGTGTTTGTTTTTATAGATGCTGTGCTGGGTGTTGAAGCCAGGGTTTTGTGTGTGTTAGGCCAACACTCTACCAATTTAGTTTCATTCTCAGCCTGTCCTGGGTGTTTCGAGGGTACATGACTTTGTCCTGAGTGTCTACGGGATATAGCTGTGCCTTGTGGAATATGAGAGGCTGATTCTGACCAGAGATACGATCCTGTCTCTGTCAGCAAGTTTGGCTAAGAGACAGGGAAAGAGGTGGGACCAGGCTTTTGCGTAATACACTGTCTCCTAAATGATCCGTAAGGACAGGTTTTAAGAGTCCCTTGTGGCTCTCTGAGAAAGAAAAGCCACCTGTTACTCAACCTGCCTGCAGTTCCCAAACCCCCACTGTGGTTCGTAAACATGCGTAGACACTTGGCCAGGAGCCAGGTGCTTTCTCGTCTAACAACTGCCACCCATACGGCAGGTGGAACTCAGAGGGGATCATTGACCTATGCTAGGCACCCCAGAATCTCTGAGCCATACACTAGTACACAATTCCCAGTTCTTTGCTCCTCACTAAGAGGGACGAGGACGGGGACTCCTTCCTTTATTCTGGACCTCAGTTTCTCTCCACGTAATTAGAGTGGTAATGTCAACTGCCTCTGAGAACTCTCCTATCCGATGGCAAAACTGGCAATAACACCCCACTAAATCATTAGCACCCCTCGGTGGATTAGGGGACCCTTGTGCAGGCAGGTAAGTATATGGATACATGGCATAAATGGACACATAAATGGGCAGAGGGCGTATGTGTGGTTGGAGCAGTGTGTATGCTTAGGTTGACAACTGCAGCAACGGAGCTGGGGCTTGGCAGTTACCATTCCCTGTCTCCCAGGCCTGGTGTGTTGACTGGCTGTCTAACTAGGAAAGCTTGACCAGGATCTTGTGTGGAGATAAGGAGCAACAGCCAGGCATCTTACGGTGGGCCCTGATAAAGGTAGAAATTCTGAAACTTGGTCCTGCCTCCTTCAGAGGCACAGCCTGGTGGAGAGGGGACGCCGCAGGACTGGACCAAGAAGTGACGTAGTTCCCAGCCCTGCTGGTACTGCTACTGCTTCCTGAGATGTAGGCAGATGGACTCCAAATGTGATTTCCTCTGCCGAGCTGGAAGAAGAGGAGCTCCTGGGAGCGGGAGACTCCTTGCCTCAGAACGGACTTGCCTGTGGCCCCAGCCTTTGCTCTGAGGATAGCTCAGTTTCTGCCTAGGGGCCTCAGGGCAGTTGGTGAGAGGCCTTGGTGTGCTTCATGGGGCTCAAGCCAGGGTGGCTTCCCTTGCAGGGGCCTGAAGCTGACACCTGACTCTAATGGCCTCTTCCACACCCCTGGTCAGTTGCAGAAGAAGCATGTTACACAGGAGTACAGGTCTCTATACCATGAGATGCCACCCTCGGCCCCTTCAGTTCAAAGCTACGTCCCCTTAGACCCTCTGAGTGTGACTGGTGCTGTGTCCCCATCCCTCCCTGTCCCTTAGCAACTGCCCTCAGGACTCCATGCTCTCCTGTCACCCAGGCTCCACCCTCGGCTTCTCTTTGGCCCTCGCTCTTGAGCCTTTTGCCTCCAGCTGCTGACTTCTAAGCCTGTTCTGCTACCCTTTTACTGAAGAGGTTGCAGGTGGCCCCTGCCCGGCTCCTGGCCAGCTTGCCCCACCTTCTTCACCTCCTCCCTGGTCTGTCTCCACCCAGCTCTCCCACGCTGTGCCCCCTCCTCATTCATCCTCTTCCTTCCAAACAGAAACCGTCCACAGCTCCCCTAATCACTAGGTCCTATTTGCATCTTCCAGTCCCTGGGTCCTGCCGTCGGTAGGGGCCCTGGAGGATTTGTGTTGAGGAAGAGTAATTCCCCCAGCATACTCTAAATCCAGGATTAGAATATCCCCCATTAGACTAGGAGACAAGAAAAACTAAGGGCTCAAAGTCCTTCTCCCCATCCCCCTAGAAAAACAAAGACCATACGGCAAGGCTGTTTCCCTCCACACAGGCAGGGAGACACGCCTTGTGTCCCTGATGTCAGAGACTAGGCTCTGCCATCAGACCAGGAACTCTAAGCGTGAAGGGCAAGGGGTGGTGTCACCCACCCCACCAGGCAAGATGAGGGGATAAAGCCAGCTCCCCGCACCCTCAGCCCCCTGCCTGGACTGTGCCAGCATCCGGCGCCCTCCGTGATGCGGTACCTCACCTCCACCAGCTGCGTGGCAACCCCCGCCAGGCAAGCCCCCAGGGCGGCGCCGCCCAGAGCCCAGAGCCGCCCCGCGCCTCTCTGCCGCCCGGCCATGTTCTCCCGCCGCGCGCGCTCCAGTGCAGGTCCTGGGAGCAGAGGGGCTGATGCACAGGGCTGCCAGGTGACTGCCCCTGGCCACCGGCAGGCGCTGGCGGTAGTGGTGGCGGCAACAGAGAATCTGGCCGAGGGCGGTTGAGCCCGCATCATTTATTCATCATGAGTGTCAGGTTCCTGGGACGCCACCTGCGCCATCACTGCTGGGGTGAGGGTAGGTGTGGGTGGCACCGCCTCCCCCGCCCCAGGCTATCGGACTTTTGAACCTTCCACTCCACTCCAAGGACACTGAGGTAGGGAAAGCCGGGAAAAGTGGACAGGTTGAGGGTAGGCCCTTGATCAACAAGACCCCACCCCCACCCCAGTCCCTTCCCTCTTGGGCCTCAGTTTCTCCACTTTGGACAAGGGGTGGGGCTGGAATCGACTGATCTCGAAGGCCCTTCCCATTCTGACGTCCTGAGTTTAGGGGGAAAATGGTACCGGGAGGGGGCAGAGCGGGCATGTTGCCATGGTGACAGGCACTGAGGGATATCCTGGCCTTTCTGGATTGGCTTCCTGCCCAGAGGCAGCTCTGGTCGCCCTGGACACCAGAGCTGGAGAGGGAGGGGTATGGATAACCAGGGATAGTATGAGAGTTGGCCAGATGTTGGCATTGTGGAAGGATCCAGTAGCTTCTGCTCCACTGGACAAGGTCAACTACCCCTAGAGGGCCATTTTCTGACCCTGCTGTGTATCCTAGAGCCTGGGTCTTGACTCTAGCAAGTCTTTGAAGTTGGTCCCCTACACTGTGGGAACATTGATTACTTAGGGATGGAGTTTCCGAGTAGCTGTGAAGACCTGAGCCAGGGGTGGGAGCCCGAGGGGGAGTGGGGCAGTTGGAGGTTGGAGAAGCCTATGGCCCACTTCACTCCTCCCTTTTTCTTCCTTCTTCCGGCTGTCCTCCGCCTCCTGAGTGCTAGCAGAAGCAGAACCCAGCATCTTCCTCTCACCAAGAACAGCAGCGGAGGCCCGTCCAGGCTGTGTAAGGGGTGGGGGTGGGGGGAGGACACCTGAGCAAGGCCCTCACAACTGAGTCTCATAGGGTGCTATCCTGGCTGTACGACTGACACATAAGGACTGAGCTAGGCCTCAAAGTGGAGCAGAAGGCCAGCTGTCCTTCAGGGACTGCCGGTGACAGGCCAGGCAGGAAAATGGCTGCTGTTTGGAGGTCTATTAAAGAGAGTCTCAACAGTAAGTAGATGACACAATCTAGGGCTCACTTCTTCCAAAGCAAGCAAGAAGCAAAAGAAAATCCAAAACCAACACAACAGGATAACCCCCCCCTCCCCATGCTTCTAAAACCAAAGCATGAGCAACAGGTCTCTGCCTCCAACTTTTTCAGGCCTCAGGCGCAGGCCAAGCCACAGAAGGGCCACAGAAAGCTGCTTTGATGGCAGGGATGGGGTCGGGGGTTTGGGGAGGTGGGATAATCACCCTCAAGGCATGTGCTTAGAGAGGCAGGACTGGGTTTTGATCCGGTGAACTGGACTGTGACTGGTTGCTCCTCTTGGCCTCTAAGCTCTGACCAAGGGGACTAGTAGCCAGCGGCTATCACAGGGCTAATGGGGGTGGGGGAGGAGAGGATACTGTGGCTGTGGGCTTGGAAAGCTGGTCCACCTTAGCAGCACACATAGGACTGCTCCTTACAGGACTGCCACCTGCTGCTCCAAGTTCCTTGTCTGAGAGGTGGAGAGATGGCTCAGCGGTTAAGAGCATTTGTTGCTCTTGTAGAGGACCCATGTTCGATTCCTAGCACCCACATGGTGGCTCACAACCACCGTAACTCCAGTTCTGGGAGATTTGATACGCCCTCTTGAACTCGACAAGCCTGTGGCGGACATACAGGCAAAACATTCACATACATAAAATAAAATAAATAAATTTTAAAAATTAAAGTCCATTGTCTTGTTTGTCCACCAAGAAGTAGGGCAAGCCAGCATTGTGTCTCAGCGGCGGAGCACTTGCCTGGCATACACAAAGCACTGTGTCCAATCACCAGCAAAAATAAAAATAAAGTAAATGGAGGGAGGAGAAAAGCAGGCTACATCTCTGCAGGGTCTCTCCACTCTGTAGCCCAGGCTGACCTTAGATAGGGTCTTGAACAGAGCTGAGCAATCCCTTTAATCTCACAGGCCTCTGAATCCAAGCCTTTTTATCTGGTGCATGCCCCCTAGATTCTTCCTCCCATCACACACACACACACACACACACACACACACACACACACACACACACTACTGTCATACTGGTTTCAAAACCCAATTAATTGACTTAGAATAACAGGGTATCTCAAAAGTCTTAGTATGGTAGTTTTAGTTTTAATAACCAAAGAATTATAAAGCTATGAACTGATAAGAAATACCACCTGGTGACTGACGTGCCCACACACCTATAATCCAGCACTCAGGAGGCAGAGGCAGGAGGAACACGCAAGTTTGCGGCCAACCTGGTCTACACGGTGAGTTCTGGGCCAACCAGGTCCACACAGAAAGACAAAAGAGATAGCATTTGAAAGCTTATTTATGTCTTTCTTTTTTATTTTTCCCCCTGAAGTTGGCAAAAAATGATGTTAGTCCAAATTCACAAAACATAGTTAATATAAGAGAATTTAAATAATTAAGCTTTCAAATTATATTTCTTGCTTTATTTTTATATAAATATTTGTATTTTATATAAAACATGTTTAATTTTTTATATTTATATATATTTCATATATTTATATTTATTATTGCTTTATTTTTATATAATATCTGACATATCTAAAAGCTTAAACACAGCCCTTGGGAAGTGGAGAGAGGATCAGAAGTTCAAGTCCAGCCTGATATCCATGAAACCTGTCTCAAAAAACAATACCACAAAAAGCTTAGGATACTGTTGCTGGGAGCCCTCCTGACAAACCATCTCTAAATGCTAGTCTTTATTTGTATTGCCATTGTTGAAGGTTATATAATATAGTGTAAGAGCAAAACCATATATCTCATTTGACCAGTGCCTTATCATTAGCATTTAGTGTTTCCAGTTTTCCAATGAAAATGAAACTTACATTCTTACCAGAATGCTGGCCTTTGCTTTGACTGTCTCCTATTTTCTTCCTTCCTTTCTCTTTTTTTATTTCTTTTTTTAAAAGATTTATTTATTCATTATGTATACAGTGTTTTGCCTGCATATCTGCCTGCATGCCAGAAGAGGGCACCAAAGAGGGAATTGAACTCAAGACCTTTGGAAGAGCAGTCAGTGAGCTTAACCACTGAACCACTTCTCCAGCCCTCTTTTTTTTTTTTATTTCTTTGAGACATAGTCTTGCCACGTGACACTGACTGACGTGATACTTGCTGTGCAGACCAGGCTGACCTCAAACTTAAAGAGATTTACCTTCGTCTGCCTCCAGAGTGCTAGGTTAAAGGACTGTGCCACCCTGCCCTCCAGCCCTGAGTTTATTAGTGTGGGCATGTGTGGCTGGGTGGCGAGAATGCCGAGTGCCACGGCGTGCCTGTGAAGGTCAGAGGTCAATTTTGTGCCGCGGTTTGTCTCTTGCAGTTTTATATGGGTTCCTGAGACTGAACTCAGGTTGCCAAGCTGTACAGCACTTGCCCTTTCTGGCTAAGCCATCTTGCCAGATCTACCCTGTTCTGTCGTGAGGGAGGAGTCCTAGGGAGAAGCTGTGTCTGGAGGCGTTAGGCCTCCAAAATTGCAACGCCCAACTCGGTCCTTTGCCTCTGATCCAGGACTCTCTCCACTCTCTGGAATTGCTGCAGCTTCTTATAGCCCTCCTCCAACATGCCAGGGTAGCTGCCCCTCAGCTAGGCCCATCAAGGCTGGTGTGGGGGAGTTCTGGCTCCCTGGCAAACAGAATCCCCTTCCTGTGTGGTGGCATAAGTGCTGGCAGGCAGACAATTCCTTGTCCTTCCTGAACTATTTTTATATCTTATGGGTTTCTTGTGGGGACCCAATCCAGCCTCCAGGGTCTCCAGGCTGGAAGCTTATAGGCAAGGAGCTGAGCAGTGGCCAGGAGACCCCGTGGCCATTTCTCTTCTGGAGTTTGAGACAATGGAACTCAAGGCTTTAGTTAGCTTCGGAGAAGCTGAGGGGGAGTGAATGGAAAACCCTCCACCCGCCCAATCACAGAGCCAGGCTAGGATCCAGGCCACCATGGACTTAGCCTGGGGTGGGGGTGGGAGTCAGCAGGCCTAGGCCAGTGACACAGCAGCTGGGGTGTGCTGGGAGCTGGCTGTCCCTGAAGTTGTTGGCCCTGGGCCTTGCCCAGAATAGCTCAGGGCTGAGCCCAGCCTGGGACAGACTTGTGTGTACATGAACTACTGGAGCTTGTGTACCAAGACACTGGTATGCAGGGAGTGCATTGCACTCTGCACGCAGCTCTCTGTGTGTCTGTGTGTCAGTCTGTGTCCTTGTAGGTGGATGTACAAGCGTTCATGAATGGGGCTGCTACCGAGGAGCTGTATGGCGTAGGGGCCCCACCTTTCTGTAACTGGAGGACCCATATGGCCCAGTTGAGTATTCACACTGGCTCACTTCTCACCTGTGGAACTGCATGTACAGTATGTGTTTATATCTGTGGGGAGCTGAAGCAAGAGCTCTGCGATGCCAGGAGGCAGTGGATTTGGTAAAGTCCAAGGGGGTAGAACCGGATCCCCAGTCAAGGACTAACTGGAAGAGATGCTGGCCAGGTCTTGCCCCATTTGGCAGAAAACGGAGCGATGATACCTGTGAGGTGGCCCAGAGCTCAGTAGCCTTCCAAACGCAGGGGCAAATTTGTGACCAGGAAGTCATATCTGGGGAAGAAGACTGGGACAGTCCTTCCTTTCTTTCTGCCAGGAGCCCAGGCAGTATCTCCTCTCTTCAAACGCTTGTGCAGATGAAGAAACTGAGGCCAGACACAGAAAGGGCTGAATCGGAGGCACCTGGCACAGACAGTTCTTTTAGCTCCTGGCCTGATGCCCTGCCTGCTAAAAAGAGGCAGACAGGAGGCAGAGGTAAAGAAGTAGAGCTCTCGGGGAACCAGGCTCCCTTGGGGGCACAGGAGAGGGTGCAGAAGGCAAAACTCGGGGTGAGGGACTGGAGAGATGGCTCAGCGGTTCAGAGAGATGACTGCTGTCCCAGAGTCCTGAATTCAATTCCCAGCACCCCACACGTGGCTCACAACCATCTACAGTGGGATCTGATGCCCTCTTCTGGCATAAAGTCGTGCCTATAGATAGAGCGCTCATACATAAAGCAAATAAATAAATTATTAAAAAAAATGAAAGACAGAAAGCACAGTAAGTACTTGCTTGCAGGAATGAGGACCTAAGTTTCATCCCTAAAACCCATGTGAGAAAGCCGTGTGTGGTGAACATTTGTAATCCTGTCACCCGGGAAGCAGAGACAGACACAGCCCCGGTACTCACTGGCCAGTTAATCTAGCCAATGCGGTAGGTCAAGGCCAATGAGAGATGGTCTCAAAAATAAAAGGGACAGCACTGGAGAAAATACAGCCACATATGCACACACATCCACACATGTGCATCTGCATACGTACATACACATCTTACACATACACACACACAACACAAGAGAAACCTGTAATGTATTTACCTTTTAAAAAGTATTTCAAAGGAAAAAAAAAATAAAGCAAAGGCTGGAAAGAGGGAGAGAGGTTTTGGCCAGATGGGGAGGAAAGAAGAGGTTGGGGGAGGGTTTCAGTGTGGGAAAGAGGGGTGAATGAAAGTGTCACCTGTGGTGGGGACCCAGGGCAACAAACTCTGAGCCTGGCACTGTAGGGCAGCTTGGCAGAACTTAAGTTCTCACCAAAAAACAACCAAAGGGAGTCAGGGCTGCTAAAGTTGGCAGGCCCCTTCCTGGAGATGTCTCTTCTTGGACGTCCCTCTACTTCCCGGCAAGATGGATGGAGGCCGTCCAAGACTTGGGTCGGGGGCAGGTGGGCCATCCTTACTCTCTCTCACAGCTGTTTCTTTCCCAGGCTTCTTCCCCCTGTGCTCAGACTTGGAAGGGTTAGAACCAACTCAGCCAGGCTAATCAGCCCCTGGAGGCCAGGTGCCCCTGCAGGTGCCGGGGTGACTCACTTGCCGGCCAAAACGGGAGCCCGGCAGCCAGACAGCAGCCCTCTTTGTTACAGGTTTGGACCATGATCTCTTCTCCTTCCAAGAGTTTGGTCTGGAACTGCGCCGCTTTTTCCAAGGTCGAAGGCTTTGGCACAGAAAACTGGCCAGCTTCAGGCTGTACCCGGAATGGATGCAGGGGGCCTCCTTCAAGGTCACACACAGCCAGTAGCTGCTACCGAAGGACGCCCAGCTTAGGGGCTGCGGGTCATCATGGCCGATTGGTCTAGGCAACAAGTTTCCCAAATATACCAAGGACTCCTTCGCGGGGGTGTGGGAGTGAGGATGGGGGCTCGGTGACCCAAAAGGGGTCGGCAAGGTCCCAAGGCTGCAGTCCGGTCAGAGTCGGTGGGCAAGAAAATCGGGTGGCCTCAGGCACCGTCCGCCGTCCTCGGATTTGGGAGGGGAAGGTAAGAGGCGACTGACAGCCAGGGTGCGATCCTGGGGAGCACGCCGGCCGGAGCAGAACTTTTCCAGTCCGGCGGTGGCAGGAGAGGCGCCTGAAGAGTGTTACTGGCGCGGGGATTATCCGAGGCCGCGCCCCGCCTCCTCGGAGGCGCCCCCGTGCGAGCAACACCCCGGGGCGGGGCGCGGAGAGGGAGGGCGGTGGGGCAAGGAGCTGCGCGGCCACTCGGGACACAGCGGCGCATGGCGCAGGTAAGGGCGCGCTTCGGTGGGCGGGGTCCGCTGCCCCACGAGCTCGGCGGCGGGTGGGGGCTCTCGCCTGCTCCCGCTGGCATCGTCACGATCACTCCATCTGCGGTCTCAGCGGAGATCTTAGCTTCCTCTTCCCTGTCCCTCGGCCACCCGGCTCCGGTTTGAACGCAGCGCGGGGTCCTAACCCCTGAAGCTGTGAGGAGCGCTAGCCAGGACCCGTGTGCCAGTGTATCACCCAGAGGGAGGGGCTGCCAGGAGGAGGTGACCTGGCTGGTCAGGGCGGAAGGACTGACAGAGAAGCCGAGAAGGTGGTGTTGTTTGCCTGGGAGGAGCGTAGACAAATGCCCAAAGGTTGGAGCAGAGTAGTTTGGGCAACTCCCGGGACTGCGCCAGGGCAGGTAGAGGAAGGGGAAGCTGGGACAGACAGCTGCAGAGACTGGGAGGTGTCTAGGTCCAGAATCTTGGACCCTTAGAGAGGCAGAGACTGGACCTGAAACCTGGAGGGGCAGGTGCGACTGCTCTACGCATTTGCTTCCCTGGGGCAGACATTCTCCACAGCCCACTGGGTATGTGGGTTGATTAATGGGCCTCCAGCGCGGTCTAGGAAAAGGCCTCCCAGCAAAAATAAGGTTCATGCCAGTCCAGACCAGGAAATGCCAGAGTGAGTGCCATACTAGGGTGCGGCTGAGGGGCCTGAGGGGTCAGGGCTGGATGAGGGCGGAGAAGGCCCCAGTGACCCTGCTCAGGGGAAGTCTGGTGTGGACAGAGGCCAGAAATGCAGAGGAAAGGGAGCAGGTGAGACTACTGTTCAGATGGCCACAAGGACAATAGCTGACTCACCTGTGCACGACCCAACTTACTTGTCTGGCCTCACCCTATCTGTGAGCATCCAGTCTACCTTGAGTGAGACAGGAGGCTGGGCTCTCAGGAATGCACTGTGTACCTACCTCAGTGAGTCACCCAGCATCTCGGAACCACTTACCACTCCGCTCTGGCGAGCCTGCTGGGAGTCAGAGGCTGGGGTCTGAGCTCCGCACTTATCTACAGATGGTGTCCCTAGGCTCTCCTGGACTGTCTGTGCCTCAATTTCTCCCTTCACACAGCCTGCCACTAAGGAACCCAGAGTTGGCAAGAGGGAGACTCTAAGGAGGCCATGTCCTCGACTAGAGGGGAATGGAATGGGTAGTAGGCCCAGAATTTGGGGGAGAGTTCTCTGTTATTCCACACTGCCACTCAACTCTCAAACACTCCCAGCCCAGAGACTTCTGCATCCGACTCCCAGGCCCAAGTGCAGTCTTCCGAGACTCACTTCTGCTTAATTTCTCTCTTTTCTTTTGGGTGATGAGATTTCCTGGGGGTGGAAATCCTTCTGGGACCACAGACCTGGAAAGCACTGTGGAGTTAGTCACTATTAACCTGGGTCCATAGGATCCACTCAGGTCTAATCTATGCTTTGGGATGTTTGGGGATGTGGAGCTTAACGCCCAGGTCCTATGCTAAAAGATGCTCTCTCTACAGTTTGTTCTCTTGAGGGGCAACCATGGTAGTCTGAAGTGTTTGGATCTAGTTAGATCTCCATTTCAGAAAGGACCAGGGAGGAGGATGCACTGTGACATAACAGACCAAGATGCTCACTTCTAGTGAGCAGGCGAGGTTGTGGGCTGGGTACCAGGGTAGTTCAAGGTTGCAGTGATAGACTTTCTAGTCTGTCAATTTCTGGAAGCATGGTTGAGGGCCAGAGAGGTCCGGGCCATGTGACGCAGTGTAACTCCTCAGCTGGGCTCTCCTGGCCAGTGGGAACTGAACCAGAGGCTCCCGTATCCTCCTCATCTTCTACTTGTGTGCAGGGGACTCCGATAACGGCCAACAAAGATGGGTGCAACTGGGTGTCCCATGGTTTCCTTTTCCTGACTCTCCTTCCCACAGCCTCACCCTCCCCACACAGAACGGCAGCAGGAAAGGTGGGGCAGGAATGCCTTGGCCCAGGATCAGGGCCAGAGTCCTGAGGTTCCCGCCCTCCTCTCTTCTGGAGCCAATTCTCTGGGAGTCCTGGGTTCTGCTAGAGATCTGTGATGCCCCTGTAGCATCTTTGGTGTGGATTCAGGAAGACTGATCCCCCTCCCGTTTACGGGGATCTGCTTGATGTCCCCTGCCCATTCTCAGCTGGCTCCTGCCTTACCCAGGTCTGCTAATCTAAGTGTTTCAGAGTGTAAGGATTAGGCAGACTGAAGACACTTTAACTCCACCCTGAGGCATCTGTCAGATCAGGCCATTTGGACAGATAATCATCTTTGCCAAGTGAGGGCAGCAGGGGTTGCTGGGAGAGGCTTTGCGTGGGCCCAGGGCCACAGAGAGCCGCTATTGGGAGGGGGGGTCAAGCACGCTTCCTCACTACCCTTGCCTCATGTCAGGATGCTGCATCGCTGCCTGCTTAGAAGATCCCTCACTTAGAGCAAAACCGTTCAAGGCTCCAGATGACCTGCCCGCCCACCCCAGTGACCCTGTTCCTGAGTGGTACCAGCTCAGTCTGGTTGGGGGAGGTAGACATATAGGGTCTGGGCTCCTGCCCGTACTAAGCTTGTTCATTTCCTGGCTCTATCTGCCACCTATCATCAGGTTTGACCTGCTGAGTCTGACGTTTGGTCTGCTGTTACCTTGCTCTGAAGCCCTCCATGTCTTCAAGGTTAACTGAGGCCAATTCAAGCCTGTCTTCTGGCCAATGAAGGTGGGCTGTCCTCACAGGCTGGACCGGCACT
This sequence comes from Arvicola amphibius, assembly GCF_903992535.2. Classification (NCBI taxonomy): domain Eukaryota; kingdom Metazoa; phylum Chordata; class Mammalia; order Rodentia; family Cricetidae; genus Arvicola; species Arvicola amphibius. Next base: position 176,623,303 of record NC_052049.1, read on the forward strand.
CCAATGAGCCTTTGCTTTTATTTCTTCCCACTACTATGCTGTTCTCTTCTTCCCCCTCTTTCCTCCTCTCTCTCCTCCTTTTTGATAAGGTCCCAGGCTCCCCTCAAATTTACAGCAAGATCCTCCTGCCTCAGCCTCCCCAGTGCTGGGTCTTCAGGCAGTTGCTACCATGATATGTGGCTCATGTTTGTCGCTCCATTGTGGCTTCAGCAGGAAGCCACCAGAGGCTCTTGCCTCAAGTCCTTCCTGGCTTACTCAGCTCTGTCTAGTGACAAGGAGCCTGGGCCTGGCCATCATGATATTGTCGAACTCTTCTGATAGCATGCGTGTCCTGGTCCCCGATGACTGCACAGTCCCCAAGTGGTAACTTTCAGTGGAAAGGTGGCCGGGGCAAAGAATGACTAGGTAGTCATCTCCCTGGGTGCGTGGACCCATGGCAGTGTTTGAGCTGAAGGAGACGCTCTTGGGTGGAAAGGGATGCTTCCTTGGTAGTTTTCAGCTCTCCTATTCCAGGGCCCCAGCAGGGAGCAGGACAGAGGTCAGTGGCCAGAAGAGATCTCCTCTTTGAGAGAAGCTGGTGATGTTCTTCCTTTTTTGGCGTGGGGTGTATCGCGGAGCCGGAGGAAGGGAGACCCAGGACGCGACCACGTGCGCGGGAGGATTATTTATTAAGGAAGGGGGTGCTCGACAGTGCGGGTCAAGGGAGGGAGGAAAAGAAAGAGAGGGGGATAGAGAGAAAGAGAGAGAGAGAGAGAGAGAGAGCAAGAGAGAGAGAGGGAGGGAGGGGGAGAGAGAGAGAGAGAGAGGGAGGGAGGGAGGGCGCATGTGCACACGCAAAAGGGGGCAGTGAGAAGAGAGAGAGGGAAGAGATTCAGGATGACTCCAAGAGACCAGAGGTCGCTGGGAGTGAGCGTGGAAAGGGGCGGGGACCAAAAGAATAACAGCTGGACTAAGAGAGTCTGATGTGGATGGTTATGGGACTTGCTTCTGGGAACTAGGGAGGATATTTGTGACCCTGTCTTGTGTCTTGTATCCCGTGTCCCTCCTCTCCAATAGGCCCCGTGCCTCACACCCTGGCTATGTGTAGTTCTGAGGAAGCAGACCTGCTTCGGCTGGAGGAAGTCTTCTCAACTACCCTTGCCCGCACCAACAGTCTCATTCTCCAGCCGCTGCTCTTAGCTGGTGAGTCAGGCCCTCGGTGGGGAAGGAGGGACCACAGGAGTGGCCCCAGGGATTAGAGTTCTGCCTTGTTAGACGTCCTGAGGCAGCTTTCTCAGCCTTATGTGGGAGTGGTGGCACTTGATAGTGCCATCTCTTGATGGAGCTGAGGCCTTGGTCACAGGGAACTGATGGTTCCCTTCCCAAAAGGCCTCTGAAGACCACAGGCCTGGCTATACCGCTTGCCTCAATTCTTGCTTCCACTCAGGGCTCCTGGTGGTGCTTTGGGGAGGCCTGACTAGAAGGCAGAACACACAAGGCTTTCACTGGGGGTGGTGTGTGTGTGTGTGTGTGTGTGTGTGTCTCGTCATGTGACCTTGGTCAGGCGCCTTCCTCTCACTGTGCATCTGTAAGGTGGCTGGGGGCTGACCCTGAAGACTCCACAGTTTGCTTCTGGGTCTAGAGAGAAGAGGCAGAGAATCGGGGAGCTAGAAGACTTGGTTCCCCCAAGATAATTAGAGTTGTCCTGTTAAGCAGGAGGCATATGCACAACCAGGCTTACTCCAGCGTTCAGCCCTTTACCCCAGCATGCCCTGCCCCTGAGGAGCCTTAGGCCATAGAGTGTAGGGGTGCTGGTACTGTCTTGATCAACCCAGGGCTACAGGATCTTTCCTCAATGTCAGCTCAAGGAAGCTGTGCTTTCCACAGACCCAGAACCTTCAGACCCCTGCGGCAGAGAGTGCCTTCGACTTCTGCAGCAGCTGCATGAAAGTACCCAGCGGTTATGGGAGGTGACGGAACAAAGCCTGCATTCGCTGCAGCAGAGGCTGTACCACCCGCCCTCCGTGGGTCTGGAGGCCCTGCTGTTGCTGAACAACGCTGACCATGTCCAACAGGCCCACATGGAGTAAGATCCCCTGGGGCAGTCTGTGGCTTGGCCACAGTGTCAAAGTGTTACCTCTGCTACTTGGTCCTAAGGGTCACCGTCACCTGGAGTGGGGTTCCTGGGTCAGGTGTTGGCTTGGCAGCAGGGTCAGAGCTGGATCAGGCCTATAAAATACAACTGTTGAGTCAGGGCTTGAGGGTGTCAAGGAATTGCCTGGGCCATAGGGTTTTGTGGGTGGGATCTGGGACCTCAAAAGGGCAGGGAATAAGTGTGTTGAGCTGGGCTTTCAAGGTGATCCTGGGTTGCCCATAGGTACATCAAATCCTATACTGACTGTGTGGTGATGCAGGCCTTTCAGAAGGTTTCAAAGAAGAGGAGGTGAGCCTGGGGCTGCCATGGTAGCTCCCTATGTGTGTGGGGGTGTCTAGATGAGGGGGATTTTAGGAAGCCCACCCCAAAGGAGCAGGTGTCATGTCCACCTGCCACTCGGGTGTCTGCAGTCAGTGTCCCTGTCTCCTCTGAGGTGTGGCTGCAACACCTCCAGAAAGAGAGCTCAAAGTTTTGCTGGACCAATAGGGTACAGGGCTGGGGTTCTGGGTCTGGGAGCCCAGAGCGTGGTTAGAACGGGGTGGTATAGGTGGGTGCGGGCCTGGAAGAGGTGGAGATAGTATGTGACCCTTCTTAAATGCAGTGACTACTGGAGGAACCAGCTGCGGCAGCTGCTGTCCTGGGCCAGCTCTGAGGGCTCGGTGGGCACCATGCTGTGCCAGGCCCTCAGCCAGCCACTGACCCAGCACGTGCAGAAATACGTGATCCTTCTATTGCGCCTCAGGAACACCCTTGACGAGGTTGGTAGGATGGGTGTGTGGAGGAGGAGCTGGAGGAGAGAAGAAGCCTGGCTCAGGGGACCAGGTTAAACAGTAGGGAGGGGCCCCGAGAGAAAATAGCCTTGCCCTGCGGAGGATTCTCGGGGCATGCATCTGCCCTATGCAGTCTTGGGCACATGCCTCTTCCTTGATGGGGCAGCTGACAATCAAAGGGCAGACATAGACTTTCTACTCGGTGTGAGGACATATGACCCAGGACCATGGTGTCATTGGTGTCACTGAAATGTCCCTGTCCCCAAAAGAGTAGTCAGGGAGAAAAAGTGAGCTGTGGTTTAAACTTAGGCCAGGTTGGGCCCTCATGGCCACCACAGGGATGAGGGCTGCTTCCAGTACCCTCAGAGCCTCCCCGCCTGTCTTGTCCTCCCACAGCACCACCCAGCCCAGGAGCGGGTGATGCATGCAGTCACTCTGTTTGGGAACCTGCAGTCCTTCATGAGGCAGGCCTTGGACCAAGCTGTGACCACACAGGCCCTGTGGCATAGTCTCAGCAGCCGGGTGAGGGTGAGTCTGGGGCTTTGGGGCAGCCAAGGAAGGGGGTTTCACATTGGATGTGAGGCTGTGCTGGGTGACTCCAGCAGCTCCCCCCTCAGTTTCCCCTTCTGGAAGGAAGACTGTTGGGGGGAACGCCTACAACAGCTGCACCTGGCTCCGGAATGTTGGCACACTGCCTTAATCTGCCCTTTGTCTAACAAATGCAAATCTGAAAATTCCCTAAAGGTGCAAAGCCTATGCAAAACTTGGTTGGGAAAATCCCAGTATTCCTTATCAAGAATTTGCATTTGTCATTGTCATTTTGGAAGCTTAATTGAGATGTTTTGGGGACATGGAAATCAACTGGCTAAGGTGTAAATTGGAAAACAATAAAGAAGCCCTTAGCTAAGGGAAAAGGGCCTGGCAATCTCAGTCCCCAGAGGCTGAGTCCTCCTGCAGCTGGAAAAGCTATTTCCTTCTTCTTCTTCTTCTTCTTCTTTTTTTTTTGTTTTGTTTTGAAGACAACTTTGGTACCTGTCCTGGAACTAGCTCTTGTAGACCAGGCTGGCCTCGAACTCACAGAGATTCACCTGCCTCTGCCTCCCGAGTGCTGGGATTAAAGGCGTGAACCACCACTGCCCGGCTTTTTTTTTTATTTTTCTTTTCTTTCTTTCTTTCTTTCTTTCTTTCTTTCTTTCTTTCTTTCTTTCTTTTTTTGCTATTTCCTTCTTAAGGTAACTCTGAGTCTTCTTCCACCTCGAACCCACACCCATTCAACAACAGAAGACTTATATATAACCCGGTGGCTGTTGGTCACCCATAGCCATCTGCTGGGTCAGCAGAACTGACTTTCTTTCTGGTGGTGTCATGAAGTACATATTCCTGACACTGTCTAGCACAACATATAATGCCCCTTCAGGAAAGAGAGTCCTCGTGTCCACAGAAGACATAGCAGGCTTGGACCAGGAGTAGAGAGGACCAGAATAACCATGGGAGACAGAGGGGATAGCATACTGGTTGTGAGGGTGACAGGAACCCCCTGGCTGTGCAGACACCCAGGAAAGTCCCAGAGAGAAGCTGTGTTGTCCTTCTGGGCTAGCCCAGAGATGACCTCCCCCATCTTGGAGCGTGTGTGTGTGTGAGTGAGAGAGAGAGAGAGAGAGCGGGGGGGGGGGGGGAGAGAGAGAAAGCTGGGGGTTACCCCAGGCCTGCTGGGATAGTCTCTGGGAGGTGTCTGGGGCGCAGGAGGGCCAGCAGGGCTGCCATCAGCCTCCAGTGTGTACACCTAACTCTTGCCTCTCTCTTCGTCCCACTAGGACGTGCTGTGTACCCCTGCCCACCGACTCCTACAGGACAGCCAGGACATCCCTGTGGTGGTCACCCCACTACGGGCTGAGCGCGTGCTGCTCTTTGATGATGTCCTTGTTCTGCTACAGGTTAGGAGGGTTATCGTGAGGTGGGGGCTCTGGGATCAGGTGAGAAACTGAACAGGTCGCAGGCTTAGAGACGGTGGGGGGAGGTGGCTGAAAGGCCAAGGCTTGCAAGTCAAGCAGAAGACTGATGTGGGCTTCAGGGTTTGTCCCACAGCCAGTAACTTTACCCAAGCTCACCTGGCACTCAGGCTCATAGCAATGTCTCCCCTGCCTCAGCATGGTGGGCTGGTTTGGGGTGTGTGTCCACCTCTGATTGTGTCTGTGACTCTTCTGATTGTGCCTGTGCCTCCTCTGATTGTGTCGGTGCCTCCTCTGATTGTGCCTGTGCCTCCTCTGATTGTGTCTGTGCCTCCTCTGATTGTGCCTGTGCCTCCTCTCCTGACATCACAGTTTGTTCACTGGAGATGTTTCTAGTCCTTCCTTGCTTGTAGGAGTTCCTTTTTTTTGTTACTGCTACAAAACACCTGACACAAACAACCTGAGGGAGGGATGGAAGAAGGAGGAAGGGAGGGAGGGTTTGGTTTTAGCTGGGCCTTTGCTCATGCTGTCGTTTTGTGGGATTCTCTGCTGTTTTATAAACTCTCCATTCCATTGTGGCCTTGCGCCCTTTCTACTTCCTGGTCCAGTGAGGGTCTGTTGGGCCAAATGGGAGATGGTGACACTCCAGATGGGATGTCCCGTCAGGCTCAGCACAGGGTGGGAGAAGGACCACAAGGAAAGGTGGAGAGGGGAGGCCTGGGGCAGGCTCAGGAGGCCGTAATAGAGGGACATCTGGCAGCTCCAGCATGGAGAGTGTGACAACAGGCGCATGAACCTGGACATGGGTCAGGCTCTTCCCCACGTGCGAGGAGTCTTAGAGGTTTGCACCTGGGCTACCAGGGGCTGACTGTTTCTGAGAAAACCCTGGCAACCACACGGGGTAAGGGAGGCCTGTCCAGGTGCCTCGCCAGGTCCCAAGGTACAAAAGCTGCAGCTGAAGGGGATCGGGCTGATGCTCGACCCTGGCATCGGGGCTGGGGGGGCTCTCCCAAGGCAGGTGTCTGTAGGCACGGCTCTGGATAACACTCATCTCCTTCTAGGGCCACAATAGCCACACTTTTGACCTGAAGTTGGTGTGGGTAGATTCTGGCCAAGACAAGTGAGTGACTTCCTCTGCCGGTGTCCCCAGGTTTCCCTCCCTGTGCCTGCCCCGTGATACCTGTTCACACCTCCAGGCTCTCACCTGAGCCCCACTTCCAACCCTAGACAGGACTGGGGCTCACTGGTCACCTCCGTCTGCCTAGGTGTGTGCTTCGTATCCTCACACCCGAAGAAGAGTTCTCCCTTTGCACCAGAGACCCCCAGGGCCAGGTGCGTGAGACTGAAGCATGAATGGTGGGGATCAAGTCAGAAGCCAGGGGAGGGCAGAGTGCCAGTCCTACAGGACTCAGAAGGGCATCAGGGGTATGCCTAGGGTTTGGTGTCAGGATGTTAGAGGAAAAGGAATTTCCCTAACTGAAGTAGCCGCCTAAGTCGATGCCTGTTCCCACCCTCCTGTGCAGTCCTCTGGATTGTCTAGTCCCTGGGCTATGCACAGGATCTCAGGTCTGATGCCACACCAGAGAGGGGCAGTGTACTTGGGGGCAGAGTTACCTGTGGCAACAATGACATGCTCAGTGCCTTCCTGTCCCCACCAGGTTGTCTGGAAGTGGAAAGTGACCCACGCTGTGTGCCAGGCCCTGCGTGGCAAGAAGGACTTCCCTGTGCTGGGGTCAGGCCTGGAGTCATCTGTACCCCCTGACTGCCGCTGTGTGACCTATACTTTCCGCCGAGAGGGCCGGCTCTACCAGGCTACCTATGAGGGTGATTGGTGTCGGGCCAAGCCCCATGGCAAGTGAGTCACCATTCCTGTGTGCACTTCCAGCTGGCCATTAGAAAGGAGTAGACTAGACATTCCATTGACTAAGAGTTTTCTCAAGCTTGGCATTTACCTCCTGTGGTTCAAGGGGAAAGAGGAATATAGATGTTTCCAGGGTTCTCCCCATGGGAGGTGCCAAGAGTACCCCCATGCTTCCCAAGGCTGCTGGTGCAGGAGGTGGGGGGTTCTGTGAGGGATTTCAGTACTCAAGTGAGGACTAGGTGAGCAGAAAGTCTGGTTGGAAGACCCTAGGGTGGAGGGAGGGAGGGATGCTGAGAGTTTAGGGGTTCAGCTGTCTGGGATGAGTCTAATGGCCTGATGTAGACCTCACCTGTGTTCCAGGGGAACCCTGAAGTGGCCAGATGGGCGGAACCACGTGGGGGATTTCTGCCAGGGCCTGGAGCATGGGTAAGGATGACTGGGCAGACGCTGGCATATGGGGCAATCAGAGGAGCTGTCATACATTGGGTTGCCCCAAATCCCCCGACCTCAAACGGGAGTGGGCAGGTAGCTCAGCTCCTCTCTCCACAGAAGGGAGACCTGGCTGGAATAGGAATGTGGGTCTCGGCCTGAGACCGGCTTCCCATGGGAGTGGGGAGGGCTGTCCTGAGGCGTTCCTGCAAGGGGACTCTGAGATCTGTGCTTTCTGAGGGACTCCTCAGAGACAAGGACAACTGGGTAGCATGAAGGGATGTGGCAGGAGCATCTGATTGGGCAAGTAGCCTGGATTCTCACCTCTGACCCCACCCAACCACACGGTCAGCTTTGGCATCTGCCTGGTACCCCAAGCCTCTGAGGACAAGTTTGACTGTTACAAGTGCCACTGGAGGGAAGGCAGCATGTGTGACTATGGCATCTGTGAGTAAGTGACCTTTGACCTGTGGGGAAAAGGAGCGGGGAGGGGCATCCTCTAGACTGCGCTCCTTGAGGTGGAGCCAACTGTTGGCGAATCTCTCCAGGTATGGCACTGACGAGGTGTACAAGGGCTATTTTCAGGCTGGCCTTCGGCATGGATTTGGTGTCCTTGACAGTGCCCCACAGGCCTCCCAGCCCTTCAGGTACACGGGCCACTGGGAGAGAGGCCAGAGGAGTGGCTATGGCGTTGAGGACAACAATGAGAGGTGAGTGCTGGCAGAGAGACCCCTCAGCCTTTCACCTTGTTCTGTCCTGGGTGCCTGCCTCTGTGGTACTCCCTTCTGCCTCTAGGGGGCTCCACCCATCATGCCTTCTCCTAAGGAGGATTCCCTTCTCTGCCGTTCTGTTCTCCTTGGGTTTCTGACTTCATCTTTTCCTGTCACCCTCTGCCTCCCCGAAGACCCTGCCAACAGAGCATCCAGCAGTCACAAGGAAACCGATCTAAGCCTCCTCTCACATGCCCTCTTCCCTTAGGGGTGAACGCTACATTGGCATGTGGCAGGCTGACCAGCGTCATGGCCCTGGGGTCGTGGTCACCCAGGCAGGCGTCTGCTATCAAGGCACATTCCAAGGGGACAAGATGGCCGTGAGTGGTAGCCCCTTCCCTGGGCACTCTGTCGCTGTATTAAAGTCAAGCAGAGTAGATGGCAAGGGACGCTCAGCTCCTCCACCCGTCTACTCTGACTTTGGCAGGATCCAGGCCTTTCCTTATCTTCAACTCAGGTCAACCATGCTTATTGTGCACATGAGCTAGGAAGAACCAAGCGTGTCATTGGCGAGCTAGTGGCATCCATAGAACCCCCTCACTGGCCCTCGCTGAACCTCCATCATCCCCCCTGGGGTCCTGTGTGACTCCTGCCATTGGTGCCATTGTTCTTAGCATATGAACGGCATGTTTATTGATGACATCAGACAACCTGCCCAATGTCACATCCTGCCGAGACTGAGATCAAACCCTAGCCTCCCTGCTGGCCAGGGGGCTCTGGCCAACAGCTAGGCATGGTTTTGTGGGTTGTTTATTTAGACCCCACCTTGTTCTGGAAAGAACCGAAGGAGACCTCAAGGGGAAGGAGAAGGAAAGGCATAGGCCTACAAACTAGAGTCAGAAACAAGTTGAACATGAACTTGTCCGTGAGTTTCCTGGCAGGTGCAGTAGAAAGGGGACTTGATTGGCCCTGCGGATCCAGGGCAGTGACAGGGAAGCAGAGGCAGCCAGCACTTCCTGAGGAGGAATCTCATCTGAGGGCTAACTAGGGGGCACAGGGGTAGGGTTCATGGGACTCAGCATATGGGGGAGGGCGGTGCCAGAGCTTGGATGCTCTTGGCCTTGTGGGTCAGTGTCTACCCATCCTGGTTTTTGTCCAAACTCACCTCCCTTTCTCTTTCCTCACTTCCTCTCAAGGGCCCAGGCGTCCTGCTGTGTGAGGATGACTCTCTGTACGAGGGTACTTTCACCAGGGACCTGACGCTCCTCGGGAAGGTGAGCCATCCGCATCTCATCCATCCCACCCCATAAAGCCAGGGCGCAGAGCTGAGGGTGAAGGTAAAGAATGGGCAACTGGAGGACACCCCTCCCGCCTCTGTGGTGTCCAAGTCCTTGCCATGCTGTATGCGGTACTGACTTAGCAGGGCAAGGTGACACGGGACTGGAGGATTTGCCTTGTGCCCAGAGGGCACAGGCTGGCTGTGTCCATGCTGTGCCCTTACATAGCCATCACCACCCGAGCCTTCGGCAGCTGTCCCTGGGGTGATTGTTCTTTCTTTCTTCCTGCCCATGTTGATGTAGCAAAAGACAGTTGTGTCTATGTTGGGTCCTTTGGGAACCTGGGGGATAGTTTTGGATGTAGAAGGATGGAGCAATTCCACACAGCAAGAAATTGCCCCTCTAGATCCCTAGCCTTCCAACGGAGGTGGGTGAGACTTCTAGAATATTCCAGCACCTTGAATGGACAGGTGGAACACATGGTTGGACATTTCCATCTGACCCAAGTAGGTCAACATTGACCCACGTGGCTGGCTCAGCTGGCTGGACACACAGTTACACCTGTCCTCCCTCTTTGCTCCCAGGGCAAGGTCACCTTCCCCAATGGTTTCACCTTGGATGGCTCCTTCAGCGGTGGGACAGATAAAGGACTGTACACACAGGGAGTGCTGGACACAGCCGCTCTCCCGCCCAACCCAAGCAGCACACGCAAGAGGTGAGAGCCCAGCCTATTCAGCGGTGTGTGTCTCTTCCCACCGAAGGCCCCAGGGCTCAGTGGAGGACTTTTACCAGAGTCCAGAGCCCCAGGTCTTCCAGCCAGAGACTCTTGAAGTCTAGGGGTAGGTGGATGTACTGCCATACATAAACTGGAAGAAAAGTAGGATTTGTAAGTCTCACTTTGATCCTGGTTTTAGCTTTTCTTTTCTTTTCTTTTTTATTGTTTTCATTGAACTATACATTTCTCTCCAAGACAGCTTCTAAGTCAAACACACAATGAAAAAAATAGAAAATAAAATTGTGAGTGGATCTTAAAAGAAAGAGATAGACACGCAGTCATAGATAGTACCCCTTCCTGGCTCTGACTTCCCAGGCAGCCAAAATGAAGAAGGAAAGAAACTTGGTTTGTAGACTTTCTCCTCCACAAGCAGTAGTTTGTATGACGGATTATTTTCCCATGAAAGCAGAACCCCCTATTGGAAACTCATAGCTTTCAAAGTCACCCTTGCCATATTTGTTGAGAAGCTGGGTATTTTGAAGGAAGAATAATGGAAAGTAGTCCCAGATGGAGTTTCAGAGGTCGGGAAGGGGTCCAGCGAACTCATTTACCTATCGTCCCTGCATGTGGCTTCTCGTAGCAGGAGCTGGGAGAGGCGGTGGTCCTGGGGATGTCTGTCCTTGCCTGGCTGGGTGCAGGTGTGGGGTACCTGTGAGGTGACAGCACGACAGGGTTCCCTTTGTGAGACGCCGCCTATTAGAGTTGTTTCTCACTCAGCCTGTGGGCAAGGCAGGACCCACCGCAGGGAGGCTATGGGAGAGGGCTGGACTGAGCGAAAAATCTTGGACTTCCAGGCACTGGTCTTTCTTGATCCAAGACCTACTGTATGGATTTGGCCTTCAGCTCCCGAGGCCGTTTGTAGACAGTGTACCCCGTCTCTCCTCCATCTCAGAACATGCGCTCTTGCCCCTCTGCCTTGGAGGTCAACTCTGTCTGCATTCTCCATCCTGCCCCCTCCTGGGACCTGACTCCAGGCCAGGCTGGTCCCACTAACCCTGCCAGCCCCAGGGGCTTGCTGACTTGCTCCTGTCTTCCACATCTCTTGCTGTTCCCCAATCACAGACAGCTGGGGCTGGGTGTCTTCCCTGTGGAGAGACGCTGGCAAGGAGTCTACAGACCCTTCCAGGACTTCGTGCGTTCAGGCTGTCCTGGGGAACGGCAGGAAGCCCTGCTGGGCTTCCACGTGCAGAGCTCCAGGGAGCTCCGCGAATCCCAGGAGTACCTGTGCTGTGACAGGTGAGCTTGGCCCTCTGGGTGTCCCTGCAGGTCAGAGACGGGTTAGGGAAGCTGCTGGGGATGGGTGCTGGCTCAGGGCTGGGTGAGGGACACTGTGCATGGTGCCCCAGGAGCCACCCCAAGGACTGTGTGGGCAGCATGGAAGATATCCCGAAGGAGCTGCTGCAGCACCGCGAGCCCCAGGCCCTGCAGCAGTACCTCAGGAAGGTGAGGGGACAGGCCATGGTGCTCCTGCTCCTCAGAGGGCCTCAGTGTTCCTGGTCTGGGAGGCTGGTCCGGGCTCCCTGGACTCCACATCCCGGCTCTTAGCATCCCTGTTGTCTTCCTGGGCCTAGGCTCTGAGCAATCCCCGACACCCCCTGGGGAGGTTACTCCGTACCCTGATGCTGACCTTCCAGGCTACATATTCAGGCATAGGAGCCAACAAACACCTACAGGGGATGGCCCAGGAGGAAGTGAAGCAGCATGCCCGGGAGCTTTGGGCTGCCTACAGGTGAGCCTGTGCATAGGGTGACGCACACAGCCTCAGCACTGGCCAGGGATTGCCCTTTTCAAGGCTTGCTCAGTACAGGACCAGGGGTTGGTCAGTGTGTCAACGGTGACCAGAGGTGTCAGAGATGTCAGCAAGGGCTTCCAACAGCTCTTGGCCAGGGGCCAATCCCTGTCTAGTCCCTGGGCACACCCCTGACCTCATAAGAACTCTACCCTTGCTGTAGGCTGAGTGTGGTTTCAAGATCTACGTATCCTGTCCCAGGTAGAGCCTAGATCCTATGAGCATCAGCCATAGGGCTTCAGCTGCCACTAGAGTGCCAGTACCCTCCAGCACTTACACTGAAGCTCCAACCTTGGACTCCCAGTGGCAGGAAAGGCTCCACTTGAAAGGTGTCCCATCCAGATCGAGGCAGCCAGTTCTGGGAGATGGGACCACCTGCTCTCCGTTTTGATAACTGGGAGGGTGGAATTCTGTTTCTGTGAGCATCGGCACATTACGCTCTCCTAATTGCTTGCAGAGGTCTGCTGAAGGTTGCCTTACAGCGCCAGGGCCAAACCCTACAGGAGGAGGACGTAGAGACAAGGTACCTGGCCAGGCCTTTGCATCTGGGGCCTCCGTCTGGGTGGCAATGCTTCTTTGGAAAGCACTGGGCGTGTATGCTATTCACCAGGCATGGTGCACTGGCTATTATATATCACAGGGACCCATGGCCTTGGTCCTGGGATCTTTGTTTTAAATGTGCCCTTCCAGCCTCATCTTTGAGTTGAGCAGAGGGGGAAACAGTTGCCAGTGGCTTCCTCCTTCCTGTGCACTGCAAGACTGAGGCATGGAAGAGATAAACCTAAAGCCACATAGAGCAGGAGTTAGCTGTCCCCAGGACAGACCCCGGCTGGTTCTGCAGATGTGGAGGTGGCCCTGGCAGCAGTGTCTCCCACCCATTCTGGCCCCTCAGGGACTTGCAGGTGCATGGGCTGCTGCTGCCCCTCATCTTGCCCAGCTTTTACTCAGAACTCTTCACACTCTACCTGCTTCTTCATGAGAGAGAGGACGGCTTGTACAGCCAGGGCATCACCAACCTCAGCCTGTTTCCCGACACAAAGCTGCTGGAGTTCCTGGATGTGCAGAAGTAAGCTCCTCGCTCGCTCGCTCAGCCAGAGCTCTAGGGGAGTAGGCAGTTCTACCCAGCCTCAACCGCGAGGTGGACCAGGCTTTCTTTTGGGCCACCAACCAGCTCCCGACTCATGACACTGAGACTTAGTATTAGTTATAAACATTCGGCCTTAGCTTGGACTTGTTTCTTGCTAGCTCTTATAATTTAACCTGTTTCTGTTCATCTACATTTTGCCTTGTGGCCTTTTTACCTTTCTTTCCTTTTGTATATCTTACTTTCAATGCTTCCCATATCTGGCGGGTGGCTGCCTGGCTTCTGGCCCTGAGGTGTGTCCCTCACTTCCTCCCTCATTCTCTTCTCTCAGAGCCTCGATTTCTTCTGTTTATTCTCTCTGCCTGTCAGACCCGCCTATCCTTCTTCTTCCTAGCTATTGGTTGTTTAGCTTTTTATTAGACCAATCAGATACCTTAAGCAGGCAAGGTGAAACAAATGCAACCCATTTTTACATAATTAAACAAAGACAGTATAAACAAATGTAACACATCTTTGCCTAGTTAAATACTCCACAACAGTGAGTCTCTCTCTCTCTCTCTCTCTCTCTCTCTCTCTCTCTCTCTCTCTCTCTCTCTCTCTCTCGTACATTGGTATTTTGTCTGTATGTATGCTGTGTGAGGATGGCACATCCCCTGGAACTGGAGTTTACATACAATTGTGAGTTGTCATGTGGGTTCTGGGTACTGAACCTGAGTCCTTTGGAAGAGCAGCCATAACTCTTAACTGCTGAGCCATCTCTCCAGCCCTGAGGCATGCTCATTTATACATACACCACAGATCTCTGGGAAACACAGTCAGATGTGCCCAGATCTTGGTGTGCAACCACCCCACAGAGGAAATCACCTCTGCTCTTCCCTCTGACTTTGCCAGAGCACTGCACCGGCCACTTCAGGGTTTCTGTCTTCTGACTCAGCCCCTCACTGTCCCCAGAGAGCGCTGGCATTTCCTGCCCCTTTAACTCCGGCAGTGCTCTTGGCGCTCTTCCTGGCTTGGTGTCCTACCCTGAGTGCTGGCCAGCACTGACTGGGCCTGCCTCCCGATCCACCATTGAGGTCCATACACTTGGACTGAGCATTGGGGAGGAGAGGTCTTCAAGGGGAAACAGGATGTCCTGGGAGCAGGTCAGACAGGTGCTCACCATACTCTAGTTGCTAGAGTATGGCACCTCCCTTGCTCTCCCCCACCTCTACTGCCTCTAACACATCCTTCTTTCCTAGTGCCCCCCCATGACACATGCATGTCCCAGGTGCTTGGTTGGCCCTGCTGGGATCTCCCACTCTCCTCCAAAGCCCAGGGTCCCTTTGTCACACGGTAGTGGAAGATCACTTCCTTCAGGATCATATGGCTTCCCCTGGCCTCAGGCTGTGTGTAATTACCTGAGGTCCCTTCCTATTGCCTGTTTAGCCTTCCTGGGAGGGACACAGAAATAGGGCACATCCTCTGAGCTCAGACTTGCAAAGCCTCCCATCTGTCTCCCAATTTCAGGCACCTGTGGCCCCTCAAGGACCTCTGGCTGACCAGCAATCAGGTGAGAGGGCAGCGCTCTGCTTGTCTGGGAGGAGGAGCCTGGAGCTTCTGAGTCAGGATTGCCTGGGGAGAGGCAGGTGAGGGAGGAGATGCTGGGCTTCCTTCCTGTCCCAAGTGACTCTCATACAGCAGGCTCTTCCCTTTTGGCTGGGACTGTGGGTAGCTTACCTGAGCTCTGAGTGCCAGTTTTTTACCGTGTAAATGGAGCTCCACAAGACCCACCTCATAAGACAGCCATGGTCAAGGGCACCGGAGGCCCTGGCTGTCTCAGGATTCTCTGGAGCCTCCTAGGGAAGCAGATTCTTGGGTTCCACTCCACAGTTTTTGCAATGCTAGGCAAAATCTACCAGCTATTCATATTCACGGTCTTACCTCATGTCCATAGAGGCAAAAAAGCAAGGGTCAACTCAGAAACCTGAGTTTCAACAAGTCCTTGGGTCTGGGGACCATTGACATCAGCTTTGGAGCTGTGTGTCACCAAGTGACCTTGGCTGTTCGAATGATTATTTTTTTCTGTCCATCTTGGTCCTCTCAACCTCTTGGAGCCTCGTTCCCCCCGTTTTATAGCTGTGTAAAGTGAAGCTCACAGTGGAGCCGTGGGCCTGGCCTGGACCACTTAGCCATCAGTGCAGGGCTGTACTTAAGTCAGCAGTGGGGCAGGTGTGGGTGGCAAGGGACCCTGGGGATGAGCGTGCCAAGCTGGATCCCTGTTTTACCCTCCTATTCACCTTTACAGAGATATTCTCTTGTCCGGGACAAGTGTTTCCTGTCAGCCACGGAGTGTCTGCAGAAGATCATGTGAGTGTCTGCCCAGGTTTGCGGGTGTGTGTGTGTGTGTGTGTGTGTGTGTGTGTGTGTGTGTGTGGTGGTGGTGGCGGTATGTAAGGGCACGGGAGTGCTGTCCCTTCTCTCCCTGACCAGGAGCTACACCCTCCTTACAGCACCACAGTGGACCCACGCGAGAAGCTGGAGGTGCTGGAGAAGACCTATGGGGAAATTGAGACCACGGTGTCGCGGGTGCTGGGCCGGGAATACAAACTCCCCATGGATGACCTCCTGCCTCTGCTTATCTATGTGGTATCACGAGCTCGGTGAGTGGGAAGTGGGGTGGATGGAAGTGAGACTCTCTCCCACCCTGTCTACACCAAACACAGGACAGAGCGGGAGCTAAGGCCTGGAAAGGAACCGGTCTCATGGGTGCCTAGGACAGAGCTGGGGCCATTCCAGAGGTGTCTAGCCCTCTAGGCCAGGGCTGCTCCCCCAGCTGTGGGGAATCTGTCTGTAACGCCCCTCTTCTCTCCCTTGTTGTCATGGTGCTTTCTCTAGAATTCAGCATCTGGGAGCTGAGATCCACCTGATCCGCGACATGATGGATCCCATCCACACAGGGGGCCTCCATGACTTCCTGCTCACAGCTTTGGAGGTGAGGGACCAGGGCTGGGAGCCCAAGCAAATGTCTCCCTACCCCCAACACTGTGGTAGAAAGGGTTCAAAGCTCCACTGTATGTGTCTCCATGGGATGGGTCTCTGGTGCTGTTCACAGGGCAGATGGGCCGCACAGCCCTTCAGGCTGCAGCTCCGAGCCTCTGCAGAATCCAGCTGACAGCTGGGCCTGACTGGAGCAATGTGTGCATAGGGAGGTGGGGGCGATGGCTTTCGGGGGCCTAAGGCCCTGCATATAGTGGGGAGCAGGTCTGCCAGCAAGTTCCAACCTCGCTCATTTCTCTTCCCCAGTCCTGTTACGAGCACATCCAGAAGGAAGACGTGCGGCTGCACCGCCTGCCTGGCCACTGGAACTCTAGGGAACTCTGGTGACATGGCCACTCTGCATGTGCAAAGCTAGGGGCCACATGGCTGACGTGGACTTCGGTGGAACAAGCACTACCTACCTGCCCCCCCCCATTGCCTGGGTCAAGGCAGGCTGTAGAGATGGTGTTTTGCTTCCTACAGGGACACACTTAGCTGCTGCAGTATGACCCCACAGGTGATAGCTCTCTGTTGGCCTCTGGTCTGAGCTTTGATCATCTTGTCCCCGGATGTAGCACCATCTTGGGTGAGAGCCCCAGCTTCACCCTGCCCCCACCCTTGCTCAGGAGCTGTCAGTCTTCGGACTGCGTGCCTATGATGGTGGAGATGACTTCCAGCATTCTGTCAGGCCAGTTCACTGAGCGCTGCAGCCGTTCCCCAAGGTCTGGCTTCATACCGTTGTTTGGACTGAAATGGAAATTCTCACGTTACTGTTCATCTCATTTCTGTTTCTCTGACCCTGGCTAGAAGGTCCCAAGATGCAGAAGGCTGTCTGTGCTGTTCCTTTTCCCATGAGTCCTCAGGGACTGGGGACCTGCCTCCTCAGCTGGGCTTCAGGCTTCAGCTGGCCTTGCAGGAGGACCCTGTGGCAGGAACACCTCAGCTCTGTGCCAAGCTGCCTAGTTGCCTCTGGCAGGCCCTGCTCTTGGCAAAGGCATGGGACGTAGATGTCAGCAGTCACTCACCTGGCCTCGCTTGCCAGCAGACTTCAAGTAAATGACATACCTGAGACACTGTGGCCTCTCTGTGGGAGGGACAGCAGGGATATTAGAGACTTGCTAGTGCCCTGACATATGAACATCTCTGGCTCAGGACCATATGCAAGGCTGGGTACTGTGCTGGGCTCTGGGCCATTGTTTCTGGCTCCGGGAATTCAGCCTGTGTGGGAAGGGCCAAGGGAGACATAGAGAAAGGAAGGTACACACCCAAGGCCAGGGCTGAGTCCCCTGGGAGCATCAGGGAGGACCAACTTCAGAGCCGCTCAGAAAGTGTGAGCACTGTGTGAAGAGAGGCTGTTGTTCTCCTTCACTGCCATCTCCGACTGGATCCACCAAATGTTCCAGTGTGAACATAGGGCCTGGGCTTGAGTTCTACCAGGAACTTGTGTCCCCAGGAAGGTCCTTGAAAGAGTCACATTGATGGAGGCCCCTCCCTCAAAGGCAGCCCCGAGTGCCTGTGACTCGGTCCAGCTGCTGACAAAACTCTGCCACCCACTCTTCTGCTCTCAACACTAACTGAACTTGGGCATCTGGTCCTTGTGGGTCCACAAGGTTTCCACAGTGTCCTGGGAGGTTCCAGGGGCAGCCAGGGCTATAGCAGACCCTTAGGACAAAATCAACATGGAGGATGCAGGATGAAAACTGACCGACAGTGCAAGTGGGACCAGTCAGTCACCCACATCTGGTGCATCCGGAGGCTGGCGGGCCATCTCGGTGATAGCCTCTCCCAGATGGATTCTTTTATAGCCTTTAACTGTCCAGCCTAGAACACCTTTTGACATGTGAGCCATGCAAGAAGGCAGTCTTGGGAGTTCACAGTTTCTTGATGTCATTAGTACACTTACTGCCATAAGAGAATCCAATCTGCAGGCCAGATATCACTCCACCTCACTTCGTGGCTTCCTAGAAAGTAGGCCTGGAGTCCAGAGGGAAGACTGAAAGATAGAACATGGTGTGGTTAGCATCTCTTACATCTATGCCGGCCTTCTCCATTTCCCCTCCTGCCTCATAATGGTTTGATATTTTGCTAGCTGCCCCTCTGGGGGATGGTCACAGTTACAGTCTACTTATTCGGGACTTTTAATAAATCTATTTCATCTTTGTGTGTATTGTATGTATGTGTGCACATATATGTATGTATGTGTGCATGTATAAAAGCAAGAGCTAATATAAGGCATCTTCCTTGATCATTCTCTACCTTATTTTGGGGGGTAGGGTCTCACCTTGAGCCTGGGGCTCACTGATTCACCTAGACTGGCTCACCAGCCAGCCAAAGGGGCTCTCCTTTCTTTGCCACCCACCGCAGGTCTGCGGCTGCAGGTGCACACCTCTGTGCCCACTGGGTGCTGGGAACAAAAGTCAGGTCACCATGCTTGCACAAGTGTGTTACTGACTGAGCCACCTCGGGTCCCCCACACTCCATTTCACCTCTCATGGCACCCTCCTGCCTGTCGGGGGGACAGAGAGCATGCAGTGCTCACAAATGTCCAAATAGCTGCCCTCTGGTGGAACTTTTAGACATGAGAGGCAAGGGTCATGTTTGGAAGCAGTAATGTTGGGGATAGAGAGTTTGCTTTTGCTCTGTAAGTGGGGATTGTGTCCTTCCCACAAAGGGTAGTATTGTGTGCTGTGTTCAGGGGTACTCCCGGGAGGTCAGAGGGTCCACAGAGTTTTTGCCAGAGCTTGGCAGAGTTGAACTATGCATCTAGTGTTCCTTTGTCACTCGGCTGTGAATCTGGTGTTTGGGCACATTTGCCAGGGTCCCTGGACTTTATGTGTTGGGTTTTGGTCCAGTCTTGAACACCAAAATATTGCCATGCCTGTGTGACATTGTGTTTGGGTGCCTGGGCATACATAATCAGACGTTTTGTTTGTTTTTTGATACAAGGTTTCTTTTTTTTAAAAAAATATGGATCACTTCACGAATTTGTGTGTCATCCTTACACAGGGTCCATGCTAATCTTCTCTGTATAGTTCCAATTTTAGTATATGTGCTGCCGAAGCGAGCATGAGACAAGGCTTCTCTGTGTATCTTTGGCTGTCCTGGAATTCACTTTGTAGACCAGGCTGTCCTTGAACTTGCAGAGATTCGCTTGCCTCTGTCTCCCGAGTGCTGGGATTAAAGGTGTGCGCCACTACGCCCAGCTAATCAGGCATCTTGTTGCTTCCACTGATACTCACTGCCAGGGGCTCCTTCTCCATAGGCTCCGCATGTGGTATGAACAGAGAGTGGGCTTGTGCTAGCCAGTGCCATAATGTCTGTCTTTGCATGGTTTGGGCCCGGATCATCTGGCTTCCACTGACAGGTACCAGCTGACACTGGCAGCCCACTGGCTATTGGCTGTCCCTTGGTGAAAATGAACATGGCGTGTTTTCTGGCAGGATTCTTTCCAGGGCAAACATTGCCGACCAGACCTCTACTCATAAGGTAGTTCTTTTTGGTATAGTTTTGGTTTGTAACTATAGTCTGGTAGGCCTTTTAATTAAGCTCATTTATGTCAGGCCCAGGCTTTGGGGGGACCTTGAGGTTTGCAACGAGCCTAGGGTGCTGTACAGACCTACCGTGGAATGGCTGTATGTGGAAGGTAGGAGTGTGGGTGTGGGTGTGGATGGGTGGCCTTTTCATTTGAAGACAGAGTTTTGCCTGGCACAGACCACCTTATTGGGATTCCCCCTGCAGACTCATCTCTGATCGGGGATACTGAGGGTAACAATATTCAGAAGATTGATCTCTCAGTGTCCTTCTGTGTCAGGTGCGCAAGTTAGGGATACTGAGCAGTACGGGTCAGTCAGTTGTCGTACTCCAAACACAAGGGAGCACCTTTGCTGAGTGCTGCCAGCTGCCTGCATGGGATCGCAATTTACAGAATTACCATGGACCCTCGTGATTCTGAAGGCTCCAGAAGACACTGAGGCCTGAGAGGGAGTGCTGTCTGCAGCTTCTTGGCCATTTTCCTTCAGCATGTCTGCCCCTACCAGCCCTTTAGGTGGAGTGACTCCTAATCCCACCTTGTACTGTATACAGTTCCCCTGCAGTGAGGAAAGAAATGGTCTATGAAGACCAACAGGTGAGCCCTGCTGTCATGAGGCTGGGCCAGGGGAGCACAGTGCCCTCCCAGTCACAAACTGGTCTCATAGTCATATCCATGTGAGGGTACTCTGCGCTGGAGCATTCCCCATAGTGTAGAGCTGGCTGCTGCTTGGAACCACACTAATCAGAGTGCCACTGGGAAGAGTGACTGTCTCCTCCAGCCCTGGATGCTCCCTCTGCTGAGCCTTGGCAGCTTTTTTAGGGATGATCTCAGGGATGATCCCTGACTCTCGGGAGGGGCAGCGCTCGGATGACTAGTTCCAGTTAGGCTTTGGGGTGAGCCTGTAAACACTCCTCTGTAGGTGGAATTGGGGAGAGCCCTGCTTCCCTCCTCTCCTGGCTGTCAATTCTGCTGATGCTGTGACCTCTTCTTACTGTGGGACAATGGTCTGTACCCCATCAATTGCATTTTAATAAAATGCTGATTGGCCAGTAGCCAGGCAGGAAGTACATCTTCTGTCTTTTGTCCAACAGGCATAATTTCACTGATGTCATTGTGTCAAATGCAATGCATGAGGTGGTCCCTATAGCTCACAGATCTGAATGCATGCTCACCAGGGAGTGATCTTATTTGAAAAGATTAGTAGGGATGACCTTGTTGGAGGAAGTGTGTCATTGAAGGTGGCTTTGAAGCTTTCAAAAGCCCAAGCCAGGCCCAGTGGTTCTCTCTCTTCCTGCCTCCTGAAATCCGAATGTAGAACTCTCAGCTCCTTCCCCAGCACCATGTCTGCCTGAAGCCATGCTGAGAATGAACTAACCCTCTGAAACTGTAAACCAGCCCGATAAAATGCTTTTCTTTATAAGAATTGTCAGGGTCATGGTGTCTTTCCACACCAAGAAGACATGGACTAAGACAGTGCCTGAGTGGCAGGCTGGTGGCTATCTCTGCTGGAGCTTCTGGGGGACTTGGCACACCTCCATGAACCCCGCCAGCAAAGAGACACAAGACCCACATGAATTCAGTTTGTCTTTCACAAGGATAGCAGAAGTGTAGCAAGCACAATGTCAGCTCCCAAGGCCCTGGTCCCACTGTGTGACACAAATTGAGTGACCAGGGCCATAGCACAGGCGGTGGGCTATCTAACCACTGTAGGGCTACTTCCAGATTATAGCCAGGCAATTTTATAGACTGTAGCAAAACCTGACGTGGTAATGGTGGTGATTGTGGTGGGAATGGTGATGATGATGATGATTATAGATTATGGTGTGGTGGTGGTAACTGTGGTCATGGTGGTGGTTGTGGTGATGGTGGAGATGATGGTGGTGGTTGTGGTGATGGTGGTGATGATGGTGGTGGTTGTGGTGATGGTGGAGATGATGGTGGTGGTTGTGGTGATGGTGGTGGTAACTATGGTCATGGTGGTGGTTGTAGTGATGGTGGAGATGATGATGGTGGTTGTGGTGATGGTGGAGATGATGGTGGTGGTTGTGGTGATGGTGGAGATGATGGTGGTGGTTGTGGTGATGGTGGTGATGATGGTGGTGGTGGTAATGGTGTATATATTAGGAAGGTCTGCCATCAGCTGAAACTATGGAGGTAGACTCTGAGGCCTCATAGTGGCTCCTTCCCAGCATCTCTCTTCTCATTCCAGGAGCCACTGTAGAGCACTGCACCAACACTTGCCAGACTGTCAGGGAGCCTTGCTTAAGTGGTCTGTGTGGAGACACGCAAGGTTCCCGGAGTGTCACAAAGAGTCAGAGCCCATTCTCCACTCTCAGTTTGCAAAGAGAGGTTGCATATCACTCTCCATTCTACTTGAGAATCGAGCATCCCTCCATCCCTGACAGGCCCAGAAAGTGCTCCCAGAAGTCCTGAGTGCTCTGTGCCCTCCCCAACTCTGTTCTGACCTCATCCACCCAGTCTTGAGTACATCTGCATCTCTCCATGCCAGAAGGCATCCTTATCCAGGCTATGGTCTCTCTCAAATGGACCCTAGACTTAGCCCCTCCTGTGCCTCATCAGCTGTCCACACAGCAGCAGGAAGGAGCTTCAGGAAGCTCTCCAACAGCTTTCCAGAGCACCTGGAATCAAATCCAGTCCCTTTACCTCGGTCCACGTGGCTACCTCGAATCTCTGCCCAGTCTTCACGACTTCTGCCTTGTTTCCTTCTGGCTACATTTACCATCTGTTTCAGTAGCTCTGCAGTCCCTGGTGCCCTTCCTCCACCCCCTGACCCCTGCTCTTCCTGAACAGTCTCCTTTATGTCCTGCAGGTTTCCTGATTCCATAGCACTTCCTGCAAAAGCCCGCTCCCCCAGGGTCTACTGCATCTGTCCCTGCCTGCATCCTGTCAGGTGCGTGTTTGTCTTTACTAGTGCATCTCCATTTCCTGCCCTTTGCTGGAGGGGACAGGGGAGGCTCTTCGCTCTCTCAGTCAGTACCTTATCCCAGGGATTTGCAAATCCATCCCACGAAACCCTGATGATAGTGAAACTTCAGCTCCCAGCCTCTTCTGTGTTCCTCCATCTACCTCCTTCCTCTTTCATGCAGATCAAGAACAGCAAAAAAAAAAAACCGCTCAAAGCGGCCAGGGCTGCACAATGTGGGGCTTGTCTGGGGCTACAGGGAGGGATCTGTGTGCTCCAAGAGGAGGCTCAGACAGTCGAGAGGACTACTGGAGACCCTAGGTTGGAAGCACTGTCTCTGATTCTTCAAGAACCTTCCTCCTAGCTTAGATGGGTGTACAGTCAATGAGAGAGGACAGGAAAAGGGAACAACAAGGATTCCTAACAATCTCCCTGTAGAATTTCACTGGAAATCAGATCTGGTTTCCATGGAACTGAGACTAGGTGAGGGGTGGGCAGGGCAACGGAGGCTGGAAATGAGTTTCAGATTCTTTACTCTGGTGCCCGTTTGAGAGGAAGACAAGAGGAGTCTGGAATGCCATCTCTTTCCTCACATCCATGGCCGAATTTGCTGAGAGGGAGATCCCTCAACCCACGACTGGATGGGGGAAGCTGGGCAGAAGTGGGCCAGGGGTGTGTAGCTTTTCCTAGAGGGGAGAGAAGTCACAGTCCGGGCAAAGGTGAACCCAGCAACAAAGCTGTGTGAGGCTGGCTGCCTCCCTCAGCCCCTAGCTTCAGAGCAACCCTGTAGTTTGGTTGGGTGGTGGTGTAGGATAGTTGTACACTTGTGAAGCTATTTTGCTGTGATTGGTGTAATAAAGAGCTGAACGGCCAGTATCTGGGCAGGAGAGAATAGGTGGGATTTCCAGGCAGAAAGCCAAAGTAAAAGAGGAGATGTCATGGAACACAGGACAAGTGGGCACATGGGACAGCGGAAAGATAACTAAGCCATGTGATAGAAAATAGACTAATAGGTTGATTAAGTTATAAGAACTAGTTTTTAAAAGCCTAAGCTAAGGACAAGCTTTCCTAATTAATAAGCCTCTATGTTATTTATAAACTGGCAGCCCAAAGAACAGTCCGACTACCTATGACGTACAAGGTGGAGGCTCAAATATCCACACAGGGCCTGAGAAAGTGGGCTCTCGGGCAGGCTCAGCAACCAGAGGTGTGGCTCTTGGAAGAGGCCCTGCTGTACAGCCAGGTACTTGAGCAGCCAGCACTGGGTACAAACCCCTGCTTCAGAGCTGGGCAGGTAAATTGGGCTCCAGGGCTGGTATCTGCCAGCATGAGGTTTGGCTCTCACGAACCAAGGAAGGCAGAACCAGCTGCCAGTGTGCCATATCGCCATGTGGGCTAAGTAGAGCTGCATGGAGGTAGTCTAGCAGTTTAAGATTTGGCTCACATGGTCAGAGGTGGCAGCAGATGAGAGAGAGTGTGCACGCGTGCTCACGTGCACAAACACACATACACACACACACACACACACACACACACACACACACACACACACACAGAGCCAGGGTCAGGCAAAAACCTCTGAACAGGTTACAGTGTGTTTTAATTTTTAAAAACTATTTATTTATTATGTATACAACATTCTGCTTCCATGTATGCCCACACACCAGAGAAGGGCACCAGATCTCATTACAGATGGTTGTGAGCCATCATGTGGTTGCTGGGAATTGAACTTAGGACCTCTGGAAGAGCAGCCGGTGCTCTTACGCAGAGCCATCTCTCCAGCCTTACAGTGTGTTTTAAAATATACCTAGATGCTAAAGAAAGAATAAAGGTAAATGAGTATAGAGTCACAGAAAAATAATAGTTTAAAAATAATAAAGAAAAGTCTTTAAAGAGAGAGAGTAATGTAAAAAGAATAAGCTACATAAAGACGGGAAATAAAGCTGGGCAGTGGCCGATGTCTTTAATCCCAGCACTTGGGAGGCAGGTGGATCTCTGTGAGTTTGAGGCCAGCTTGGTCTACAGAGTGAGTTCCAGGATAGCCAGAGCTATAGAGCTATTACACAAAGAAACCCTGTCTCCAAAAACAAACAAAAAACAACAACAACAAATCCCCAGGAATCCCCAGGTTGCTTTGTTAACTTTAAATTTTTAAAATGCTAATGAACAAAAACCAATAGCTGCTAAGACTATCAGATTATGGAAACTGCTAAATTAAATCAACTTATATATTTTAAAAATGTCTTAACTGCACTTTCCCATTACACAGAGACTAGACAACAAATGATATAGCTACAGGACTTGACCATCCCATTTTTCTCAGAGTCCCCTAAAGATGCTATTGCCTGCAGACAATAGAAAAGAGTTTAGAGAATATGATGCCCACATTCCCAAGAGGTAGGGTGGATGTTTGTCGTCATTTAGAGGGGTTAGTTGCAAGTTTGTTATTGGTCATGGTTAGGGAGGAAACTAAGCAAAGGAAATTGGATTCAGGGATCTCACTCTGAAGAGAAAAAGGAATATGGAATGATAGAATAAAAGGATAGATTACTGAATCTACTTTTAGAATAACAAGCAGCTGCTAGTCTCAAATGTTTTGCATTGGTATGAATTTTTGTATATTGATACAAATTTAAGGCTATTTTTATTATACTATATATATATATATATATATATATATATATATGTGCTTTTACTCTTGTTTAAGGTATTATACCTATGCAGCTACTTTAAAAATGTAATGTAAAGATCTAATCCTTGAGAGTTATTATCCTTAGGATAACAAAGAAATGCAGTTTAGTAGTTAGCCATCTATAACAATAAAATTTGTGACCAGGTTAGGTATGTTTTCAAGGTCAAAAAGATATATTTTAGATAGACAGGTGGTCTTCAAACACTTCAGAGACCTACAGAATATGGTATTTAAAATATTTTAATAATATAAGGCTTTTCATGACAATGAGACACATCTGCTCCTGACAGCACCATTCTACTTCAAAAAAGATGATGAGCATCAAAGACCATCCATATGGAGTTTGCTTTTATTTGTGACAAAATTAGCCACTGGGTAAGAAACTTCCCTTGCCTTGACGGCTGACAATATGTTGTTTAAATTGGACAAGCAGGACATAAAAGTAAGTGACCACCAAACTTTGCCAAGACAAGGTAGGACAGGCCTTTAAAATTCTAGCTTAAGAGAAAAAATGTTAGTTATTCTAGTCCTATAGGCTGAAGATGGATGCCCCAATGTCATAGAGGAACCTTGGGTGACTATCCAAGTAGCCAGCTGTCTCTGTCATTTCTATAGATTGGGAAGTTGTTACCCTACACTTTCTGTTTACTCAGGTATATCCTTCTCAAGGCCTCTGATGGGGTTGAAGACTAGGTAGTTACAATTACAGTTTTCCTTCCTACCAAATTCAGAAAAAAAAACTTACATGAAAGATGTAAAATTTATAAGGTTGAGAAACATAGAAGCTTAGGTTATTTATTTAAGAAAATGTTTTAAGGTCCAAAAAGATATTTTTAGGATGGTAATATAAATTATGATAGAAAATGGTTTAGGTATAAAACTTTGGACTCATCAAGATAAGATAATAGAGTAATTTCTCCAAATTTGCCAAATACAAATGAGCTGGACATTGTGAATGTAATTCTTACTTGATAATTGTTCTTATAATATACAATATATTAGAGTTAGAACCTTTCCTTTTTATTTAGGAAACAAGGGGGGGGGGTGTTGTGGGATATTTGCCCACTGTGTGAAGATGTACTGCTGTGATTGGTGCAATAAAAAGTTGAACGCCCAATAGCTAGGCAGGAGGTATAGGTGGGACTTCCAGTCAGAGAGATATGCTGGGAAGAAGAAGGGCAGAGTTGCCAGTCAGACTCAGAGGAAGCAGGATAGGCAGTGTGGAGATGAAGTAATGCCACATGGCAGAACATAGATTAATCTTTTAAATGAGTTAGTTTAAGTTATAAGAGCTAGTTAAGACAAGCCTAAGCTAAAGACCAAACTTTCATAGTTAATAATAAGTCTCCCTGTCGTTTTTTATAGGCTGGCAGGCCTGACAAAAATGTGCTACTACAGGAGGTATAGACAAGGCCGTAGTGCCCTGCAGGAGGTTACCAGTGGCTGGAACGGTTGGCATTTTCCTTTGCTCTTCTGCCACAAAAGGATCTCGAATTCCATCTTCCAAGAAGCAAGAAGCATTTCCTTCATCTCTAGGAGTTGGATGCTTTCTGCACCTGTATCGCCTGAGGGCACAGGGCAGTAGTCTGGGGCCAGGGTACCTGGTACAGAGAAAACACTGGATCCAGGTCTATGGGGGAGCAAGTACCCCCCCAGTGGGAAGACATCAGTCCTGCTACTTCTTACCCAGACTCTTGCCTTGTTGCTTCCAGGTCTGCCCTCCAGGACAAGGTCTTCCTAACCACAAAATTGCAGTCATTCAGGCTTATCATAGGCTTCTAAAGACAGGGTTGGAGAGAGGAAGAGAAGAGGGCCCTCGAGGTATGAAAGAGATGCCTTGGCCATTGGGAGCTGCTGTTTATTTGTATCAGGGATCTTCTTTGTGAGTGTGATTTTTTTTGAGACAGGGTTTCTCTGTGTAACAACTCTGGCTGTCCTAGAACTCACTCTGTAGACCAGACTGGCCTCAAACACACAGAGATCCACCTGCCTCTGCTTCCTGAGTGCTGGGATTAGAGACGTGTGCCACCATACCCAGCAACTATCAGGGATCGTTAATATCCTCCTGTTCATGCAACTGACCTAGGTTCACTATCAAAACCCAAAGGATGTAACTGCAGCCTGATGCACGCATCACCATTTTGTGCCTATTCTGCAGATAGAAGAGCATTTGCAGGTACCTCTGTCCGTGGACTTCAGCACAGGACACTGTTAACCATTGTGTATTTCATCCCAGTTTAACTAGTGGACATTTCTAGACTCCAAGTATACCTAGGGACATGTACATAACAACAGATGAATGGAAATGAGCTAGGACTTACATAATAAGTCTTGCCAAGCTTCCAAATACAAGTGGCTTGGTTAACTGAGTGGTTGTAAGATCCTTTTGAACTGGGTCTTGCTGGGAAAGAGCCTGTAAGACACTTCTCTAGCCTGTCTCTTCAGGGTTGGAGGGTGCAGAATCTCTTATCTACAGCACTATTGAACTACATCTATCTATCTATCTATCTATCTATCTATCTATCTATCTATCTATCTATCTGCTGTGGAATAATCCTTTTGTATACTGTGAAGGTGTACTGCTCTCATTGTTAATGAGAGTTGACTGGCCAGTATTTAGGTAAGGTGAGGTTAGTTGGTAGAGCCATACTGAGAGGATGCTGAGAAGAAGGGCGGGTCCACAGGGAGTCGCCAGCTAGATGCAGAGGAACAAGAGATGAATATGCCATGCTGAAAAAAGGTACCACCACATGGTAGAGCATAGATAAGAAATATGGGTTAATTTAAGATGTAAAAGCTAGTTAGTAACAAGCCTAAGCTATTGGCTGAATTTTAATAATTAATAATAAGTCTTTATGTGATTATTTGGGAGCCGAATGGCAGGGTAGAGCTGACTGGTGGGACAGAGAAAGTCTGCCTACATCTACCTACCTACCTATCTATCTATCTATCTGTCTGTCTGTCTGTCTGTCTGTCTGTCTGTCTATCCGTGGGGGCCCACAGAAGTGGATCCATTCCACCTTGACTAAAGATCAAAGAGTTTAAGCCTTTTCTTGTTCCTTCAAGGTTATTGACAGGAGATTTGATTTAAGGTATGGCTACTAACAAAGATATCTTGAGCTAGGGTATGGTTATTTGGTGTTTGGGGTATTAAGATGGTCCATAGAAGTGGATCTGTTCCACCTTGACTAAAGGTCAGAGAGTTCAGGTCTAGTCTTGCCCCTTCATTTAACTTAAGATGTGGCTACTAATAGGATATCTTGACCTAGGGTATGGTTGTTACTTGGTGTTTTGGGTATTAAGAAGGTAATCACTTTCTTTGTTCCTTGTATCATAATAAAAAAATATCTTGGTGGCTGGAGAGATGGCTCAGAGGGTAAAAGCACTAGCTGCTCTTCCAGAGGTCCTGAGTTCAAGGCCCAGTAACCACATGGTGGCTCACTACCATCTGTAATGAGATCTGATGCCCTCTTCTAGTGTGCGCACAGAACACCGTATGCTAAATAAATAGAAATCTTTTAAAAAACCTTTTGCTTTCTCCCCCTATTGCAGATTAGGGTATTTAAAGATCATAAGAAATAAATACAGGCAGATTCAGCACTCACTGGGTTGCCCTCCTATCCTTTGTCTCTATATTTCTTTCATATCTCCGTTTATTCTCCCTAACATTTCTAATCCACACACCCCTACCCTGGAACATATGAACCCACTGAAGCTGCACCCTGACAGATGTCACCCCAACATGTGGCTATGACAGGTGGCGTCACAACGTGGGCTACAGCTATCTATATGGAGGTGTCGAGACAGGGTCTCATATAGTCCACCTGCTGAACCTTTTGTTGAATCCTCACCACAGTTGGAAGATTATTCCTGCACCTCCACAGGGGCCAGGCCTCCTGCTCCCCTGTAAGGAAGTTCTCATCTTGTGGTTGGAATGGTAGGATTGAATTCCTAGGGACATGTTAGATAGCAGAAGAATGTTTCTGTGGACCCGTTCAATGGACAGTATCAAGGCTGAAACACACACACATACACACAACACAACACACATACACAGGTTGTCTTTCTATCTGCATAGATATATGTCACTGGAGGTAAGTATCTACCAATGGATTTAAAGATTATTTCTTTGGACAGAATTTAATACACTAAGGCAATGCAATTATCAAATCATGATATTACTGAATTGACAGTAACTACTGTGTTCTTGTCAAATGCCCTGGTGTGAATGAAGTATACAGGTTCAGGAAGGCTCCAAATATGTTCTCCCTGGTCTGATTAAAAATAAAGGTGGCGAGACAGATATGGTGGCACACACCTTTAGTCCCAGTACTTGGGAGGTCAGCCTGGTCTACAATAGTGAGTTCCAGGCCAACCAAGATTACAAAGTGAGACTCTGTCTCAAAAAAATTAAATTAAATTAAATAAATTAAGAGTAACCTAAGAGCCAGGTACGATAACATTAACCCTAGTACTCAGGAGACTGAGGCAGAGAGGTCCTGAGTTTAAGACTGGGCTGGGCTATACATTAAGACTCTGTCTCAAACAACCAGAACAAAAGAAAAAAAAGTAACCACAAGATAGTAAATGTGCTACAATAGTTGGATAATTACAGCAAATGTACACATCAAATTTACTTGGGAAAATGCATGAATTATAATAATTAATGAGATCAAATGTAATGATATTTACCAGCAGAATGGAATTTGTCCCTAGTTCTGGAAGATATTCAGAGTGATCTAATTCCCTGACTGAGTTCTAGATGGTAGGGTTCTGCAGAATTTCTCAAGTTGATCTCTGACCAGGAGAACTGGTCAAGGCAGAGGTTGAGTTATAGGACTTTCTAGAGCTGACCTTGAAAACTGGTGGGGTCTATTCTGGTCCCTGGTTGTTGTCTTTACTGCTTGAAGTCCTGTGCACAGTTGACTCAATTAAATGACGCATGTATCAACCTTAATAAATTCGGTACTGACATCTGTCAGTCATATATGAGAGTGACCTTGGAGGACATTCACCAGAGGCCAAGACAGTACAGAAATAAGGGGTGGTAACCATAGGGAGACAGTCGTGTAGTGCCCCCACCCCCGTTGGCCTCCAGTTCTGTATCTCTTATGAGAAGAGGTTCTGCTTGCCTTATTTTCCAGGTGATCATTTCAAGGGTGTTTGTGGGACCAGAAACTTCAAAAGATATAGACTGTCTCAGGAAGCCCATCTCTTCCATCTCAGCTCCCTTTGGACACTGCTTCCCCATGCCAGCCCATCTCACTAGAACACTTCCTGTTCTTACCCAGCAACTTGCCTTATCCTTCCTGCTAGGGATCACGTTGCTGCTGAGACTCTGGGTTACTCCCACGATACACCTCCCATTTAGCATCTCAGCTACTCCAACCTCTTGCTAAATAAACTTTTTCCATGCATTCTACTGAACCCCTTGCTGTGAACAATGGGGGGAGTCTTCTCTTACCTCTCTCCTCTTCCCCACTCTCCCTTGTTCTCTCTTTTCTATTTTTGGATCACATCAACCCATGAGAGAACTAGCAATGATCAAAAATTAATTCTTCTAAGTCGCACGCTTTCCAGAATACTAGGCTCTCGCTCCTCTGTGCCTTGCCTTTCCTCCTTTGTTCTTTGCCTTCTTTATGTTTCTCTCTCTTCTTGCCTCAACTCCCCTGTGGCCTTGAGAGCTGTCTTCAAGATAGCTTCTGGGTTCAAGGAGAGCCAGAATGGAGCCAGTTGCCAAGGACAGCACTCTGCCAGGACATGGGCCACCCATCAACACAGGTACCCACGGTGGAGCAGAAATCATATTGATTAGGAAAAACTACAAGTGGAAAACTGGCCGGGCACACGTGGCACCAGGCTACGGTGGACACTGCTATAGTGGACACACTGTGGGAAGGTTCTAGAAGTCCCCCACTCTATGACCTTTTCCATTCCATAGGCCAAAAGGAAATGTTTGTGCAATTATGAAAGCTTCCTGGTCAGGAAGTGGCCTTATAAAAGGAACGTCTAAAGCTCAGCCATGAACTGTGTCCTGCTTCGTGTTGACCAACTCAGAGTGTTGTGCTGGCTCGCTGCTGTGAGAGGAGAGATGCCTTCAGTGGTGTCATTCAGACCCTCAGCCTGATCTGAATGGGGGTATTATAGAGGAGGCTCTTGTAAAACATAGTGCTGTACTGTACGCAAAACTTCCATTCATTTGCCCAACAGATCAGGCTTGTGTCTCATCATGTGACTGTTGTTCCCATCCCTAGGGGCTGTTCCAGAGGCCATGGGGGCCCATATTCATGTGGCGGGTCCTGGGTCGTCTCAACTTGTCTTCCCTTTCCACAAGGTAACTAGGTAGCTGCAACCTTGCTGTCATGCCCTTCTGCATTGTATTGCTCAAGGTCTCCCAAAGCTGGCCACCACGTCTGTTAGTATTCAGGCATCTGTACTGGTATGACCCTGGGGTTCTGACGGCTAGGTGTGTTAACCCAGTTGCTTTTGCACACAGTAAACAAAAGGAAATAACCTACGGCTTATCTCTAGGGTATCAAGGTTTTTGGCAGCAACAACTAGAATTGTTCAGAATTTCTGTGAGGCCACCACATCAATGGTGCAGGATGGACTAAGCTGGACATGGAGGCTAATTCATCCACCAAGGTTCTAGCTACAGCTTGGATTAACCATTTATGTGTTAGGTGAGAGAGAGGGGGGGAGTGAGGGTAGGAGGGAGGGAGGGAGGATAGAGAAAAAGAAGGAGGAGAGGGAGAGAGGAGAGGGAGAGAGAGATGGGGAAGCTATATACCTATATACAATCTAGAGCCCACAAGTGAGAGAAAACATATTTCTCTTTTTGAACCTGGCTTTTTTCACTAATATAATGGTCTCATCAAATTTTCTAGCAAACAGTGTAACATTTTAAAGATTTATTATCTTATTCCATGTGTATGAGTGTTTTGCATGTATGTTCATGCATCATGTGCATGCCTGGTGCCCACAGATGTCAGAAGAGGGTCTTGGGTCCCCTGGTACTGGAGTTGCAGATGGCTGTGAGCCACCATGTGGGCGCCGGGAACTGAACTAGAGTCCTCTGCAAGAACAGTGAGTGCTCTTACCTGCTGAGCCATCTTTGCAGCCTCCTGACCCTTTTGTTACAAACAACATAATATTGCTCTTTGCGGCTAATTCCACTGTGTGTGTATAATATGTGTCCTCTATCTGTGGATGGACACCGAGATGACTCCTTGACTTGGATATGGTGAATAATCCTTCAATAAATGAATATGCAGGCATCTCTGTAGTTGACTTAGAGTCTTTTCAGTCTGCACCCAGGGGTAATAATAGTTGTATAATTTGTATGGTAAGCCTGTGTTTTAGGCTTTCTTATGGAATTTTCATAATGACTGGACTAACTTGCATTCTCATGAGTAGTACATAAGAGTTTTCTTATAAGTTAAGCAGTATTTATACTAAAGATGATGAATTTTTATTAATTTTGTAAAAAATAAAAACAGAATTTCTTGTAGTCCAGGCTGACCTCAAGCTTTCTATGTGATCAGCCTGTCTTTAAGCTACTAATCCTCCTGTCCCCACCTCCTTCCTGTGTGCTGGGATTACAGGTATGGACCACTAAGCTTGGCTGATCCTGCCTCCACCTCCTGTGTGCTGGGATTATAGGTATGGACCACTAAGCTTGGCTGAAGATGATAAATTTAAAGCATGCTAAAATTTTGGACACATCTGAATCAAGGCGTAGTGGTTTAGATTCTAAACATTCTAATCCTAAGAAAGCAAAGCTGACATTTAAAAATTACTTATTATCATTTATGTGTGTGATTCATTATGTGTGTGTGTTGTGTGCATTTTGAGTATGGGCAGGTGTGTGCCATGGCACATGTGTGGCGGTCAGAGGATAAATGTTAGGAGTCAATTCTCTTCTTCCACTGTGGGTTCCAGGACTGAAGTCAGGTCATGAGGATTCCACAGCTCGTACCTTCACCCACGGAGCCATGATCCTAACCCAAAGCTGACTCATAGGACCTGTGAGTGGATAGATGAATGGGAGAGAGAAGACTGGGGTGCCTAGACTTTAGCCTGAGGAACTGGGTGAATGGCGCACTCAATAAAGTTACTGAGATACTAGAGTTGGAGGTCAGGAAAAGTTGGGACT
Source organism: Arvicola amphibius (assembly GCF_903992535.2). NCBI lineage: Eukaryota > Metazoa > Chordata > Mammalia > Rodentia > Cricetidae > Arvicola > Arvicola amphibius. Next base: position 176,656,398 of record NC_052049.1, read on the forward strand.
TGACTGGGTGTGGAAAGACTTCTGGAAAAACCTTTTGGAGAAACAGGTGAACAAACAATAAAATCACCCATAATTTGAATGTTCGTGGAGGAGTAAGCTGGCAATCCTTCTCTAATTCCAAAATTGAAGCCGTGTAAACAAGCGACAAACAGAATTAACTAGGCTAGATATTTAGCTTTAATAAAAGGGGAAACTTACAAAACCAGAGTTCCAGAGAAGAGCAGGAAACAAAAAGAGAAAACAAATGCACACGGATGTTTTCAAGGTATTTGGAGCCCTGGAGGGGTCACGACCCTCAGACAAAGGGATTGGTTAGCTCCCCCATCACAAAATTATCAGTTTTGGAAGCTTGTTAATCTATTCCATTGTCTTCAACACTGTTGATGCCACAGATATGCCGACATTTTAACTTAATCCGGTGTAAATGAGAAAATAGAAAACAGGAGGGAGGAAGATAGGCAGTCTGCTGGGGAGCCAGGATTCCTTGTCTTGGAAAAGCAGTTGAACTTGCTGTCATCATCCTGACTTCTTTGTGCTGTTACTAGCATGTAGTTTTACTTTTGTGCACTGTGCTGTGTGTGCCATGACATTTGTGCCGTGCCATGTGTGCTGTGACGTGTGTGCTATGATATGTGTGTCATGATATGTGTACCGTGATGTGTGTGTCATGACATGTGTACTGTAATGTATGCTGTGACTTGTGTGCTATGATGTTTGTGCCGTGCTGTGTGTGTTGTGACGTTCTGCTGTGACGTGAGTGCTGTGTGACATGTGCACCATGACATGTGAGCTGTGACATGTGTGCCTTGACACGTGTGCCGTGACATTTGGGCCGTGACATGTGTGCCATGACATGTGAGCTGTGCTGTGTGTGCCGTGACATGTGTGTCCTGATGTGTGTGCCATGACGTGTGCCGTGACATGTGTGCCGTGGCATGTGTGCTGTGACATGTGTGCACGGTGACGTGTGTGTTATGGTTTAAATAAAACACTGTGGTTCTCCAAGGGGCAGAAACGCTGCAGATCCCCAAGTGGTGGTAATGGACAGCGGGCCACAAGACCATGGTGGGCCACAAAGGCAGCCAGTCTCAGGTAGGGAGCCGCATGGAGGGTGAAAGACAGAGACCTATTAGGCACACAATGCAGAGAAAGTGGGTATTTATTTATTTAGTGGGTTATAGAGGGGAAAGGGAAGAAGGGGAAGAGCAGAGAGAAGCAGAGAGAGAGAGAGAGAGAGAGAGAGAGAGAGAGAGAGAGAGAGAGAGAGAGAGAGAGAGAGAGAGAGGTGGGGGAGAGAGAGAGAGGTGGGGGAGAAGAGAAGCTACCTCTTTGGGAGAGAGAAGGAAAAGAAGGAACTGGCAGGCTGGAAGTGGAAGGAAGATCGTTTGCCTCTGCAGGGGGGGATGGGGGAGTGGCCAGGGCTTGTCTCTTAAAAGGACAGGACAGGACAGACTATTACAGTGTGTGCTGTGGCATGTAGGCTTTGATGTATTGTGGTGACGTGTGTGCAGTGATGTGTGTGCGGTGACGTGTGCATTGTGAGAAAACTCCTGACAGGAGCAGCTTCTGGGTGGGACTGTTTATGTCTGCTCAGCTCACAGTTTAGAGGGCAAGTCCATCACGGATAGTGGCAGGAACAGCATAGTTTGTAGTGGTGGGAGCCTGTGGCATGGTGTGTTCACATCCTGGTAGGGGAGAGAGCTCAAAGCTCCAGCTAGAACCAGGCATGACCTCCAATGCCTTTCCCAAGTGGCCCACTTTGGCTAGCTGTGCCACTATCCTGAAGGTTCCAAACCCTCTCCCAAGAGGGCTCACAGTAAGGACCAGGGGCTTTGACCATGAGCCCATGGGGGACATTTCACTTTCTGGTTGTAATGATTCAGCCACACAACATACCTGACACTTCCGGGTTCAAGGGCCACACACATGCGGACAAGCCCTCAGGCAGAAGTGCCTAATGGCCCTAGGGGATCTTCAAGGACTCTGTGTGACTCACGTGTGGCATGGTTGCATCACCTAGTCTGACGCAACTGTGCGAGCCCTTGCATGCATGCATGAGCTCCACCATCTACGTATGATGTAACTATGTCATCCTTCTGTGCCCATGCACTAGGCAGCCCTTAAAAGCTGGACGGGCCATCTTCAAGCTCTTTCTCTCTTCACACCGACCTCACCAGGCCTATACAACCCCCCCAATAAACTCCTAAGCGGGTTTGTTGCATGTTCTGCGTTTCTCACTCGTGCCAGGTAATTTTGTGAGACTCGGAAGGCTCTCTCGCACCTCTCCTGGGGTCAGGATCTGGAACTGGGTTTTTTTTCCACAACAACTATGTGTTCCATCTTCCTGAGTGTGACCTCTATGCACACCACTGGCTTCAATTGGTGAGTTTCCCCATTCTGGTCAGCTTAACTGTTTCTCCAAACCCGAGGAATTGACTGTTGAGCTCTCAGAAATCTTCTGGTGTTCCTAGAAATGGGGGGACATTCCCCAACCATGGCCTTCATGGCAACCCTTTGCTGGTACTCATCTTTGATTGCTTCCCTTAGCTAAAATCATGATTGGACAACCCAGGGTTGGCTCACCTGCCTCGGATTTTTCTTTTTCTTTCTCATTTCTTTTCTTCCCCACTGTGGGAGACAGCTTAGAACGGCCTCAAGCCTCTCTGGCTTCCAAGTTCTCTGGACGGGAGCCAGTCAGGCTTTTAACACCCTGCCTGTAGATAGAGGATGCTCTCCTACAAGCCCTGTGGTGTTTGCCACCAATTTATACCCCATCTATAGAGGGGAGACGCCCCCCTATAAGCCTTGTGGTGTCGCTGTTCTTGCGGGTTTTCACAGCTTCAGCTATGGGTAGCAAGCCATCAAAGACCATCAATCCAGCCTCCCCCCTGGGATGCCTTTTAGAGGCCCTAAAACCCCAGGCCTTAGTACCCTACTTACAGAGTCCCACACTTGTCCATCTTTGTTAAAAAAAAAAATGGCCTTGTTATAATTTAGATAACAATTTAAAGTGGTCGCCTAATGGCACCTTTGATCCTGATATTCTACAGGAGCTTTCTAACTACTGTCAGCGCACAGGCAAATGGAAGGAATTTCCTTATATCCAAGCCTTTTACTATCTAAGCTCTAAGACTAAGCCCTCTGTCCTTGCAAGTTGTTTCGCCTGCTCACATGTTCCTGGCTATGCCATCTGAGTCGAAAGAACACTCCACTTCTGCTCTGGACCCAGCTAATGAACCCCCACCTTATTGACCTCAGCAGGCAGCTATTCCCGTTCCTTCAGTTCCTACTCTTGCTCCTTCATCTCTTGCTCTGTACCCAGATAAGGAACCCACACCTTCCTGACCTCAGCAGACAGATACTCCCACCGGCTCACCACCAGCATTGCCACCTCTCTCTGTTTGCACCCATACACACAGGCTCCACTGCTCTCTTCAGCTCTCTCTGCTTCTGCACTAACTACTCCATCAGCCCTGCTGGATCATTTCTCCTCTCTGGGGCCTGGCTGCAGCAGCCGCCCCACTCTGGTGCCCACCTTTACCCCTCCTCTCACATGCTCATGTGTTGCTACAGAATCTAACCCTGACCAAGCCAAGCTGGCTGCAGTTCTCCCATTGCAAGAGGTGGCCAGCATAGATGGATTGGTTAGGGTATACATCCCTTTCTCCCTCTCAGAACTCTCCCATATAGAACAAAAACTGGGGTCCTATATATCTAATTTTACCTCTTTCATGAAGCAATTCCAATATATTACCCAGTCTTATAATCTCACCTCTCATGATATCCATATGATCCTATCTAATAACCTATTTCCTGAAGAGTGCAGGCGAGTTTGGGAGCAGGTCAGACTACATGCAGACAAGGTACATCAAACACATACAACACACCCCCAGGGGGCAGAAGTGGTCCCCAAGCAGGAACCACACTGGGATTATAACACCTCAGGTGGAATTTTAGCTAGGGAACCATTTCTGACTTGCCTTCTGGCAAGTCTCTGTAAGGCTGCCCTCAAGCCAGTAAACTATAATAAGCTCTCAGAGGTCATTCAAGATACAAAGGAAAATGCTTCTGCAATTTTGGAACATCTCACTAAAGCCCTGTTACAATATACTAACTTAGATCTAGAAACCATGGAAGGTAGAAAGTTACTCATGACTCATTTTTTTCCTCAGTGCTACCCTGACATTAAGGTTAAACTTAGACATTTGGAGAAAGGCCCCTTGACTTCACAGGTGGAAGTCTTAGAGTTGGCTTTTAAGGTGTACCATGCAAGGAATGACATCCTAATAGCAAAGCTATGTTTCATTTTGTTAAGGCTCACATCCAACTCACCCTGAGGACTTAGAGTTCTTAAAAGCTATCACTGCCTCTTGTAAAAATCTGTCAAAAGTCAGATCCTAAGACCAAATATTGTAGCTTCCATTTTCCCACCCACCAGACCAGGGGCTCCCTTCCAGGAACTGACTGGCAGCTTGATTTTACTCATATGCCCATAGTCAGATGAGTTAAATATCTCCTGGTTTTGGTGGAAACCATGTCTGGGTGGATTGAAGCATTTCCCACCACTAACAAGAGGACCTAGACAGTTTCCAATGTTCTTCTCCGGGAAATCATCCACTGGTTTAGAATCCCAACCTCTCTTCAGTCGGATAATGGCCCAGAATTTACCTCCCAGATCTCTCAAACTTTATCTAAGGCTCTTAACATTCCCTAGCATTTTCATTTCCCATACCATCCTCAGTCTTCAGGGAAAGTAAAACAACTAACCATTCCTTAAAAAATGTTCTTCTTAAGATGTCACAGGAGCTTCAACTTGACTGGGTAAAACTTTTGCCTCTGACCCTTCTTAGGCTTAGGACTCTCCCCAAAAGCCCCCTTTCCATCTTGCCCTTTGAATTCATGTATGGGAAGTCAGTTTTAACTCCCAGCCTCTCACCTAAAACCTCTCCCCTTCCTGATCACTTGCTTACTCTGCTGTTATCCCATCTTTGCTCCCTATTATGGAATTTTTAATGACTACTCATTACCTCAACCATGTGCCAATTTTATGCCCACCACTGATTAAAATAGGAGATCAGGTACTATCTTCTCCCCCAGACCAATGCCCCTTACCATTTTTCCCTAAATGGCAGAGCTCCTTTAAAGTAATTCTTGTAACTTCCACAGCTGCCAAGCTCAAGGGACTCTCTCATTGGATCCACCCGTCTCACCTTAAACCTTTTACTCTTCCAGTTCAAGATAGCTCCTCGTACTGAAAACAGCTTGGTATTGGCAGAAGGACAGACAGGAGGATCAATGGAACTGAATAGAAGACCCGGATATCAATCTACACATCTTCAAACACCTCATCCTTGACAAGGAAGCAAAAAATATCAAATGGAAAAAAGAAAGCATATTTAATAAGTGGTGCTGGCATAACTGGATATCAACATGTAGAAGAATAAAAATAGACCCATATCTATCACCATGTACAAAACTCAAGTCCAAATGGATCAAAGACCTCAACATAAAGCCAGCTACACTGAACCTTATAGAAGAGAAAGTGGGAAGTACACTTGAACGCATTGGCACAGGGAACCACCTCTTAAATAGAACCCCAGCGGCACAGACACTGAGAGAAACAATAAATGGAACCTCCTGAAACTGAAAAGCTTCTGTAAAGCAAAGGACACAGTCAACAAGACAAAATGACAGCCTACAGAATGGGAAAAGATATTCACTAACCCCACATCAGAGGTCTAATCTCCAAAATATACAAAGAACTCAAGAAATTGGACATCAAAAGATCACATAATCCAATAAAAAAAATGGAGTACAGACCTAAACAGAGAACTCTCAACAGAGAGGATCTAAAATGGCTGAAAGACACTTAAGAAAATGCTCAACATCCTTAGTCATCAGAGAACTGCAAATCAAAACAACTCTGAGATTCCATCTTACACCTGTAAGAATGGTCAAGATCAAAAACACTAATGACAACTTATGCTGGAGAGGTTGTGGGGAAAGGGGAACACTTCTGCATTGTTGGTGGGAATGCAAGCTTTGGTTGTCAGTGTGGCGATTTCTCAGAAAATTAGGAAACAACCTTCTTCAAGACCCAATAATACCACTTTGGGGTATATATCCAAAAGATTCTCAATCATGCCACAAGGACATGTGCTCAACTATGTTCATAGCAGCTTTGTTTGTCATAGCCAGAACCTGGAAACAACCTAAATGCCCCTCTACCAAAGGATGGATAAGGAAAATATGGTACATTTACACAATGGAGTACTACACAGCAGAAAAAAATAACAACAGCTTGAATTTTGCAGGAAAATGGATGGAGCTAGAAAACATTATTTTGAGTGAGATAACCCAGACACAGAAAGACAATTATCACATGTACTCACTCATAGGTAGTTTTTAAACATAAAGCAAAGAAAGCTAGCCTATAAACCACAATCCCAGAGAACTTAGACAACAATGAGGACACTAAGAGAGACTTACATAGATCTAATCTACATGGGAAGTAGAAAGTAGAAAAAAGACAAGATCTCCTGAGTAAATTGGGAGCATGGGGACCTTGGGGGAGGATTGAAGGGGGGAGAAGAGAGGCAGGGAGGGGAGCAGAGAAAAATGTAGGGCTCAATAAATATTAATAAAATGTATAAAAATGTATACCCATAATAAAATCAAAAATAAAAGATAGCTCCTCGTATATGGTAACTCAAACAGGGCCCTGATCCCTTAAGTTCCAGAGGACACCAGGATCAGCCACTTTTTCTCCAGTTCCAGAAAAGTTTCATCACCGCACTCAACTCTCCTGTGCCAAAAACTTCATATACTCTCCCTCTTCCTCTTTCTCCTATCTGCTTTACCAACTTCTCTATATCTCCAATGTCATACTTAAATTTCCAGTTAACCACTCAGCTGTTATTACAGGGACCATCATTAAACATAGAGCTAGAGGTACAAGAATTGCCAAAAGCCCAGGTGGTAAGAAACAACAAGTTTGGGGACATTCACAGCCCCAGACTCCAAAAACTCACAAAACAGACTTCAACATAGTAGGTTTATCACCTACTGCAGCAGTGTCTGCTGGATGTTAAGGTAAAACCATGATGCTAAAGAGAAGTGCTTTAAGATTTGCTCCAGGTAAAACATTGAGGGGGTCTAATAATTCCCTTTTCTAATAATTCCCCCTTTTTTTCCTCCCTCCTCTCCACTCTCTTCTATTCCAACACTATACCATTGTTGAAATTACCTGGCGCGAGTAAGAAGGAAACACAGAACATGCAACAAACCCGCTTAGGAGTTTATTAGAGGGGGCTTGTACAGGCCTGGGAATCAGTGTGCGGAGAGAGAAAGATGGCATGTCCAGCTTTTTAAAAGCTGCCTAGCACATGCGCACAGGGGATGGGGGTGAATATGTCATACGCAGATGACGGGCTCACGCATGCATGCAAGGGCTTAGTGGATGTAACCATGCATGTGTGCAAGGGCATAGCTGAGTCATAGTGGATGTTGAAAGACCGGGATAAATCTAGACCCATCTAGCTGGAAGAGAAGAGCCAAAAATCTAGGTTGGACGGTTCAGTGACTCTGTTTCAGGAACTAGCTGAAGATAAAAGTTAGATTATAATCTTGAGAATAATCTTGAGAAACAGGGAGTTACCCCCTTGTGATTATCACTGGTATTTTTGGAATTTTTCAGTGATCACTGGTATTTTTGGAATTTTCCAACGATGCCTCCCTACCCCCTTTGGATTACTGGGCTGTGGTTTCTTCCCTTAAATACCCTTCTCCCAGCTACTCTGGGTTGAACTCCTCCCCTGCGTGAGTTATGAGTCTTGGCCCCAGCACTGGTATCTGTCAATAAACCTCGTGTGATTGCAGCAAGGATGGTCTCTTGTGAGTTACTGGCGGGGGTGTCGTGTTATCCTGAGACTTGAGTGAGAGTCTCCCCACACTGGGGGTCTTTCAGTTGTATCACCTACATCTGACACAACTATGTGAGCCCTTGCGCGTGTGCGTGAGCTCTGTCATCTGCGTGTGATGTAAGCACGTCATCCCTCTGTGCACATGCGCCAGGCAGCCTTTAAAAGCTGGATGTGCCACCTTCAGCACCCTCCTCTCTCTCTGCACACCAACCTCACCAGGCCTGTAGGCCTGTATATCCCCCATACCCCCAATAAAGTCCTAAACGGGTTTATTATGTGTTCCGTGTTTCCTTCTCTGGCCATAACAAGACCAAATGGTGTTTCCTAGGCCTGGTGCAGACTCACAGTGCCACTCTTCAGTTTAAAACCCACTGATGCGGGCTGGAGAGATGGCTCAGAGGTTAAGAGCACTGCTTGCTCTTCCAAAGGTCCGGAGTTCAATTCCCAGCAACCACATGGTGGCTCACAACCATCTGTAATGGGGTCTGGTGCCCTCTTCTGGCCTGCAGGCACATACACAGACAGAATATTGTATACATAATAAATAAATAAATATTTTTAAAAAAAACCACTGATGCTATTTTAATTAATGTGATTTTAGTATATAAACACTCATACATGGATTTTTTAAAAAAATTTTTGAGACAGGGTTTCTTTGTGTATCCCTGACTGTCCTAGAACTAGTTCTGTAGACTAGGCTGGCCTCGAACTCACAGAGATTGTCTGTCTCTGCCTCCCAAGTGCTGGGATTAAAGGCATGCACCACCACTGCCCGGTTTATACATGGATTTTAACTGTTGATTAAAATACATTACCATCAAGCACAAATCACTGAAAATAAGAATATGTGGGTGTTAATGAATGTGGAGGCCCAAAAATGTGAGCCTATTTCCACCTTGTCTGGAATCAGAGAGTTTCAGCTTGTTCAAAGATGTTGACAAGTGTGGCCACACACCCTGACCTAGGGTGTGGTTGCTGTTAAGTTGGGAGCGTAGCCCCCAGCCCCCAGGCCTGAGAGTTGTATTGGTCTGGACTCCAAATCCCAGCATGCTCTAGGGAGGGGTCAGGACCACTCCCACAGGGTATTTAAGATGCTCCCAAAGGAGAAACACGTGGGTCCTCCCTTCCCCCCCCACCCCATGGTTGCATTTGCAGCCTCCCTGTTCCCCATGGGGCCACCCAAGAGTGCAGGAATCCCATTAAACCTGGATATTCCTGAATTTGGCTTGCTGTAATTTGGCTTGTTTGGGATTTCTCCTGTTAGGAAAAATTCCTAACAGTTACTTGGTGTTTTGGACATTAAGATGGTCCATACAGGTAGATCCACTCCACCCTGACCAAAGGTCAGAGAATTCAAGCATACTTCTGTTTTTTCTTTTGAATGAAGACTTTTGACCTAGGGAGGGGTTGCCAACAGGATACTTGGTCTAGAGTGGGTTAACTGCCTAAACAACAGAACATTAATGGCTTGATGGATCAAAGTATTGATGTAAGTAACTGTTCTAGTTGTTGAAGTGGTCTTTTGTCTTTTTTCCCCTTTTTGTATTGGGGGTATAAAAGTATATGGACAATTAAACATAGTGATTTCAGTATTCACTGAACTCCCTCCCGGTACTGTCTTATGTTTCTGTTGTATTATTTTTACCTGTATATTCATTCTTTTTACTGATTTTTCTAATCCCCATGCCCCTACCCTAGTAAGTGGTGTACTTGTAGAAGCTGGTTTCCAACAAATTAACTAGCACCATGATTCGAAAGGAGGATTTATTTTTGAAGTTAAAATTAATATTGAATCTTGTCTCTTTCACTAATCAATTCTATACCTGTATCACTTTTCTGAGCCTCTGCTTCCTTGTCCATCAATAGGTATAATAGTTGGGGCTGAAGCCATGGCTCAGTGGTTAAAGTACATGCTGCTCTTGCCAAGGGCCTGAGCTCAGTTCCCAGCATCCGGATAGGGATATCACACCCACATGTATATCTCGCTCCCAAGGATATGACAGCCATCACAGGCACCTGCGTTCTTACTCCTCCCCACAGATACAAATGACACACCTACACAGAGATACACATGACACACCCCCACACAGAGATACACATGACACACACAGATACACGACACACCCACACAGATACACATGACACACACAGATACACGACACACCCACACAGAGATATACATAATTTAAAATGAAGATAAATACTTTTCGAGTGTAATGATAACAATAATATGTCTGTCTGTGATCTGAGGGACTATTTTTATGTGTTCCAGCTGAATTACCCTTGTGTCTAAAAAGCCTTATGGTGTCATGGACAATAATTACAAACCTCTCTACTCTCTTCTTCTGTGAAAAAAGAAAGTTCCTGGACCCCATTATCATTGCATTCTCAATAGTAGCAATCCTGGTGCTTCTGGGCCTGAGAGATGGAGAGACAGTGTAATTTCAAAGTCCAGAATCTGTGTGCTAAACCCTCTTGGTGTAGCCTGACATCATTTTTGTTGAGCTAACAGACTGGACGCTAACCGTGCAAACTCAGGAAGATTCAACTAAATACGTGCAATGACACGCATGTTCACGGGATGGCAAAAGACTGAACTTTATTAAAATAATCTCCAAATTTTATTGATAAGCATGGCTTTTAGAAGGCTGCTTAAATTCACATAGAGACCAGATCTTTACAAACCTTATTTTATGCCTACGGGTGCTGCTTTTGTTTCTGTAGATAGGTACATTGCTCTTCGATTCAAAGAAAAATTAGAGAAAAGACTGCATGTAATTCTGCTTCCTGGGTGAAATGGTGCAGTAGAAATACCATGCAATGTTTAAAGCAGGACCAGGAAGATCCAAATCCCTTCTGGAGTGCACATACTTTAAAATACGTGGATTTTAAATCTAGAAGGAAATCATATGAAAACAAAACACAATGTCGGAGGCCTTGATACTAAATGAGCTCACAGTCAGAGACTTAGAATAATAGCTGGACCTCCACGCAGAGTGCACAGCTTGGCAAACAGCCACCATGGGCGTTGGGAAGGGATGTGCAGCAGCAGAGAGACTTCCAGCCCAGTGACCTGGTGCACTGTGTCCTCTAGGGGTCAGGGAAGCAGGAAGCTCTCAGCTGACAGTTGTCTGCCTTTCCACTTCATCTGGATTGTTCCGCAATCTCAGCTTCGTTTCCAGCCTCTGCTTCCATTCTTCCCTGAGTCTGGAAAAGAAACGTGCACAGATGGGGTAGGCCTCTCTACAGCCGTGGTTCTGGGAAGCGTCCTCCCATTTCCTCCCTGAAACCCTTTGTGTGCTCAGGTCTTAGGAGGGTGTGCAGAGGACTTGCAAATCAAGTATCTATGCACACTTGCTTACACAGATGAAAATGAACAGGCCCGCTTTCTGACTGGGGGTTCTTTGAGTACATATGCATATGCCTGTGTGTGTGTGTGTGTGCGCGTGTGTGTGTTTAAAATAAAAGAGGCCAAATCAACGTCAGGTATTTTTATTGGCTGTTCTCTACCTTATTTTTTTTTAATTTTTAAAGATTTATTTATTTTATGTATACAAGTGCTCTATCTGCATGCTTACCTGCACACCAGAAGAGGACATCTGATCTTACTACGGATGGTTGTGAGCCCCACGTGATTGCTGGGAATTGAACTCAGGACCTCTGGAAGAGCAGCCAGTGCTCTTAACCTTTAAGCCATCTCTCCAGCCCCTCTCTACCTTAGTTTTAAATTTAAAATGTTTTAGTTGTATGAATGTTTTGTCTGCACGCATGTCTGTGCATCATGCACATGCCTAGTGCCCTCAGAGAGCAGAAGGAACTGGATCCGCTGGAACTGGAGTTACAGCTGGTTGTGAGCCACCACGTGGGTGCTGGGAATCGAACCTGGGTCCTCTGGAGGAGCAGCCGGTGCTCTTAACCACTGAGACATCTCTCCAGCACCTACTTTCCATTTCTGATATAGGATCTCTTACTAAAATGGAGCTGGCTGATTCAGCTAGACTGGCTAGCCAGCAGGCCTTAGCGATCCTCTTGTCTTTGTCTCCCCAGCACTGGAATAATTGGCGTGTACTGCTGTACCTGAACGTTTTTATGCTTGGCCTGGGACTTGAACTCAGGTCCTTATGCTTACACGGCAAATGCTTTTCCAACTGAGCCAGTTCCTCAGTCCATTTTGTAGCTGTTTTTTTCTTTCCTCCCTTCCTCCCTTCTTCCCTCTTTTTCATTTTTAGCAGTTTCATGTTGCCCAGACTTACCTCAGAACCATCTCCAATACCTCCATCTTTTATTTTAAACTTATTTTTACTATTTTAAAAAATGTGCATGTGCATGTGTGTACATGCGTACTCAAGGAGAGCAGAGGTGTTGAATCCCCTGGAGCTGAAATTACAGGTGGTTGCTAACACCAACATGGCAGCTGACAACAGTCTGTAGTTCCAGTTCCAGAAGATCCAACACCCTCTTCTGGCCTCCAGGGCCTGGCATGCACGGGATGCCCAGACACACAGGCACAACATCCATATGCATAAACCAAAATTATATGTCTTTTTAAAATGTGTTCAAACAGACGTGCTGCTGCATACTTTCTCAGTGCGCTCCTTCCCAGGCGGTGCTCCTCGGACTGGCGGTAGTATGTCTGTTTGCCAATCTCCCTCTCCCAGAAGCGTTTGAGCTCATGGCAGGTGTTCCCGCAGAAGACCTCTCGGCGGACGTACTGGCTGTTCATCCCCTGAAAAAGAAAAGTGGCACTGAAGCCCTCCCAGGCATGATGCCTGGGATTCTGCAGGGTACAGGGTCCATTTGAATCTGGACAGTGCTGTTTCCTTATGGCTAGCCATAGAATCGGCCACCTGGCCTTCTGAGAGCATCCGTCCCTCGTGAGGGTGCAGGAAGACTGAAAGAAGGGGGTCGGAGCGTCGAGAGCACAGTGCACCTGGGTAGTAGTGATGTCGGCACTGGCCTGGAGATTTCTGTCGTTCTCCCTTACTGAAAGGTGAGCCCTCAGCAGTAAGCACGGGCATGGTGGGCTGTGGATTCTGGGCACCCACCTGAGGAGTGACAGAAATTGCCTGTGTCATCTCAAGTGAGGACAGCGTCATACTTCTAAAAGGTTCAAGCCCTCTGCTAAAGGGACTTGTGATAGAGAATGATCCCAGTCTTTGACACATCCAACCGCAAGCTGTTTTCAGGCTGTTTGCACACATGTGGGCACCAAATATGAAACTGTACATGCTAGATGGCCAGAATGCTCACCTTTTGTTTGTTTGTTTGAGATAGGGCATTGCTGTGTGGCTCTGGAGGACCTGGAACTTGCTGATCTATAACTTTTAGATAAGGTTGTCCTCTAAATCGTAAAGAACCACTCAGTTCCACTGCTGTAGTGCTGGGATGCCTTTTCTTTTGTTTTGCTTTTTGAGACAGGGTTTCTCTGTGTAGCCCTGTCTGTCCTAGAATTCATTCTGTAGACCAGGCTGGCCTTGAAGTCACAGAGATCTGCCTGCCTCTGCCTCCTGAGTGCTGGGATTAAAGGTGTATGCCACCACCGCCTAGTGAGATCACATTAAAAAATATTTATTTATTTTTATGTGCATTGGTGTTTACCTGCATGTATGTCTGTGTGAGTTTGTTGGGTCCTCTGGAACTGGAGTTACAGACAGTTATGCTCTGCCATGTGGGTGCTGGGAATTGAACCTGGGTCCTCTGGAAGAGCAGCCAATGCTCCGGACAGCTGAGCCATCTCTCCAGCCCTCAGAGAATTTCTCCAAGAAGCTCTGAGGACACCAACTGAGTGGAATTAGAGGTCTAGAGAGAATGGTTTTAAGATTCCCCTCTCCTTTTACCCCGCCCAATTGCCCCAACTGTCGAGGTCACTGTAAGAGAATCCTGGCCTGGATCTTTACCCTGAGTTATGGCGGTCCTTCAACACTCCCCATGTAGTTATGGCAGTCCTTCAACACTCCCCAGTAGACACCAGCACCTAGGCAGCTCTGATCTCCATCTGCACTGCAGGCTCTGCTCCCCAGGTCTCTCCTCTGGCTTCCCCCAGCATATAAGACACAAGGCACAGCCAGGGGAGTCCCTGTTGACACCTGTTCCTTTTTCCTCTCCACCTGGGACTAACCACCTCTCAATCCCTGGAGAATTGGTCCACACTGCCACTAGTGTAACCCCCAGCATGCCTTGCACAGTGATGGTCTGGGCAACCCTTGCTTTCCTTCTCACACACATGGGCAGACCTTTTTGCTCCCCTTAAAATACGAGCCAAATCCTCTCTGAGTGAGCCACGACATTTCCTTCAGATTGACATCTCCCGTGTCTTTGTGGGAACTCTAGCAAACAGGGGACCCCCAGCTCAGTTCCCAGCTCCCACGCTGGGCAGCTCACAACTGCCTATAACTCCAGCTCCCGAGGATCTGACACCGTCTCCTGGTCCCCAAAGGCACATATGTGACAAACATACACATATACACAAATGAATAAAAGTTTTTTAAAAAAATAGGGGCTGGAGAGGTGGCTCAGAGGTTAAGAGCACCGGCTACTCTTCCAGAGGTCCTGGGTTCAATTCCCAGCAATCATATGGTGGCTCACAACCATCTATAATGAGATATGGTGCCCTCTTCTGATATGCAGGCATACATGCAGGCAGAATGCTCTACATATAATAAAAAATTAAATATTCTTTAATTTAAAATATTAATTTTAAATTAAATATAATTGAAGTTAAAATTTAAAAATATTCTTGCCACTCATAGTGATATATACTTTTCTTTAATCCCAGCACTCAAGAGGCAGAGGTAGATGGACCTCTGTGAGCCTGAGGCCAGCGTGGTCTTTGTAGGAAGGTCTAGGCTAGCCAGAGCTACATGGTGAGAACGTGCTTTAAAAAAAAATCTGAGGCCAGCCTGGTCTTCATAGCAAGTTCCAGGCTAGCCAGAGCTACATGGTGAGAACGTGCTTTAAAAAAAAAAATCTGAGGCCAGCCTGGTCTACAGATAGAGTTCTAGGACAAGCTCCAAAGCTACAGAGAAACCCTGCCTTGAAAAACCAAAAAAACCCAACCAACCAAAGAAACAAACAAATAAATAATCTGTGGGTTCCACTTTTCTTATCTTCAGTATTTCTCTCAAGTTCAAGTCTGGTCATAGATCTAAGGTGCAATGCAACGTATAAAGTGTTGACTCCACGTGCATCCAAAATGCTTGGCACCAGAATGGTTAAAGGTATTTGAATATTTACATATGCATAATGGAATGTTTTCCCAATTCTAAACCTGAAACTCATTTGTGTTTGGTGCACGCCTCATGCACAAAGCAGGGATGCAGTTTTAGGCACCATTTTAGAGAATTTTATGCATGAAACCGTTTCATGATGTGGAATTTTCCACTTGTGGCAGCGTGTCAGCACTCAAAAAATTTGAATTTTGGATTTTTTAAAAAAATTTAAATAATAGTTATATTTGGCAACCTGTCAGTAAAGCTCCTGAAAAAGCATTTTTTTTCCATGTTCAGTAAGACACCATGCAAGGGTGTGGATTTCTCAGAGAGCTGTACTCAAGTTTCTCAGCAATAGCTGAGCCATAAATTAGGTTGGTGGCTCTCGAATTACAACTTTAGGAGTTATAACTCCTAAACCATTTTTTATAGCATGTACCACAATTCACACTACTAAACGACTCTGAGAACACTAGAAGAGTGGTCTCTTTCTGCCTCCGTGTGCCCAGAGCCGAGGACGGGCACTAGGAGAGTGTCTCTTTCTGCCTCTGTGTGCCCAGAGCTGTGCGGGTCCCATCTCATCTCTCTTCTCCGTACCGCTCACAGTGCTTTGCCTATGGTTAGGTCACTGAATGAACAGATGAAGGGACGCTAAAGGCCATAGGGGCAAGGCTGTGTCTCTGGTGGCATCAGGAAGCATCTCCGCGGTAAGCGGTAAGCTCCCCCGTGCCTGGTCAGCTGCTCGCGGACTGTAGCACTGTAGCACTGTAGCGCTTCGGTGACAGGGCGGCCACTCTTTCTAGGTTAAGCAATGTCACACAGCATCCTACACCCGGAGGAGAATCTGGGGAGCCCTTTTGTCTCTCTGCCCTAGGAAGGTTGTCACACACCCAGAGCTAGTGCAGGCATGGATGAAGCGATGGAGAAGTCCCAGGCAGCTCGATGGCTCAGGCATCAAGGCCCTTTCCTGATGCCTGGGCCCAACGCGGTGGGAGGAGAGAACTGGCTCCTTCGGGTTGTCTTCTGCTTTCACAGGTGTGCTGCGGTATGTGCCACCCCACCGAGAAACCATTTTTTAAAAAATGCATTTCCCTTTCAAACTCCCTCAGCTTCTCAATCTGTTTTTGCTGTCATTGTTGCCATGAGAAGAACAGTAGCAGGTTGCTGTCAGTAACTCTGCAACTTCGAGAAAATAAACGCACGGCCTGGAGAGAGGTCTCCACCTGAAGAGCAACGGCTGCTCTTCCAGAGCACCGGAGTTCGCCTTCCAGCACCCACATGGTGGTTGGTGCCCTCTTCTGACCTCTGCAGGCACAAGACACACATGTGGAGCACAGACAAATCTGCAAGCACAGCATCCATATAAGTAAAATAAAATAAATACTTTTTTGTTTTTGTTTTGTTTTGTTTTGTTTTGTTTTTCAAGACAGGGTTTCCCTATGTAACAGTCCTAGCTGTTCTGGAACTAGCTCTTGTAGACCAGGCTGGCCTTGAACTCACCAGTGATTCACCTGCCTCTGCCTCCCAAGTGCTGGGGTTAAAGGCGTACGCCACCACTGCTTGGCAATAAATACATTTTTTTAGAGAAGAAAAAGATGGCAACTTTAGACACATGTTCTGCGGACAACATGAAAGCAAGAGACTAGAGACAACCAGAGATCTCTGACACCCGCATCCTCCTCATCTCCAAGGCTGATGCTAGGATACAATGGGGTCCCTGCCCTGAGGTGACTTCAGCTCTAATGGAGGGTGCAGTGATTATCTATCACGGACACAAACACCTCTTAGGACAGCTGTTGGGATAGGAGTTTGGACAAACTGAGTCCACATTCTGGTCTGAGTCCACATTCTGGTCTGAACGGCTTGTGGGTCTCTCTGGGGATGGGGCATGCATATAGGCTGACAGACAGGAGTAACCTGGGAGGGAAGCTGGTCTGTTCAGGGACTCTGCTGAGACACAGCCCTACCTACAGAAGCTCGGCAGAGTTTGCTGGGTGGGCTGGGGACAGAAGTACCTGCGTGCTTTGTAAGATCATGAAAACATGCTGTTCCCTTGTTTATAATTATGGCTGGGTAGCTGTATGTAGCTGTTAACATGTACCGACCTATATACTAAAAATGGATGGGTTTTCTTACACTCAAGTTCCTTAAAGCTAGAGAAAATTTTTTTCCATCTTTGGACGAGAGATTTCCTCCTGCCCCCTTGTTCTCACCCATGGAGTGTGAGGGGTACCTGAGGATTAGCCTCTCGTCTCTAGGGTCAGCACATCTGTAACAGGGCATGTGCTTCCTGTGTTAGTGGTTTGGTTTTCTGGCTTTTACACAGAGACCAGCTGCTCCTCCTCACAGACATGTGCAATAGAGGTGTTCGCTGTGGAAGGCTCTTTGGGAGCACAGGGCACTGTTCTAGAGAAGCAAATGACCCCTCCGTGCCTCTTCAGCTGAGGCCACCACTGGCCAGACTGTCCCTCAGTTAGTTTTGTTCATTCTGCTTCCAGACAGTCACCATGGCGCCACTCCCCAGACCAATCAATGTTTCAGCTGTAGCGCTCATTCAGTTGCAGAGCGCTTGAAACTGTAACATCTGTGAGGCATCTATTCTGCATGAGGAGCCCGCTCGCTCGTGTTCAGTGAGTCAAATGAGAGAAAGAATGTTTCTCCCTGAAAGTCCAATGCCCTGCCAGCAACTTAATCCCTCAAGTCTCAGGTTGCCTGGAGCATTAAGTCTAAATGAAGGAATTGGAGAGGTTTTCTTTTGTTTGAGTTTTGGCTCCTCCTGGTCATTCTTTTGACTCTTGGCTAGAGTGCCTCATTGTTTACACATGGGACTGTGTGTACCAACGGCAAACTTCTTGCATGACCAGCACATGCTAATAGCAACATCAGGGCTATCTTTCACATTTCTAAAAATGATTAGCCATTTTTCAGATTCTTCTCATTGTTATTACTATTATTGTTTTTAAAGATTTATTTTTATTGTAAGTCGATGCATGTTTGCCTGTGTATATACACCATTCGCTCGCATGGAGTATCCGAGGAGGCCAGAAGAGGGTGTTAACATATCTTGGAACTGGAGTTACTACAGGTAGTCGTGAGTCACCCAGTGTGGGTGCTGGGAATTGAACCCACCAGGTCCTCTGCAAGAGCAGCATGTGACCTAACCTCCCCATCTTCCTTATTGCATGTGTGTATGTGTAGTGTGTATGTGTGTGTGTGTGTGTGTGTGTGTGTGAGAGAGAGAGAGAGAGAGAGAGAGAGAGAGAGAGAGAGCGAGAGAGCTGCAGGGTATCCCCCTTTGTCAGTCCCATTTTCTTTCTTTGGAGCAGGGTCTCTCCCTGCTCCTAGAGATCATGCTTTGGCTACACCGCCAGCCAGCAAGCCCCAAGCATCCTCCTGTCTCTGTTATAGGCATACATGGCCTCACACTGAACCTTTACATGGGTGTTGGGATTGGAATTCTAATCCTCATACTTGAGCAGCAAGATGTCTAAGCCATCTTTCTACCCCTCAAGTTTTTCTTTATGAGTATGGCTTGTGCTGAAAAGAGAGGTTCCAATTCCTGGCAAAATGGAGGACAGACACTCCGCTGTTCTCCAAAGAATGTGTCGCTAAGTATTGGACACAAGCCATGTGCTACCATGTGAGGTTCTGAACTGCACATCGCAGGAGAAGGCTTTCAGGGAAAGACTAGAATTGTAAGACTACTGAGCACTGCAGAACTTTCTTTTTTAAAAAAAATATTTATTTATTTATTTATTATTATTATGTATACATATTCTTCTGCAGGCCAGAAGAGGGCACCAACACTTAATCCCAGCACTCGGGAAGCAGAGGCAGGCAGATCTCTGTGAGTTCGAGGCCAGCCTGGTCTACAAGAGCTAGTTCCAGGACAGGCTCCAAAGCTACAGAGAAACCCTGTCTCGCAAAACCAAAACCAGAAAGAAAAAAAAAAGACACTCTGAAACCCAGAAACAGAGCTCAATGCTCCCAATGCTTTGAGGATGAAACACCTGCTCTCCAGTAGAGGGCGTTGCAGCCTAGCAGGAAGGAGCGGACCCTTCTGGCCTTTTCCCTCTCAGTGGTCCCAGCAAAATTTGGCCACCCCAGTCTTAGATTTTAGCCTAAGGGACTGGAAAGAGGGAATTCAGAGATTAGAGGCCGTGAAGGAGAGGGGTTAAAGCGTGAAAAGCCGGAAAATGTATCTGAACAAATAAAGGCTACACTCCCCCAATTTGAAAAAACAACAAACAAATCCCCACAAATCCTCAGTCTTTAGCTTCAAGAACTTGAATCCAGGGACTGGAGAGATGGCTCAGCGATTAAGAGCACTGGCTGCTCTTCCAGAGGTCCTGAGTTCAATTCTCAGAAACCACATGATGGCTCACAACCATCTATAATGAGATCTGGTGCCTTCTTCTGGTGTGCAGGTACACATGAAGGGAGAACACTGTATACATAATAAATAAATCTTTTTCTTTCTTTCTTTTTTTTTTCTTTTTTTTTTGGTTTTTCGAGACAGGGTTTCTCTGCAGCTTTTTTAGAGCCTGTCCTGGACCTAGCTCTTGTAGACCAGGCTGGTCTCGAACTCACAGAGATCCGCCTGCCTCTGCCTCCCGAGTGCTGGGATTAAAGGCGTGCGCCACCACCGCCCGGCTAAATAAATCTTAAAAAAAAAAGAACTTGAATCCAAGGAAACCCATATCCAGACACGTTAATCAACGTGCTGAGAGTGGAAAAGGCTACGGGCTGGAAGCAACCGGGTTTTCAGAACCCACGGACCAAACCTGGCAGAGCTGGGTAAAGGAACTGGACTTGTCTGGGTATGGTGGGAGATGACATTTCTCCTCTCTGAATACTCAGGAACTAGTAGAGAGAGCGTAGCTGAAGAAATCACAGATATAAAAACATCCAAGTGTCAACCGACTAGATCGAAGTGTGTTCTACAAAGCATTTGACCCAACGACACCTGGACACTCTTTTCCAGCACACACGGAATAAACTACTCAGAACTTTCCTGGAGGAGCCAGGATGAAGCCCTGTCCAGCGCTTGCCTGGCATGTTCAGTCCTCCTCAAGGCATAAAGCCGGACCTGCTGGTCCACGCATGGGATCCTGAGGCAGGAGGATCAGAAATTCAAGGACGTCTGCAGCTACGTAAGAAACTCAAAGCTAGCCTGAGCTACAAGAGACTTTGTTTTTTAAAAAATATATATATATTTATTTATTTATCATGTATCCAATATTCTGTCTGTGTGTATATCTGCAGGCCAGAAGAGGGCACCAGACCTCATTACAGATGGTTTTGAGCCACTATGTTGTTGCCGGGAATTGAACTCAGGACCTTTGGAAGAGTAGGCAATGCTCTTAACCACTGAGCCATCTCTCCAGCCCCCAAGACTTTGTCTTTACCAAATGGGATGAGGTTGGGGTCCAGAGGGCACTTTCAAGCCTAATGACCTAAGTCCACCGGTTCCACATGGTCCAAGGGACAGAACTGACTCCCAGAAGTCTCCCTCTGACTTCCACATGTGCCCTAAGACATGACCGCTCCCCCAAAAATGTAATATATAAATTCCTGGAGCTACTCAATGAATTTAGCAAGGATATGGGGTGTATAAATGGCTCCAAACCAAGCCACAAACACAATGAACCATCAGAAACTAAAACTAAAACCTCAGTAGCATTTGCAGTAATTGCCCCATGTAGAACAGCACTTAGATAGTAATCCAATACAACACATATATGTTTGCTAAAGACTGATGAGTGGAATACCAGAAGCCTTCTTTAGAAGGAGAGACATACAATGCTTGTGATTCAATATAGCAAAGACATCAGTCTCCCCAAACGAACTTATTCATGTATCATAATGAGAATGAAAATCCAGGGTGGGTTTTAAAAATAGATATTAACGAGCTAATACTGAAATTTATATGCCAAAGGTAAAGGAACCAGAGTAACCAAAGAACCTCTGAGAGAAAAGAATAAAGTTGGAGGGACAACTGACCTGTAAAGCCACATGACAGAGACAGGTGGGAGTGGCAAATTGATGTTCCAAGACATAGAACAAGGCAGAGGCCAGCAGACAGTCACCCAATAGGGAAAGGATAGTGTTTCAATAAATAGCATTAGAATAATCAGACATCAGTATGAGAAGAAAAACAGACTCAATATTAACCCCATCCTGCACAAAAATGAACTCAAAGTAGATTACAGATCTAAATATAAAAATTTTAAGGCAAAATATAGGAAAGATTTTTTTCCCCTTGTAGGTTGAGGTTTGACAGGGATCTGAGACATAACAACGAAAGCTCTACCCACAATAGAGAAACAAGCAAACTGTTCTTCTTCAAATATAACAAACACTAAGAAATGAGAGGACATGATATAAATGGAGAAAGTACTTGCAAATCTCATTTATGACAAGGGGCTTCTATCTGGAACATATTAATTAAGAACTTTTTTGTTTCTTTATTGAAAGCTAGCTGTGAGGGTCTTATTATGTGAACCAGGCTGACCTTGAACCCACAGAGATCTGCTTGCCTCTGTCTCCCAACAGCTGGGATCAGAGCTGCGGAGGAACAGGGTTTTCTTGTATTCTGATAGGGAGTAGGGGAGTCAGGTGTATACATATGTAGAGTAAAATTCATTGGAACTGAGTACACGCAAGTGTTCTATTGTGTGCTAATGTAAAAACAAAAAATTAAGACCTCAGCACTGGAAAGGCAGAGGCAGGAGAATTGCGGCAAGTCCCAGGTCAGCCAGGGCTATATAGACCCTGTCTCTCTAAAATAAAATAAAATAACAAATTAGATGAAGTGAAATAAAAAAAAACAAGAGAAAATGTTTTAAATAAAATTTCTGTTTTTGCTCATTGGCTGAGATTCACTCACTGAAGTCTCAAAAACAGCGTGCTGCTACGGAAGCCCCCGCCCCCCAGCACTGCCACCCCTTCATCCCTTGGGCCATCGGCCTTCTTGTCACCCACGAGTTGGTACGAATACATCAATGGTTCAAGACCAAAATCTGAATCAAATTCTGCTTTTTAACCAGATCCAAGATGGTTTGTGTACATTTTGCAGTCTGGGATGCTCACTTCAGGACAATGACCACAATGAGGGCCAGTGCTCCAACCTCAGTGTTTTAAAAAGCTATGGAGACAGTGTCTCTAAGTGAGTGTAGAAAGGGTCGTTGTTGTCTGGAGTTTCAGCGTCTCTCAGTCAGTATGTAACCAGTCTCACCACGCTGCCATGACCATACTGGAACTCACTGTGTAGACCAGGCTAGTCTCAAACCCTTAGAGATTCGCTTCCCTCTGCCTCCCTAGGCTAAAACTAAAGGTGTGTGGCATGTACCTGGCTTTAAAATAAATAAATAAATAAATACACAAATAAATAAAAATAAAGACAATCAGGTCACTGGTGAACAGATATAAGAAGGAAGTTTTGGAGGAAAACGTGAATCCAGCCCTGTGTTAACTGCCAAAGTCATAGGCCATCATTGATCTGAAGCTAAGAACACACTGGCTATGAAGACCGACATTTTGACTTGGCAGCTGAAAATAAGCAGCTTATGCGAGGGGGGGGTGCCCACTTCCCTTCCTCCTCGAAGTGTTGGACTAACCTCCATCCTAGGCTCTTTCATGTTCGACATCGTTTACCTTTGAGATGTGTCTGCAGCTGTCTGATGTGGTGTTGAGCCAGTAAGTATCACAGCCCTGCTTCCCTCAGCTCTGCAGCTCACGGAGGTCACTGCCTGGTTCTGAGCCCTCGGGGTCTCTGTCTTTTATACCCCAAGAGGGAGAGTTCCAGGAATGCCTGGTCCTGTCAAGGTTACAGGTACCAATTGGCAGCAGAATACCGAGATGACAAGGTGGCCTTATTCCTGATGAAAAATGGTCCTCATTCCCTGATCCCACTGCCCACCAGGCAAGCTTCAGTGCTGGCAGGCCCTGCAGGGGCCATGACTTGGCTAGTATGGAGCTGATGTTTAGAACATGGTGTGGATTAGGTGTGAACAGGGATCCTCAGAGTGGCAGGCAAACCTGCCTCTATCCTCGGGGTAAAAGAGCCCTGGCTGTCATGCTGAGCTGCAGTTTGGGGTCACCTTACAGGATGACTTACAGAGTCATGGTGTTCATTGAAGCCCTTAATCCGTGAACAGAGCCAGCATGATGACGCTTCAAAATCTGCTTAGTCCTCCTCCGCGTGAGGGGCTGACTACCAGCGACGGTTTCCCAGAAATGCTGCAAAGCAAGGACTTCTCAGCTGACAGTGTACTCCACGGCTTTTCATTTTCTTAAGATTTATTTCATTTTTGTTTATATGTATATGTCTGTATGCCACCAGTGCTCAGGTTTCCTTGGAGACCAGAAGACACTATATTCTATGGGACATTGAACTACTTGACATTGGTACTGGGAACTGGCAAGCAGTAAGAGCTTGTCACCTCTGAGCCATCTCTCCTTAGCCCTTCTCCACGCCTTCTCAAGGAGCACATTGGTTGTATTTTTGAGTTGAACGTCTTGGGTATCCTTGTCTGAGAATAAACACAGCTTGGGTTATCATCAAACTCTGTGTTTCTGAACATGCTTATGAGGGTATAAGAGGGGTGGCACCCATTTTCACGGAAGGTAGAACCAGGACAAAACACTGGAGATGCCAACTTGTGGGCAATATATGATACCCACTGCATGCAAGTCTCAGCACCTGAGGAAATACTACATCGATAAATCAACTCTCACACTCACTCTGGGTGGGTTTTATTGTTCTTCTGATGATAAACACTATATACAAACAAAAGAGCGGGGCAGTGCTGGGGACGCCTTTAATCTTAGCACTCGGTAGGCAGAGACAGGTGGATCTCTGAGTTCCAGGCCAACCTGGTCTACAGAGTGAATTCCAGGACAGACGGCTACACAGACAAATTCTGTCTCAAAAACAAAAATAAAACAAGCAAAGAATAAAATGATAGTAAAATGTTTGTAGTGTAAGGTTTTGAGGTTTTAGTTTGTTTGTTTTCATTTTTCTAAAATGTGTAGCCCAGGCTGGCCTCAAACTCATGATCCTCCTGCCTCTGCCTCCTTCAGCAAATCCTACCGGCATGCGTTTTCATGTTTTGAGACAGAATTTCACTATGTACCCCTGCTGTCTTAGTCACTGTTCTATTGCTGTGAAGAGACACCATGACCAAGGCAATGCTTATAAAAAAAGCATTTAATTGGGGGTTTACTTATAGCTAAGAAGGAAGCAGACAGGCATGGTGCTGGAGCAGCAGTCGAGAGAGAGAAAAAGAGAGAGACAGACTGACTGGCTGACTGACTAACTGAAACTGAAATAGACTTTTAAAACCTCAAAGTCCATCTCCAATGGCATATGTCCACACCTACTTTGACAAGGCCACATCCACTTCAACACAGCCACACCTCCTTATCCTTCCCAAACAGTCACGCTTCTTGGTGACTGAACATTCAAATATACGAGCCTATGGTGGCCATTCTCACTGAAATCACTACACCTGGCTATTCTGGAGTTCTTTGTGTAGAGCAGGCTAGCCTGCATCCCCATGCCTCTTAAGTGCTGATATTAAAGGCATTCAACACCATTCCTGGCTCATGTTTTGAAAGAGGAGGGGGTCTCACTCTGCAGCCTGGTCTTACCTGGAACTGATTCCAGAGACTAGGTTGGCCAGCCTTCCTGCCTCAGCCTCCGCAAGTACTGAGATTAAACCGCAAGTCCTGGCTTTCCTGGCTTTCCTGTTTGTTTCCTTTCTTGAGACTGAGTTTCTCTCTTGCTCAGGTTAGTCTTAACTCCCAGGAGTGAGTGATGGCTGGCTCAGCCTTCTGCAGGAGCCTCTGTGCCCAGCTAAGATATTTATTTATTTATTTTGTATACAATATTCTGTCTGTGTGTATGCCTGCAGGCCAGACCCCATTACAGATAGTCGTGAGCCACCATGTGGTTGCTGGGAATTGAACTCAGGACCTTTGGAAGAGCATGCAATGCTCTTAACCTCTGAGCCATCTCTCCAGCGCCCCCCAGCTAAGATTTGAAAGACCTATTCCCTCTTCTGAAAATCCACCATGAAACTAAACATTTAAAATGTTGGAAAATTGGAACTGGAGAGATGGCTTGGTGGTTAAGAGCACTAGCTGCTTTGCAGGAGGGCCTGGGTCACACCACATGGTGGCTCATAACCAACCATAACTTAAATTCCAAGGGACCAAAGCCCTCTTCTGACTTCTGCAGGTACCAAGCACCATATAATGTATGTAATACATGAAGACAAAATATTCATACATACAAAATATGATATAAATAAATCTGAAAAAAAGTTTGTAAGTTGGAAGACTGCTGGGAAAGGCTGCTGTTGGGTGAGCACCAGGTTCTTCCAATTAATCCACCTAACCTTCAGCAAGCTGTCTAGAGACAGGCTTGTAAAGCTAAATCTAACTCCAGGGCTCATAGACATTGGAAGAAACCCACTTGACCTACCGATGTGGGATTTTATAGTGTTTTTGTTAGGGTTTCTATTGCTGTAATGTGACCACAGCAACTCTTATAAATGAAAACATTCATTGGCGTGGCTTCCTTACAGTTTCAGAGGTTCAGTCCATTATCGTCATGGTGGGGAGCATGGCAGCATGCAGGCAGGCATGAGGCTGGAAGAGTAGCTGAGAGTCCTACGGCTTGCAGGCAAGTGGAAGCCAACTGAGACACTGGGTGGTATCCTGAACATGGGGAACCTCAAAGTCCACCATCACAGTGACATACTTCCTCCACCACGACCATACCACTCCAACAAAGCCACACCTCCTAATAATGTTACTCCCTGTGAGGTTATGGGGGCCAGTTACATTCAAACTGCCACATAGAGCCTCTGTTCTGAGTTTACTTCAAGGAGCACACATTCATGATTGTCCCAGATCCACTGAGTTTTAGATCAATGCTTTCTTAATTTCCCAATCTTCATTTTATATTCCAAGTTTCTTTCATAGATAGAAACTTCTACAAGGGTCTCACAATCATAATGAAGCTCAGTATAGTTATTTTTAAAAAGGTGTGTGTGTGTGTGCATGTGTGTGTGTCCACTCAGAGTCACTTGCCTGGACCTGTGTATTCTCCATGTTTCAGGGCTTCCAGTTGCATGGGGAAGCGTGAAACATGTTTAGGGCAAGACATTTTCTGCTCTCATGCATTGCTGTTCACGTTGCTGGCTGGGAAACAGGAAAGCATAGCTGCAAATCTCACAGCTTAGGAGGGACCTGGGTAATGACAGGGCAGACTGTTTTCCAAATTTAGCCCGCCTCCACCCATTTTGTGGATTTTGTTTTGCAAAATTTTGTATTTGTCATTTTTTTCACTTTCTTTTCAGATTGCTCCAGTTGGCTCGAGCTCTTTGCTAGTTCTTCCTCAGTGACAAGGGGACCTACACGAGAGGGAGCCATGATGAGAGAGTGGCCAGGTTCTTTGCTGTAGCCAGGTCCCTTCTATGCCTGGGCCCTGTGGAGCAGGAACCCTTCCTTGACAAGCGTCTTAGACAGAAAATGTAGTCAACTTTCCTGGTTGTGGGATTTGTTCTAGTAAAGACCTAGACAGGAGGTAACACAGATTTCCAGCCCGGAGCACTTAGGAACTGGGTGGATTTCCTGTGACATTTCCCCTCCCTCTGTGTCAATTCCCCTCCCACTGCATTGAGTTCAAAAGTCTCTGGCCAATGTGGAAATTTTAGGGATGGGGACTGCTTAAGATTTCCTTTTTCAAAAAGTAAAACAAGGGCTTTATGTCTGTAATCCCAACTCTTCAGTGACTGAGGCAGGAGGATTGCTGAGATTTTGAAGCTAGCCTGGTCTACAGAGTGGGACAAGTACACAAACAAACAAACAAGGTCGGTAATCTCAGGACTTGGGAGGTGGAAGGTAGGAAGATCAGAAGTTCAAGGTAATCTTTAGCAATGTGGCATGTTTGGGGCCATGCCATAAAAAAAATCAAAATTCAAACAAAAGAACTACAAACACATGTTGGGAACTGTCTTCTTCCTTTCTTGCATTTTGCTGCATCTCCATATGGCTTCTGGAATGAAGGAGTCTTATAAAGTCAACAATGAGAGCTAACATGTTACAAAAGCTGGCAGATTTGAAAGGAAGACAGATCTCTGTGGTTAAACCCATAGTTGAGTCTCAGAATGACAGACCCAGAGGCTCCAGCCTTGGGAATTTATGTGTAGTGTGAAAATCAGTTTCCTTCATGGTTTAATGCAGTTAAGGTGTTCTTTTGCACACTGTCTTCTGGGAATACAGTCTATTCTTTATTCCTGCTCTGTTGGGGGAGGCCGCTAGTTAGTTCCTGGCTGCTTGGCTCATTAGCTCTAGCTTCTTATTAACTCTTACATATTAATTTAACCATCTCCATTAATCTGTGTATTACCACGTGACAGTGGCTTACTGGCTAAAGTTTCGGCATGTCTGACTCTGGAGGCTCCATGGCCTCTCTCTGACTCACTCTGCCCTTCTTTCTCCCATCATACAGCCTTTCTTTTCTCACCTAGTTTTAGTCTGCCCTTGCCATAGGCTCAAAGCAGTTCTTTGTTCATTAACCAATAAAAGCAACACACAGACAGAAGGACCTCCCACACCATTGCTATTGGCTGAAGGAGCCGAATGTGCTCCCACAGCACCTGCTCTCTGTTTGAATTTTCCTTTGGTGATTTTTTTCCACTCTGAAACAGACCCATTTGGAAGGAGCCTAGCTTTACTTCTGTATTTTTTCCCTGTCATTAGGTAAACCACACTAATTGGTTCCACTAACTGTCAGCTTCGCTGTAAAATAGGAACGGTAAGGCTAGTGAGACAGCCAGTGGAGTACAGGCGCTTGCTGTGAGGACTGACAACCTGGAGTCAGTCCCTGGGGCCCACATGATGGAAGGCGTGAACCAATTTCTGCATGTCGTCTTTTGACCTCCATATGTGTGTTGTGGTGTGTGCACCCACACAGCTACACATGCATATAAAGAAATAAGTCTACTTCTTTAAATTTATATAAATTTCAATAATAAACTTTGGGACTAGAGAGATAGCTCAGCAGTAAAGAGCATTGACTGTTCTTCCAGAAGACGCAGGTTCAATTCCCAGCACCCACAACTCTGACTCCAATTCCAGTGGGGATCCAGTGACTTCTTCTGGCCTCTGTGAGGCACTGGACATAGATAGTGCACAGACATACATGCACCTGCTGAAGGTTTTAGGAAGCCGTGAACTCCAGAGGGCCCAGACTGTTTTATATTCCCATCCTACATTGAATCTATTTAATATCCTTTTTGCTTTTCAGGTTTGTTTTTTTCTAAAGAAGAAGATTTTTGGAGCTAGGATCTCATTTTAGGATCTCACTTTACAATCTCTGTATGAACTGCTGACCACAGCAGAGAGATGCTTTTTTGGCCAAGGATAAGGGTAGCACTGACCTGTGAGCATAAATAGAAATATCTAGAAGACAGTGTGACAAGTCCATGTAGGAAGCCAGGAGTAGTAGGGTGTCTTCCACCAGCACACCCCCAGGGCCAATGGTCTCTGGAACCACAGGCTTGACCAGGTTTGCAGTATCAGGCATGAACTTCCTTCTGTGGAGCAGGCCTCAAAGCCAAGCTAAAAGCTATTGGTTACCCCATAATCCTTGTGCCATGGTTGCATCAAAGGACACACCTTGCCTCGCAGGCAGGTATTCAAAAATCTTTTTTGCTTTGAAATAATTTCACACAAGAGAAGTCTTCTCCCTTCCTCCTTTCTCTCTCCCCTCCCATCCCTTCTCCTTACTTCTTTTTTCTTCATCATGACACTGACATTTTTAAAGGACCTTAGACTGCATCTCAAATTGCTTATGCTTGATGCGTTCTCATGGTCAGAAGCTGCTTAAGAGAGACTCTGACCATCAGTACCGTGGAGATAGCATTGTTTCCGGCTCCAGCATCTTTGAATGAATGTTCTGGTTTGTTTTCTGTTGCTGTAATAAATACTACAACCAAGGGGCTGGAGAGATGGCTCAGCGGTTAAGAGCACTGCCTGCTCTTCCAAAGGTCTTGAGTTCAATTCCCAGCAACCACATGGTGGCTCACAACCATCTGTAATGAGGTCTGGTGCCCTCTTCTGGCCTTCAGGCATACATGAAGACAGAATATTATATACATAATACATTTTAAAAAAATTAAAAAAATAAATACCACGACCAAAAGCAACTTGGAGAAGAAAGGACTACTAGAAAGGACTTATTTCATCTTGTTTGTTTCTTTATGATTTTTTGTTTTGTTTTGTTTTGTTTTCCAAGACAGGGTTTCTCTGTGTAACAGCCCTAGCTGTCCTTGAGCCTGTTTTGTAGACCAGACTGGCCTTGAACTCACAGAGATCTGCTTGATCTCTGCCTCCAGAGTGCTGGGATTAAAGACAAGCACACTACACTCTGCTCTCTACCTTATTTTTGAGGCAGGGTCTCTTACTGAACCTGGAGCTCATTGATTTGTGAAGACTAGCTGGCCAGCCAGCTTCAGGGATGTTCCTGTCCTTGCCTCTGCAGCACTGGGATTACATGTGTGTGTCAGTGAGCCCAGATTTTGTACATGTGCACCCACGCTCATGGACTTATGCTTGCTTAGGACTGAGCCATCTCCCCAGCTCCTGACAGATGGTATTGTACAGCGCAGGAGAGTTTCTTCTATCCATATTGTGTCATTACCTGAATAGCAATCTATTTATTCTGAGCACGGCACCAAAAATCTACTACTTCATTTAACACGTTACTATCATTACCGTCATCCTTAGTTCCAATGCTCAACTTGTCCCAGATGTGGCCTGTAAGGGCCACCCACACTGCCTTCTCTGCTCCTGGGATGTATCTCTATTGTCTTTGAGCACTTCCTTCTCTCAACAGGAGATGCTCCAGTTTCCTCGTGTGTACCCTGACCGACCTAGCCATTTCTCCAAGGAGCAAAGGTATTGTTAAATCCATCCTGATGTTTGACCCGTCACTGCAGAGGAGGTGTGTGTCACAGCTTCCAGTTCCTGTGTCGTCTGTCTCCTCTGGTTTCAGATGAGAGCAATGCAGAATTTTCTGATGCCCTTTTAGTTTCTAGCCACATGTACTGTTGAAGCAGCCCAACTTTGTGCTTGTGGGGCAATTTTTGAGTTCCAAGTTCCAGGGACTCTCCATTCAGACACTACCTAGGTAATTGCAGTGGCTGCAAGGCTGAGTGGCTGACACCGTTCTTGGAGGCAGGGTGGCAGCCGATGCCACTGTCCCTTGAGATGCCCAGCAGGCAGGCCATTTGAAAATAAAGCTGCTTTGGCTGCCAGCAGAGCTCCTGTCTCCGAGGGTACCCTGGCAGATGGCGACGCGCCTGTTACTGCTGGCTTTATCCCTGCAGTTGCTCTTCCCCCTTAGAAAGAAAGGGTTTATTCAGCTTCAATTTGTTACCCTGGGTTGTTGCAAAATGATGAAGGAAAATTCAAGAGACTGCCAGGGGCCGGTTGAATTTGAAAACATTTGCATTCAGCATAGCAGACGCTCTCGGCTACAAGAACAGTTTTTAGATGTGATGGCGTCAGGGGAAAAGAAATAAATAGTAGGACAGAGGACTGCCCCAGTGGGAGATAGCAGCCAGGCTCAAAAGAACACTCCACCAATGAGACAGGCCTGTCCCCGGAATGCTAACCATCAAGAGTGGATGCCGGTCCAGGAAAGTGACAACCTGGTTCAGCCAGCGATTCACAGATAAGACTGTGAGGTGGCCATTTGTAAGGAAGGGGACTGAGTTCAGGCTGCCGTCAGGTGTTACTGACCGCAGAGTTCCAGACAGAAACACAGTTTCAGCCCAGTCTGTGAATGCAGCAGAACCCAGGAAGGGTTGGCTCTGGCTTTTGTGGTGGGGCTCGGAATAGCCCTCCCATCTGAGAAAGATGTCGTTCACTGCTAAGACGCAAGAACAGACTCTCCGCCATGCTTAGAGCTGTCAAAGGCAAGTTCAAAATCCATAAGGCAGAAATCAGGCAGGTAGGGGACAACATATCTTTCCAGGGTTGCTGAGTGATGTCATGGGTTTGCTGTTCAATTGAGACAGGGTCTCTTATAACCTAGGCTGACTTTGAACTTGGTATTGTAGCCAAGAACGCCCTTGGACTTCTGGTCCTCCTGTTTTTGCCTCTTAAGGGCTGGGATT
Organism: Arvicola amphibius; assembly: GCF_903992535.2. Taxonomy (NCBI): domain Eukaryota; kingdom Metazoa; phylum Chordata; class Mammalia; order Rodentia; family Cricetidae; genus Arvicola; species Arvicola amphibius. The sequence goes on from NC_052049.1 coordinate 176,687,724, forward strand.
ATAGGCAACTGTCGCTATGAAATCAAGGTTTTATGTGTGTTGAGAAGCACTCCACCAACTGAGCTACTCCAGTCCTGGTGATGTTTGCTTTCTGCTGTTTGGGGAGAGGCTGAGAATGGCAGGAAAGGCCTTCCCAGGGCTGGGAGCACAGGCCTTCCTGTTGATTGACAACAGTCCTTCCTGCTGTCCCATGGGAGCTCCATTTCCTCCAGGACCTCATGGCACGTTACATAGGACATGTCAGCCATTCACAGTCAGAGAGGACGTGAAATATGTACGTGTGAAATACGTGGAAGGAGAGCAGAAAGATGGCGTGTTTAAATGTAAACTGTGGGGGCAGGATGGTTTGGATCTAAAATATCTCCCTCATGTTCTGCACACTTGTTCTCCTGCTACCGCAAGATTTGGGGAAGGCTGTGGCACCTTCAAGAGGTGGGGTATAGCTGCCAGAAATCAGGCACCTGGGGCCACTGACATAACTTTTTTCATTATGTATACAGTGTTTTAATATATATACAGTATTCTATCTGCAATGCATGCATGCACACGAGAAGAAGGCATCTGATCTCATTATAGATGGTTGTGAGCCACCATGTGGTTCTGGGAATTGAACTCAAGACCTCTGGAAGAATAGACAGTGTTCTTAACTTCTGAGCTATCTTTCCAGCCTGCCATAAACTTTTTTATACCTTCCCTGCCATGGTGGACTAAAACCCTTTCAAACCATAAGCCAGGGCCAGCGAGATGGCTCAGTGGGTAAAGGCACTGATAGCCTAACTTGATGACCTAGTTCAATCCCTGGGACATACATAGTGGAAGGAGAGGTTCACCTTCAAGAGCTGTCCTCAGACCTGAGGCATGTATGCTCTCCACATCTAAAATAAATGAATAATTGAGTAAATAAATGAATGTCAAAAGCTATAAGCCCATATAACTCTTTCTGAGTGTGTGTCAGGCGATTTGGTTGTAGCACTAGGATGAAGCGGTGAAGAGTGGGATGAGAATAGAGGCCTGTGGAGGGGACCAGGCCCAGGGGAGCTGGGCCTCTGGAGTAGAGGCTGGTCAGATCTTGACAGATGGCTGAGACAGCAGGACTGACCTATATGCTCCATGTCCCCTGCCTACTCAAGACCTCACAACACAGCTGCAGGGCCTGGAGATCCTGTAAGAAGGTGAATGATAAAAAGCCTTCCTCTGCAACTGTCAATGCCTCTGAGTGGCCTGAGAAGATGCAGGCCAGAGCATGGTGTCCGTGTCTGTAAGGAATTGGAAGTTCAGGCTCCCAGTGACTTCTCTTGAAAGACCCCATTGAAAACCGGCAAAGGACAAGAGTTGCAGTTGATGGGGTTGGATTTGTGTGACTCTTGGCCTGACCTTTTCCAAGTCTTCTATAAATCGGATCCATATTCAGTTACCTTTGGATCAGCAGCCCCTGCCTGGCTACCGAGATAGGCACAGCTCGTAAGCTGTCTGGATTACACTAGCCCGTCTTCTGGCGTCTTCCAGGTCATCTCCTGAAGAAAAATGAGAGCAGGGAGATTCTTTGGCAGTACTTTTGGGAGGATTATTTTGGGTGAGAGACTTTTAAGGTCTTTCCAGACACTCCAAATGAATCCTCTGAAGCCAGTCATGTGGACCCAAGCATGTCAATGGGATCCAAGGGACACAGCTTGCCCGTAAAGCAGCCCCTGGCCAACTTGATGCTGACTATATAGAGACAGAGGCGGAGCAGAGGGATCATGAGGTTAGAGTCTTTATCTACTGTCACCGAGGGTGAGTGAGCAAAGCTCGTGCGGGTCACAGCATGGATGACACAGTCTGCATTTGTGTATGACTATATACTTGACTGTCACTGATGCTGGGCATGGGATATCAGCAGTTGGCTTTGAGAGCCTTTTACTGTCCCCATCTCTCTAGGCCCCCTGGTGTCCGCCTTCTCCCCACCGTGTAACCCCAGAGGCCCAACCCGCTCTAGGCCTGTGGTGCTGGCTGATAAACAAGGACTCACAGGGCCAATGAGGGGCTGGGAGAGTCCAGAGGCTGAGGTTGGGATCTGTTGGGGCGTGGCCTCGGAAACCCGCTGGTCTGTGAAAAAGGTGAAGCCTAGGTTCTGCAGTCTTCTTCATGGGGTTACGGGGGAACACAAACGGATGCCATGTAATTCGCAGAAACTTCTGCACACACTTGTCTTTGTATAGCCATGTGTGCTATCCAAAAGTGCTGCACAAAAAGTACATAGCTTCCTTCAATCCTCAAAAGGCTGAGTACCAACAACATATATAAACATATGTTGTAGAGGAAGAACCTTCTTTTTTTTCCCCCTGTACAGGGTCTCTGTGTATCTTTGGAATCTGTCCTTGCTCTGTAGACCATGCTGGCCTCAAACTCAAAGATCTGCCTCCTGAATACTGGGATTAAAGGCATGCGCCACCACTGTCCGGCTGATGAAGAACATTCTTGCATGTGTGTGTAGTACATGTGTGTACAGGTTGTACACATGTATATGTAGAGGCCAGAGGTCAACCTCCTTTGTCATTCTTCATGTGTTGGCCACATTTTTATTTTTATTAAAATATTTATTTATTTATTATGTATACAATATTCTGTCTGTGTATATGTCTACAGGCCAGAAGAGGGCACCAGACCCCATTACAGATGGTTGTGAGCCACCATGTGGTTGCCAGGAATTGAACTCAGGACCTCCGGAAGAGCAGACAGTGCTCTTAACCACTGAGCCATCTCTCTAGCCCATTGGCCACATTTTTAAAACAACAACAACAAAGCATGGCTTCTCACTTGCCCGCAGCTTGCCCTAAAGGTGGACTTCCTGGCCAGCAAGCTCCAGTGACCCTGTCTCTGCCACCACACCCAGCTATCTTACATGAGTCTGAGGCACAAACTGAGCTCCTCATGCCTGCATGGCACCAAATTCCTGACAGACAGAGCCATCTCTTTAGCCCAAGGAAGATGTGAGTGGATAAAAAGATCTGCTTCCAAGCCCGACAACCTGAGTTCAATCCCTGGGACCCACATGGAGCTCAGGCTGGAAGAAGAAAAGGCTGAAGCCCTGGGAACATCCATAGAAAGCACTCGTCTCCTGGAGAAAGATGTTTTTTCTCATGAGATGACCTTGCAGGACAGACTTAGAGCTGAGACAAGACAATGGAGAGCAGGGGGACCACACCATGCCTAAGCAAATATGTATGTGTGTGTGTAGTGTGTGTGGTGTGTGTGTGTGTGTGTGTGTGTGTGTGTATGTATGCCTTTCTATATACCCTCATGTTAGGGTACCAGGAGACATACTTGTGACAGTCCCTGAATTTTTTTTTCTCCTTCCTGATGTGGCCACATCAAACAAATCTCCCCTTTCTGCTTTTTCCTGTTAACATGGCTCCTTTACGCCAGGCAGTGGTAGCACACACCTTTAATCCCAGCACTCAGGAGGCAGAGGCAGGCGGATCTCAGTGAGTTCGAGACCAGCCTGGTCTACAAGAGCTAGGTCCAGGACAGGCTCCAAAACTACAGAGAAACCCTGTCTCGAAAAAACAAAAACAAAAACAAAAAAAAATGGCTCCTTTAATTGGATTATTGAATACAGGTGACCAAACCTAGCTTACTGAGGCACAGGCTGTGACTTCTAAGTCCAATAACAGCCGCAGTTGCTAGTCTTTGCACACACTAGTCACTAACTCACATTCAGACTCCTGAGGAAGGCTTTCCCCCTATATGGGTCTGAAACATGGCGGCGCTCATGCCAATAGTACATTCATTCGGACCTCACTCACTCACGCCTTCCTCCCGTCTCCACACGAGTGGCAGCTCTTCTGCTTGGGGCCTTTAAAGGGCCTTTTCCGCTCTAGTCGGGATCATCAGAGGCTCTCAGGCTTAGCTAAGCTCAACCTTGTGGGACGAAGAAGATGCCCGGAAATCACAGAGGCTGCGAGATTCCCCTGTATGACTCCCAGTTGGATTGTTGGGAAAGTGTTCTGGTCAGTCTCCAGGTGGCGCCAGAGAGTGACCTTCGCTAGAAGTACCAGTAGCTTCGCGACTCTCACAGGCCTTCAGTCTGTGAAAGGAAACGGAACCTGTGCAGAACTGACATTTCCAGGGGCAGAGAAAGGGCACTGCCTTCTGCCTTCCCAGTAATCCTGGCTTCTGTTTGGGGTCAACTTCCAGCTTGCTGACTGTAAACTGGTTGTCGGTCTTGCTGCTATGATAGAATAGTAGGCCTTTAAAAAACTATGCAGGGTTAGAGACACCGAAGAAAAGCATTTCTTTTAAGATTTACTTATTTTCATTTTATGTGTATTGGTGCTTTGCTTGCATGTATGTATGTATGTAAGTCAGTGCACACAGAGGCCAGATATCATCAAGATCCCCTGGAACTGGAGTTACAGATGGCTGTAAATCTTCCCATAGGTGTTGGGAATCGAACCCTGGTCCTCGGGAAGAGCAGCATGTGCTCGTAATCCCTGAGTCATGTCTCCAGTCCCAAGACTGCAATCTTAGGAAGCAAGTTCATTCGCCCTTCTTCAGGAGCTCCCTCTACAGGGCGTCAAAGCGTGCAGGGCTCTGAGTGTGGCAGAATCTCTTTATCAGCGCAGATGGGCTTGGGTCAGAGAACTGAAGCCACGGAAAACTCTGCGGCCATTCGAGTCACTCGGTGCCAGTGGCTCCAGGTTTGTTGTCTTGTGGCCTTGAAGAATGACATCAGAGGACAGTAGAAGAGCAGTTACAACTCTACTGCAGTGGAGAAGCAGCTTCTGGAACCAGGAAGGGAGATACAGAAAGATGTTGCAAACCTGACCTTACCTGGGTCCTTTTTATACCTGCACTTAAGCCTGACGCTTGAGCTTGTAAAACTAAATTAATTGGGATGGACATTCCCCCTCCCCGCCCCCAGAGACAGGGTGTAGCTGTGTGTAGCTCTGGCTGTCCTGGAACTCACTCTATAGACCAGGCTGGCCTTGAACTCACAGAGCTTCATCTGCCTCTGCCTCCTGGGTGCTAGGATTAAAGGTGTGGACATTCTTAAACAGAAGCTATGCCCTCAAAGCCCATCCAATTCTCACAGGTAAGAAGGGTAGGGGCTCCTGTAACCTTACAGCTTTTGAGTTAACCTCAGCTTTTTCTATAACTTTGGAGCCCAGTCTGTGTTCACTGTCTATTCAGAGTTCCTGGGGCCTCTGCTAGTTCTCACATGTGTCCTTCTGAGGTGGGCTCGTGACTGTATTGAACACCGAGAAGCTGGCTCTGCTTGCAGCCTCATTCTCCCACCTGGCTGCCTAAAAAAGGAGACTGCAGGGCCTGCAGAGATGGCTCAGCTGTCAAGAGCTCTTACTGCTCTCCCAGAGGTCCAGAGTGGTCCCCAGAGCTCCTGCCACATGGTTCATAACTGCCTGTGATTCCAGATCCAGCGGACCTGATGCCTTCTTCTGAACCCCAGGGGCTCCTGCACTCACACATGCACCCCCTCCCCATACACAAACAGTTAAAAGTAAAATAAACCTTGAGGCAGGAGAGATGGCACAGAGGTTAGGAGGAGCTGCTGCTTTTGCACAGGGCAGGGGTTCAGTTCCCAGCACCCTCCAGGCAGCTCACTAACATCTGTAACTCCAGTTCCAGATGTTGCCCTCTTCTGGCCTCCTTGGGCATTGTGCACATTGTATACACACACATATACAATAAAGATAAAGAAATCTTTAAGAAAAATAAATATATCTAAAAAACCAAATCAGTTAGTTGATGGTAATGCACACCTTCAATCTCAGCACTAGGGAGGGAGAGGCAGGTGACTCTCTGTAAATTCGAGGTCAGCCTGGTCTACAAGAGTTAGTTCCAGGACAGGCTCCAAAGCTACAGAGAAACCCTGTCTCGAAAAAAACAAACTAATAAGCAAAATTCCATCATTTCCCAGCTCTGGTTGAGGTCTCTCGCTGGCTAAGTTAAGAATTTCAACACAGCTGATCAAACTGTTTACAAAGGACTCTCACAAGCAAGATTACGAACCAGGCTTCTAGTGCTGGGATTAAAGGTGTGTGCCACAACCACCACAAAGGTTTGGTTTTTTCTTTTACTTGTTTCATTTAAAACATTTTTTTTTTCATTTTACATACTAGCCCCAGTTCCCCCTCCCTTTACCCTCCCCACTTGACCCCATCTCACCCTCCATCCACTCCTCAGAGGGGATAAGGTCTCCCTTGGGGAGTCAACAAAGTCTGGCATACCAAGTTGAGGCAGGAACCCCCTCCCCCAACCCCCATATCAAGACTGAGCAAGGTATTCCACCATAGGGAATAGGCTCCAAAAATCCAGTTTATACCCGGGGAGAAGGCCTGGTCCCATTAAGTTTGTTTTTATTTATTTATTTTTTGTCTATTTTGTATGTGTGTGTGCATATGTGAATGCGGATGTCAGAGGCCAATGTCGTGTCTTTCTCAATTGCTCTGTACCTTTTTAAAATTTATTTTGTGTTTGTCTGTATGCCATGTGAGCATTGCTCCAATATGATCAGAGCTTACTGACATGCTAAGTGAACAAAAACAGACAAACAGTGCATGACTCCGCCTCTTCGTGGATCTGGGGTCAAACTCGGACAGTTAAGGTTACCAGAGGCTGAGGGAAACGAGGGTGAAGGGGAATAGTGTTTAATGGGAGCAGGTTGTTTGGAATGCAGATAAAGTTCCAGCACGGATGGGCTGGGGTAATGAGTATAAACCGATGTCAAAGTACTTAATGATGTTGGAAATTGAGAAGCTGAGGCAGGATTCCAAGATGCAGATCAGCCTGTCCCTCTGCAAAAAACAAAAGCTGACATAATGAGAAATCAAATAAACACAAACGATGTGGCAGAAGACAAGGTGATTACGGTGGCACCCTCACTGCCACATGGCCGTGGATTATTCCCACGCAAATGAGATTAAAAAAAAATCTATTTACCTTCATGTGTACATGTGTTTTTGCCTACATATAAGTACACTGTGTGGGTGCCTGGTGCCCGTGGAGGGCAGAAGAGGGAACCCGATCCCCGGAGTGGGAGTTAGGGAAGTCTGTAAACTGTCATGTTCTAGGACCTGAAACCTAGGTTCTCTGCAAGAGCAGCAAGTAATCTTAATTTCTGGGCCATCTCTCCAGCCCCAGTACTTACAAATTTTATGTATATGTGTGCCTAGCTGCATGAGACCACAGAGGTCAGAAGAGGACTTTGAATCCCTTGGGACTGGAGTTATAGGTGGTTATGAGGTGCCACATGGGTGTACGGAAGCCAAATCTGAGTCCTCTGTAAACACAGTAAAACTTAACCACTGAGCCATCTTCCCAGCCAGCATCCTCATCTTTTTTCCCTTTACGACATAGTCCCTCTATATCCCAAGCACATAGTCCCTCTATATCCCAAGCTGGCTCCTGTCTCAGCATCCTTAGTGCTGAGATTACAAATGTGTGCTATAATACCTGGCTTTTGATCCTTGAGGGGAGGGGGCAGTGCTCTGGGGCCAGAGCTCAGCTGGCAGAATGCTTGCATGGAACACCGAAGCCCTAGGTTTGATCTTCAGCATTGCATAAAACTGGGACTGATGGAACATACCTATAATCCCTCCATTCAGGAAGAAGATCCGAAATAAGTTACTTTTATTAAGAAACACAGGATATGGGGGCTAGAGAGATGGCTTAGCAGTTAAGAGCACTGACTGCTCTTCCAGAAGACCCAGGTTCAATTCCCAACACTCATATGGCAGTTCACAGCTGTCTGTAACTCCAGTTTCAAGGGACCCAACACCCTCACCCAGATATACATGCAGGCAAAACACCAATCCACATAAAATAAAAAAATACAAATATTAAAAAAAAAGAGGATGTGGTCATGTGGTACACAGAGTTTTCAAGTAGAGTAGATTTTAGGGTGGGGATGTAGCTCAGTGTTAGTGCTGTGCTTGGCCCCACAGGCTATGACTCTGACCACCAGTACTGCCAGAAAGAGGCGGGGTTGTGACAAGGTAAGGCCCAGATAATGGTTAGTGGGGAGTGTCAGGAATGAGCATTATTTTCAAATGAAAATGTTTTGTTTATTTACTTATTATATACAACATTCTGCTTCCATACCAGAGGAGGGCGCTAGATCTCCTTATTACAGATGGTTGTGAGCCACCATGTGGTGGCAGGGAATTGAACTCAGGACCTCTGGAAGAGCAGCCAGGGCTCTTAACCACTGAGCCATCTCTCCAGCCCAAATGATGGTCTTTGTTAGGACACTGGTGTTGAAGTCATATGGCACCTACACTTTCATTTCCCGAAGAAGACAAATGCCAGCGAGCATGAAAGTGGTAGGCACAGAGGGTGCTCGCCCTGGAGTCCTGGATGCTGGGGGGTCCTGGTCCATCACATGGCCATCTGAAAGGTAGAAATGCTAGGTCATTAAAGGGAATCCCTCCAGCTTCCCTGCTGCCTCCACTGCCTGAACACAGGTCTGCCTACAAGACCCAGAACTCAGCTGGGGCCTAACTGGACGAGGACAGGGTACCCACAAGATAAGCAGTACTAACTATGTGACTCTCTGACTCCCCTGAAGAGCGTTTCATCAAAGTCACCACAAACCCACTGTTAGCTCTTCCTTGGATACTTTCTATTCCAATGTTGGTGCAGACCTTGGTTAAGCTCTAGTAACAGGACAACACATCTTGGGTCCCAAATTCCAGGAAGAAAATAGGGTTCCCATTCATCCAATCACTCTACCCTCATTTGCTAATAATATCTATGCACTACACCCCAAATACAGTGGCACAGACACAGGCTCATATGCTGGGAGGCAGACAAAGGGACACTTTCATTTACTTTATGAACTTGCACACATTCAATTATAAGAATCCAAATGTGAGTTGCTCAGAAAACCCCAGCCACATGATGGGAGTTTGACGCCAACTTAGACTATACAGTTGAGTTCCATGACAGCCTGGGCTACAGAATAGGCCGAAACCAAAAATCAAAACAAAACAAAACAACAACAACAACAACAAAACCCAAACAACGAAGCCAAACCCAGCAGTGTACAGGAAGGATTCGTTGTTAGGGTGGGTTCTCACTGAATGACCGCCTGGAGTCTCTTAGGATCTTCTGACCAAAGGCAGACACCAGTAGGCACTGCTTCATGTTTAAGAGGCAAAGCTCTTTTCCTCCTCAAGGTGTCTAGCAGAAGCCTGCTGGATATGGGTGACCAGTAGACTTGAAGGAACTCCACAGGTAGTGTGACACCATGGGTTGAGGGAGTGTCCCGCACCAAGGACCGGACACCCAAGAGCTCTCCTAAAGATCCACTCTATCAGGGACAGCACACCCACAGCTCTGTAACTGAGGGAGCACTCCCCCTCAATGCATCTGAGGGAATGCCCAACAACACCCGGATGACCCGTGCCTGAGGGAGCACTCTCAAGGATCCCACATCTAAGAGAACACTGCCTGAGGACCTCATATGCCTAAGGTAGCATCCACCAATGACCCTGTGTCAGTCACTACGACACCTCGTCTAAAGAAACATTTCCCAGGGACATCACGCCAAAGGGAGCACTCCCTAAGGACCTAGTGTCCAAGGGGGCACCCAGCAAGGATTCCTAGGTTCTACGCCCTCTGGAATCCTTATGCTATTTATAAATGGGACGCCTCTCTGGTAGATCCTGTTAGACCAGGAGGCAGAAAGGGAGTGAGTCCCTTGGGCATCTACAGGACCGGACAGGACTAGAGCGGTACAGTTGCTTCTTACCACAGCCAGGTAAAAAGGTCTGAGGAAAACAGTGGAGCTGGCCGAGCCAGCACCTGCACAGGGAGCACTTCTTGGGCAGCCAGGTGCCATGGAGGACAGACCCACAGTGCCTGAGAAAGAAGAGACAACACTGTCAGTAAATTCCTCGCGCCCCCTTCCCTCCCACTGCTCAGCCCTGCACACCCAACAGCTTACTCTTTTCGTACGTCACGCTCACAGTTGCGTCCAAAGAAGAAAGGTGGACAGGCACAGAAGGAACCCAGGATGCAGGTCCCTCCATTCAGGCAGCAAGTTTTATTAAGCAACTTAGCTAAAAGGTGAAAGACGTCATGGGGCAGGTGGAAGACTGATAAGCCATAAGCAAAGGTTCATCCGGCACTCTGGCCTTCATCTCCCCAGAGTATTCTGAAGAGCCCATAGCCTAAGACTATCTTTCAGGGATGTGGCACAGCACCCCCGTCTCACTCCCCCCTACACCCCCAAGCTGGTACAACACACCCAGTCGCTAACTCACACACCCGCTCTCTCAGGGTAAGTGCTAAAGCATTACGGCAGAGATGTGTCAAGGGACAGAGACAAATCAAGGCAAGCAAGTCTTACTGCTCTGTATCCCCACGGAAGGCACCAGCTGCAAAGAGCGAGCACGGACTGCAGGACCTTCCTGGCTGCGAAGGCTGTCATCTCTGATGGCCAGGTCTCTCGGAGACAGAACAGCCAGCTCACGGTGGCCCAACCCTGTATTGTATTTCGGGCCACACAAAATGTTGTTGGTGTTCATAAGAAGCATCCCCATCAACAGGTATGGCGGCACCTGCCTGTGAGCTCAGCCCTCAGGAGGTAGAGGAAGGATCCTGCGTTAGAGGTCAGCCTGAGGCCCTGTCCCAAACACTAGAGACTGAGGTTGTAGCTCAGTGGCTGTGTGCTCAGTATGCACAAGGCTTAGACCTCAGCACAGGGGAGGGGGATGGAGAGGAGGGTGACCTGGAGTATATCCAGTAGGTGCACAGCCCAGGGCTCTATCCCCAGCACCATGTGAACAACAGCAAAAAAGTTGGGGCTCGAAAGGGAAAAGTAATTCAGCCAGATTCAGTAATGAACTTGGGAGATAGAGGAAGGAGAATCAGGAGTTCAAGGTCAGCCTTGGCTGTTTTGTGAGTTCCCAGGCAACCTGGGCTGCAGTGCTTTTACCCAAAAGCAAAATACAAAACAAATGTGGATAAAAACTCACTGGGTGTGGTGCTAGCACTGAGATTGACGGAGGCAGAAGCAGGAATCCCAGAACACACAGTGACACCCATAACCTGAACCCCAGCTGTGCAGTGGTGGGAGGCGGAGGCAGGTGGATCTCTCTACGTTCAAAGCCAGTCTGGTCTGTAGGGCCAAGTTCCAGGACAGCCAGGGCAACACAGGAGAACCCCTGTCTTGAAGCTCCCAGACCCCCCAAAACCCCTGAACCCCAAACCAAAGGAGAAAACTCTCACCAGCAACGTGTCCAAATTCAAATGCATTGGAAATGGCCACGAGTAAAACCAGACTAGGAAAAGGAAATTGGACATCAGTTAGCGAAAAGCATGTAAAACTGGAGCCGTCTCGGCAGAAGACCACAGGCTTCTAAGAAGACCCAAGAGCGCCACCTTTCTCCGTCCAGTGGTACTTCCAATAAGGAAGCTGGAACAGAAATCCCCTCTTTAAAAAATTCTATTCTGCCTAAGTTCATAGTTTGACACGGTACAGTTTACATATGTGAATTTTAAAGTGGCTGTACAGGTTGTGACTGGGGCAGAGAACTTGCCTAGCACATGCAGATCCTGGTTCGATTCCCAGCATCACTGGAAAAAAAAAACCCCTGTCCTGTCATTTAAAACGCTCCCAAGTTTGTTTGCTGTTCTTGATAGTTTTTTAAAGTGCCGAATTCGTCTATACCATTAACTTTTAGAGGCAATCTTAATTCGGCTGCAGTGCTAATATTGTTTATGCAAGAGAAGGGACGCATTCGTTCCCTGCATTAGTTCCCTGGCAGCGTCACCAACATGATTGACATGACGAGGAAGCTGAGAAAGGTAGTTATCACTAAGCTTCACAACCTGAGCTGGATGCCCAGGGCCACAGGGAGCTGACTCACAAGTCACCCTCTCACCCCACTCACACGTACCACTGCATGTGCACACGGGCACACGAGCGCACACACAGAGATAATGAATATTTAAAAAGTTGAGTACTTTAAAAAGTCAATGGCAAAGTAGTACGTAATTAAGTACAAAGTTCCACGATCTTCAAGAAAAGCAGCAACGCTACTAGCAGTATTCTAGGGTTCAAGCTGGATAAAAATCAGAGAAGGGTAGAACATGATTTTCTGAAGCTGCAATCTCCAGCAATCAAAAATTCAAAGTTAGTTCATACCTGGACGAGAAGTGCGCCATCTTCCGTGACTCGTGAAAACGTGGGAGAAAAATGCTCGGAAAACAGTATTAGCAAATGGCTTTAAATCATAAAATCATTCCCCAAACACACAAAGGTTAATTTCTCGAAGTGAAAATAGTAAATTAAAAAGAAAGATATTCCAGATGAGAAATGCGCCTGGCCTGGAGGGTCTTAGGGCAGTCAACAGCCAAGGTTTCCAAGAAGCAGACTGGGGGTGGGGGGGAGGAGAGAGGGGGCCTTTCCCCACCAGCAGAACCGTTTTGACCTTGAGAAAGGACTACGAGGGACCCGGTCTCCATCCTCCTCTAGAAACCCTAGGGGTGGCGGGGTGGACCCTCAGGTGGGCGGAGAGCCGGAAGTCCCACGCCCATTGCTAGGCCCTGGCGTTGCAAGGCCAGGCGGTGAACTTGACTAGCTAGCTAGCATTGTCTGGTTAGGTACAGGTTTCTTTTCTCTTTCTCTCCTTTTTAAAAAGATTTATTTATTGTATATACAATGTTCTGCCTGCATGCATCCCTGCAGGCCAGAAGTTGGCACTAGATCCTATTACAGGTGGTTGTGAAGCACCATGTGGTTGCTGGGAATTGAACTTAGGACCTCTTAACCGCTGAGCCATCTCTCCAGCCCCAGGTTTCTTTCCTCTTGAAAAAGGGGTCGAAGAGAGAGTTAAGTTATTCTACCAAGGCGTTTCAAACACGAACGCCATTAACTAAGAACGTCTAAATAACATGTGTACATATGCAGGCATTTGATACTTCATTATCAAATTTTAACTCTGAATTAGCTTTCATCTTTTTGCTAAAAAGCCACGTTGGAGCTGGGTGCCGGTTGCTGGGGAAGCTAGGATGACTAGGGAAGATGCTCCGGCCACCTGGGAGGACCTGTTTGGGTGACGAGCAGGTCTGGAGGGATTTGAGCCTGGGAGTGAGCTCAAGTCTTTGCCAGTAGCGCCTGAATTGCAAATGCTTCCCAGGAGTTGGGGGTGGGGTGGGGTGGGGTGGGGTGGGCGCAAGGACCAACGGGAACCAGCGGGGACCTGAAGCTTTACAGCCGGGCCTTCACAAGCTGTTTTGCGGGTCGCTTGGTTCTTCCGTGTCCATTCCATACATGCCCAACAGGCTAAATGGAATAGTTGTAGTTTACTAGTCTCTCTCTCTCTCTCTCTCTCTCTCTCTCTCTCTCTCTCTCTCTCTCTCTCTCTCTCTCTCTCTCTCTCTCTCTCTCTCTCTCTCGATGTGGGGATAGGGAGAGCCTAGACTCACATCTGGAGTTGTGTCTCTATTGCTAGATGCTGGGCAGGTCTGGCATAACAAGCAGAGAAACATACAACCCCGCCCGATACCCCCTTCGCTGAAGCAGCTGCAGCGGAGCTTACTCCATGGTGGGCACTTCCTACCTCCCTGTTTCAGAGAAAGGGTACTGAGGCTGCTATCCTGTTGAGACATTTCAGAGCCCAGGGAGGCCAATCAGCCTTCCTGCCTCTTATCCATCCTGGGGCAGAGGAGGCACACGTGTGCGCCCAGGGTGGATTGCCACAAGGAAAGGGCTTCAAGGACCCGAAGTCAGATGTTTATTGTTAGCATTGGGATACAAGGTCCACCATTCTATCTTAATATTTTAGATTTATTCTCATACTTGACATGAACAGTCAGGTATCAGAAACTGGGGCAAGCAGACTATATCATCCATCAATCTCTATGTCTGTCTGTCTGTCTGTCTTTCTGTCTATCACAAAAGCAGGACTTGGTGGCAGAGACCTGTAAGAAGTTGAAGCAGGAGGTTTGAAGTAGGTTAGAAGCCAGCCTGATCTTCAGCGTCAGTTTTAGGTTAGTCTGTGCTACAGGACAAGATCCCGCTTTCTGTTTGTTCTTAATCTTCTTTTAAGAAAGGGTCTCAAGCTCAGGCTGGACTGGAACTCTCGGTTCTCTTCCCACCTCTATTCCCCCAAATTCTGGGACTACGGGCAGTATCATCAAGAGCAGCGAAGACTCAGCGTCGGGCTGGAGAGATGGCTCAGTGGTTAAGACTGCTCTGATGAGGTCCTGAGTTCTGTCCTCGGCAACAGTATGGCGTTCACAACCATCTATAGCGGGATCTGTTGCCCTCTTCTAGAATAAAGGAATACATGCACATAGAGCACTCAGGCACATAAAATAAACAAATCTCAAAAAAAAAAAAAAACTTGGTAAAAAGCCCTTATAAAACTCAACTTCAAAATACAAAACATGGGGCTTGAGCGATGACTCAGCAGTTAAGATCCTTGACTGCTTTTCCAGGGGATCTGGGGTTCAATTCCCAGCAACCACAAGGCAGCTCACAATTGTCTGCAAGCCCAGTTCCAGAAGATCTGGCACCCTCACACAGACATACACGCAGACAAAACATCAATGTATATAAAAATAAATTTTTTTAAAAAAAAAATGGTATTTGAGACAGGGTTTCTCCGTGTAGCTTTGGAGCCTGTCTTGGCACTCGCCCTATATACCAGGCTGGCCTCGAACTCACAGAGATCTACAAGTTTCTGCCTCCAGAGTGCTGGATTAAAGGCGTGTGCCACCACCACGGCCCGACATAAAAATAAATCTTAGAAAAAGAAAAGAAAAACGGAATACAAAGGCAACAGCTATCCCCAACTTTTGCCGTGGGCCTCCACGGTGATTTACTTACTTCCCTGCCTGCCCTCCATTCGTTCACACCCAGACGGCCACGACAGTGGGAGGGTCTGAGGATTCCGCCCGTGCCCAGTCTCTCTACTCCCCACCCCCACCCCCAGCCACACTTAACCTCGAATCTCTTTCCAGTTCCTGAAACGCCGTCGGTGGGTTCTGTTATTTCCCTGCAGGCCCCGGCTCCTTCATTAACAAGCTAATGGCTGTTTTCACTTGACAAACAGAAGAGATTCCTGCATACAGACTGGAAGAGTAAAAGTGTGAGGCCGAATGGCCAAGGGATTAGGAGGGAGACGCCATTTGTTTCTGTGTGGTTTAGGTTCCGCTTCTACCTGTGTAGACATACCAGGAATTGTTTTATCACCGATCCCGGCAGCACATGCTTCCACAGTGTCTTCCCTTGCAACATACAACTTGGGGACACTTGGAGGTGTATTCTGGTAAATACTGAGCCCTGAAATTGCTTGCTTAATTCATGCATGCTTCCAAAATGTTTTCCCAGAATCCCACCCATGCCGCTCTTACCGTAAAACTACGTGAAGAGCTCCTCCCTGCGACTTGTGCCAGCTGCATTAACACCTGAAGATTTTACTGATTCCTGATATGGAAAGCAGCATTTTGTTGTTTGGATTTATATATTCTACTGTGTTACTGGGTGTTTGTATTTTCTTTTCTATGGCCTGGCTGATGGTTCTTACAACGCCCTTGAACTAGCATCTTTGGGCTCAGCGGGAATGTCATTTGCTCTGGGAAGTGTCTCCTGGCATCTTTTCTCCCTATCCTGGCTTCCCACTGGGGCCCTGAGCTGACTGGCGGAGTGTGGTAGCCACTGCCCCACCCCAGAGTTTATTTTGCTAACCCCGGATTATAAACTGCTTGTTTTTTCTTGTCTTTCACCCCATTTCCCTCTGGCTCCCACCTAGGAGGTCTAACAGCCTGGTCTTCAGAACTCTCAGCTTCTCCAACCCTGACAGCAGGGTCTCCCTGAGCCAATTAGGACGTCTTCATCCAGGGACCACCCTGCGGCCTACAGAAGTATTAAGTCTCGGCCCCATTTTCTAAAATAGGAGTTAGAGCAAGGCCTTTGAAAAGCAAGCCAAGAAGACAATATTTCCCCCCAAAACCGGGCCTGGAAAAATGACAGAGAACATTACTTGCAGTCATTACTGATACGCCGGGTGCCTTATTCTAGAATGTTTGCCATGCATAAGACGATTTGGTGCAGTTCCTAGAAGCTGTGCCAGAGGAGGGATAGTTTGATTTACACTTTAGGTGTGTGTGGGAGGGGCCACTGTGATTTTTATAATTCTATTTATCTATTTAGTTATTATCTATTTACTGTGTGTGCATCTCTGTATGTATGCACATGCCTGGCATGTGTGTGGACGTCAGAGGACACCTTGCAGGACTCAGTTCTCTCCTTTAAAATGTAGGTCCCCAGATAGAACTCAGCTCCATAGGCTTGTTACCTTAGCATGCTCCTTTGGCCCACTGTGCCACCTGACTTGCTCCAACGTTCTCCAACTCTTTTTGCACAAATCTTTCTTCTGCCAATCAAATCGATTAGCTATTTACTAAGCAGCCGTTCTGGGCTGTGCATTGCCCAGTGGGGCAGGCTATGGCTTCCTTTCCCCATTCGAGATAAAACAAGCTTTTTAGCTGCATTCCCAGACTCCTGGGGGAGGGAAGAGGCAGCTCTATCTTGACTGCTCCCAGACATTGTCAAGCTAATCGTCGGCCTCAGCAGACAAGTGGGCAGACAGGCCCCCAGGAGACAATTGGGAAGGCGAGCTGGGCCGCAATTGATTTTCACAAGATCTAGAGGAGGACATCAATTAAGAGTGGGTCTAAAGTGGATTTGTGTGGCTGCTTCCAGGTATACTTCCTAGCTCTCAGGGATTTTGAAATGGATGAAAGGCCAACGAAAGGCAGGAAGCTGGGTGCAGTCCCACTCTGACCTCAGAGACAGACTGAGAAGTCTGTCCTGAGCACCCAGCGATTTTCTGCAAATGACCCAGGCACGCCGACACGTCTCCTGCTGAGTCAGTTGAGCTAGACTCCTGGTTTATGAAAATGAAGTGAGGATTGTTTTAAGTCATTGAGTTTGTAAGAGTTTATTACTCAGCAATGTAGAACTAATATAACACCATCATTTAAAAAAAATTATTATTATTGCAGCACTGGGGATTGAACCCAGGACCTTTCATATGCTAGGCAAGGATTCTGTGACTGAGGTATACCTCTAGCCTTTGCTAACATTTTAGATTAAATGTTTTAAATTAACATATTTTTATTTTATGCATATGGGTGTTGTGCCTGTGTATCTGCACCATATGCATGCGTGGTACCCAAGGAGGCCAGAAGAGAGCATTGGGTCCCCTGAAACTGGAGTTACAGATGGTTGAGAGCCCAAGTCCTCTGCAAAAGCAACAAGTGCTCCTAACTGCTGAGCCAACTCTCCAGTCTTCCACCTCGCTTTTTATATGGCCCCCCCCCACCGAACCTGGAGCACACAGATTTGCCTAGACTGGAGGGCCAAAAAGCTTCAGGGATCTCTGCCTCTGCCCGTCCTCCCGCCCTGGAACCGAGTGTCCAGAAGCTCCTCCACTCCTGGCTCTTATGTCATTTTTGAGGATCAAACTCAAATCTTCCTGCTTTCATGGCAACCCCTTTACTCTGAGCTCTCTTTCTTGCCCCCTAAACTTTAAGAAAAAAAAATACTTGAAATACATATTCTATTCATTTACAAATAGGGTGGATTGAGTGGTACACGTCTTAATTCCAATACTCAGGAAGAAGAGGCAGGCAGATGTCTGTGAGGCTGAGGCCAGCCTGGTCTACAAAGCTAGTTCCATGACAGTCAAGGCTGTACACAGAGAAAAACCCTGTCCCCCAAAACACACACACACACATACGCACGTTTCTCTACTCAGTTAAACACCTTCATAGACACCCCTCTAGAAGAGTGTTTCCTAAATTCAGTCAAGTCGACAGTGAAGATTAATCATTCAGTGCTCAATAGGGCTTCTGGGTTGCACATTTGCCCCGCTAAGCAGGTCTATGGCTGATGATCTACGAGGACCACCATCAGCCCAGTGTTCTCCCTGCATCTTCAGTCTGCAGACATAAAGCAGCAAACCAGGAGCCCTTGGCACTTGCGATCACACCAGTGGGAAACACTTAATAATGGCCATTGCAATGGCGGGCAGTGTTGACAACATTCTTCATTCTTCCTTATATACATCATAAAGGGCGGGGAATAAGGTGAGTGACAGCAGGGCTTTTCCTGGAAGAAAGCTTTGCGAGGCCTGTGACTCACAGTCCAGTAAGGGCAGCTGTCTCAGATGACCTGGGCTGAGGTTTGGGTTACCTGGGTGTGCCTGTGGTAGAACCCCATTGGGAAGGAAGGAAGTGTGCTTGTAGCCTCACAGAGAGGCATCTGTGGATGATGTCCCAGCAGAGTCCGTGAGCCTGTGAGCCCAGCTGGGGCTGGCTGACTAAAAGCAGCGGGGTTCTCAACCTTCCTAACACCATGACCCTTTAAAACAGTTCCTCATGTTCTGGTGACCCCCCCCCCATAAAATTAATTCATTGCTACTTCATAGTTGTAATCTTGCTACTGTTATAAATTGTGGTGTAAATATCTGTGTTTTCTAATGTTTTAGGTGACACTGTGAAAGGGTCGTTTGACCCACAGGTTGAGAACCACTGTCTTAAAAGGCACTGTTCTCTTGGATTCCAGCTAGGGCTATACATGAGGAAGCTCTGTATCAATATACATGCTGGACCGTTTGTGGTCTCCAGGGCATTTGGGAAATGAGTATTATTACAAGGCACTCTGAGAGTTCAGAAGCGGCAAGGTGTGTGTGTGTGTGTGTGTGTGTGTGTGTGTGTGTGTGTGCGCGCGCACACACGCATACGCCTTCACAGGGTCTTATAAAGCCCAAGCTGGGCTCAAACTTCCAAAATAGCTTAGGAGGACCCTGAACCTCTGACTCTTTCACCTCTATCTCCTGACAGTAGGGATTTCAGGTGTGCACTGCCACACTCAACTCGGAAGGTCTTTTTGGGTGTGCCCAGCCTAGAGACGCAGCAATCTGTACACCTCGTACAGTGAGTTTAGTACATCACTAACAATTCCTTACTCAAGTGTAGCCACATTCTGGGGTTTTGATTTGTTTGTTTTGGTTTTTCAAGACAGAGTTTCTCAGTGTAGCCTTGGCTGTCCTGGAACTTACTCTATAGACCAGGCTGGCCTTGAACTCACAGCCGGACTTCTGACTCTGCCTCTCTGAGTGCTGGGATTAAAGGCCATCATGGGCCACATTGTGTTTTCAAGTACCTCCTGGCAACCTCAAGTCAGGTGAAAACACTGATCCTAGCACCCCACCCAGGAATTAAGACCTCCTGGGGCAGGGGGCGTGGTCAGTTGTGGCAGTGGGGAGCTGTCCTGGCTTTCCCTGCACCAGACTGTACTAATTCCTGCTTCTCACCCTGTGATCTCAGGCCAGCAATGTTGGTATCAGGTAGAGCTTATTAAAGATATGGCTACCTGGCTCTGTAGCTGAGCAAGATCCTGGCAGCTCAGGTGTAAAGGTTGGCAGATAAAACAGGACACTCAGACGTAAATTTCAGATAGATGACAAATAATTATTTTTAGTATAAGTGTATTCTCAAAATAGCATTATTATTGTAATGTCAGGGATTGGATCCAGGGCCTCATGCATGCCAGGCAAGAACTGAGATTAAAGGGCATGATGCTCCACCCTCAGTTTCAGGGTTTTTTGAATTTTGAGACGGTATCTCAAGTAGACCAGGTTGGCCTTGAACTCCATCTGTAGTGGAGGATGACCCTAAACTTCTGATCTTGCTGCACCCACCTCCAGAAAAGCTGGGATTCCCTGTGTTCATCACCTTGCCTATTATCTGAGGGGTGTTAGTTGGACTGGGTTGACCTTGAACCAAGTGTCAACAAGGGCGACATTGACCTCCTGACTCTCTGCCTCCCCAGTGCAGGGTTGTGGGTCTGCTCCAGGACTCCAGATTCAAACCAAGGTGTGTGAGTTGTTGTTATGGGTTGGATTCCTGTGAGAACACTAGAGTTCCTTTACTTATTGGGTGTCATTCCAGAGTCTGCCATCAGTAAGAGTATTTCCTTGGTAGCAAACGTTTAAGCATACGACAAACAAGCAAGCAAACAGACAAAAAAAAAAAAAAACCCAAAAAACCAAAAAACAAACAACCCAAAAAACCAAACAAAAACCACACACACACAACAAACAAACAAGAACCAAAACATAAAGAGATGAAATCAAGACTTTCAGAGTATTGCTTCAAACATTGCAAAAAATGTTTACATAACCCTGATTCCTTCCTAAGGGCTTTCTAATCATGTCTCTTGTTTGGCTCATAGTATACAGTACTGAGACCACAGAACGCTTTCCCCTCGGCCCTGTTTAGTCCTGTTCACTCAAGGTTTTCCTAGTTGAAAAGCGCTGGCCCTATGTGGAGGCGTCTGGGCTCATTCAGTAAGCCTGCTGTGCCCGGGTGCCAAGCCCTCCCCGACCAGATCTGTTTTGTCTCTTGCTAGGCTGAGTCACATAGAATAGATAGATAGTTTATCAGCACATGTCCTCCAGATCATATTATCCGCTTACAAATATAGCCTGTTAGCGCACAGGCACGGCAGTCCTTCCGCTGGGGGAGTTGCTCTGTCGGTGTAAACAGCATCGAAAGCGGATTACAGCGTGGTAGCCGCGGCCGGGGACTGTCAGCATCCACCCACCCACAGGAAAGGTGAGTGGCGGTGGTCTCGGTCCCAGAGACGGAGGGGTGCGAGCTAGCAGGTGGGAGCGCCTGTCCTGCGACTGCGCAGAAGCAGAGTGGGGCGTCACGGCTGCTTGCGAGGGGGACCCGCCACCACGCCTGCGTTGTGGCTTTGGCTGTTTACGGCTTCACCTGGTGCCGGAGAGCTCCAGCCAGTCACCATCCAAGCACACAGAGAGGACCAGGCTTTGACCGGTGCTCAGTTCAAGAACCACAATTGAGTGGGGCCACAGAAAGCACGTGGGGTACACGGGTGCCCTCAGGTGGGTGGCTGTCTGGACAAGGTCCTCAGGAATGCTGGTACTTTCGAGAGGACCATCCAGGTGCCTAAGCCTGAGTTCCAAAGTGCTGTCCCGGGGTGATAAATCATCTTTGTTTGTGCCCTCTTCTGGTCCTTGGAAAATAAGCATCTAACAAGGAGGGAGGGTTGGGGGGGGAGTGGTCTTTCCTTTCACTAAGCTTCGCGCGCCCCCTGGCGTGGTTGGGGCAAAAGCGGCAAAGAGATTGGAGACTCAAAGAGAATTGTCCAGCTCTGTAAACAGTCCAAGTGTGGCGGCTTCTTGGCTTCTTCACCAGGGCCTGGGGCGTCCTCCAGTCACCGGTCCCATAGCACCGGCTAACCCAGTGGGGAGAAGCCCCTTAATGCCCACGGACCTTTCATGTGTCAGTTTGGTTGCTTGTTTTTAAACAGGGTCTCATGCAGCCCAGAGTGGGGACGAAACGTAGGGTTCCCTGCATGACAAGAACTCTAACTGAGCCATACCTCAACTCTCACCTCTTGTTTACATCTTACACTTAATTGATGACCAGTGATCTGTCCCAATTTCTTTTCTTGTTAATTGGCATCCCCTCCCCACGCTTTACTGGGTGACAGGTTCCATCCTAAGCTGCCCTTGATCCAAGGATCTCAGAGTGCTCTCTCACCAAGCCTGGGAGCTGAGTGCTGCGGTTGTATTTTATCCGCATGAAAACCCAGCAGCTCTGTCCTCAGGGCTATGTGGCCAGCAAGCCAGGAGGCAGGGTTCCAGCCTGGGCTGTCTGACTCAGCCCCTGTCCTCTTAATCCTTCCTGTGCCCTCTGTCTCCCCTGACTGGATCTTCCAGTTTAACAAATTACCCTAACAATAATCAACTGTCCCAAGGGAAACTGATCGGGCAGCACAAACTGTAATTCAGTTTAGAATTCCACTGAGAAGCAGTGGTGGCTATTCTGACCTTACTTTGAATTTAACCTCCCACTTCCAAGCAAACACTGTTCTACTAGAAAACCCATTCTGCCTTCCAGCGGTGGAGTATAGCCCCACCCCCGCACCTTGGGGTCCTGAGCAGTTCCTATTGGCTGCGGCCATTCTCTTGGAGTGAACTGGGCTGGTGACAGAGCATCTTCCCATACAGCAGACGCCTAGAAGGAGCCCGTGGGAGGCTGGGAGCTTGGCTCCTCAGGTGTAAGGTCAGGAAGAGCCAGTGCAGGGCAGAACCTGAACCCCAGGTCCAGAACAAGCCAGGGTCAGCTGCTGTCCTCGATGGGCTAGTTAAACAGATGGCAGTACAGAGCAGAAAATGGGATGTATTCAGCGTGGCCATATTGGAAATAGAAAGAGGCTCCGAGGGACTCCCCTCCCAGCTCCATCTTCATAGTCCTGGCGTGAGGTTGGCGTGTACGCAGGCGGTAAGAGGTGCTGCACAGCTAAACCGTCCTGCTCATGTGATCCTGCCAATCATCTAGGCTCTCATCTCTGCTGCAATGTGATCTGACCAGTTGTCAGAACCGCGTGAAGTCTTCTGAGATACAAGTTCCTCCTCTTTGAGATACAAAAGAAGGCTGGACCAGATTTCAGCCTTTTCTTTCCCTCAGCACGAGATTATTGGAGGAAGTTCCAGTTTTAGGGAGAGCGTCAACTGTCTCAGTGGTATGGCAGTCAAAGGGAAGAGCCCCAGTATCTCTTAAGGATATCTTCATTCAGCCAGAGGGTCACCGGGAGCCAGGTCATCTCTCTGTAGCATTCACGTGTTCCCTGGCCCCCTCTTTCCTTCTCCCCCTTTGCCCTTGCCTCTCTCTCTACCCACAAAGGGGGTATCAAGTGTTGTGGCCTCAGTAGGGAGACTGTGTTGAGTCTCCTCCAAGCTCCTCCAGATATTTTGCATGATGTTCTGAGCTGTTAACTTGGTACCCACTCCACACCTCCTGCCCCCTAAGCTTCAGACAGCCCAGTTCATCAGTTGACAAGGGAAAGGCTAGGTGACCTGAATGTTTCCCTCCTCTCCCCTGGCATATGACTGCTGAGTGGAGACCAGAGCTCTGGTGCCAGGGGACACATTTTTCCAGTCATGCCCTCTGGCTCTGGGGAGCCAGTGCTTCTGTCAAGCAATTCTGATGTAACTGGGGGGGGGGGGGGGGGGGGCATGGAAAGTTTGTCAACTAAATCTGCATTGATGGTTGTGCCCCTGTAACTTCCAACACCGCTCCCACCCCAGCTTGCCAGTTCGCCACTCTATCTGCGGGGCTTCCCTCTTCTCATGGATCCATGGCAGTTGGTTCAGCCCCACACATCTGATTCTCTGACTCAGATGCTGAGCCAAAATATATCCCAGCTTGCAGATGTTTTGATATTCTCCCTGATAGGCTGGGGACAGATGTGGGAAGTGTGGAAGGTGTTTTCTGGCTTCCGTGGGCACTACACGCACATGATGCATAGACATAGATACAGGCAAAACACTCATATACATAAGAATGATAAAGTTTAAAAATCTGGCCTGCTGGTATAGCCCTGCATCATTCCTCACCCACCCTGCATCTCCACCCTGGTAAGCTCCTCCCAACTTCTCACTCTGTAGATGCAGTCAGCTTTACTTGGCATTTTGGTTGACTTTAAACGAGTTTTTATTTTAATTTAAGATGTTGTTTATTATTGTTTTTGTTGTTGCTTTCTCTCTCTCTCTCTCTCTCTCTCTCTCTCTCTCTGTGTGTGTGTGTGTGTGTGTGTGTGTGTGTACAGGTCACATATGTGCCATGCCATGAGTTTGAAGTCAGAGGACAAGTTTTGGGGAGTTGGTGTTGGATCATGGACCTGAACATAATAAGGGTTTTATGTTGTTCTTGTTTTTAATGATTTTTTTTGCCCCCAGCAGTAAGTTTCTATTTATTGAAATGTAGGTCCTTCCTCCTTTGACCTGTCACACAACAAGAAACAGAGGTGACTAAGGTGCCCAGTCTTACCACAGCCAATCAATAATTCAATTATTTCTATAGAGGGATTGCACTTCTATAGGGGATCTGAGTTTGGTTTCCAGTGCCCATATCAGGTGACCCACAACCATCTGTAACTTTGGCTCCAGGGCAATCCAAAGCCTTGGCCTCCTTGAGTACCTGCAGATACCACCCCCCCCCACACACACACTTTTTTTTGTTGTTGTTGTTGTTTGAGACAGGATTACTCTTGTGTAGCCCTGGCTGTCCTGGAACTCACCCTGTATAGACCAGGCTGGCCTCGAACACGGAGAGCTGCCTGCCTCTGCCTCCCAAGTGCTGGGATTAAAGCTGTGTACCACCAGGCCTGGCTTGTGTGCATATGTTTCACGAACCCGGTCAATGTGCATATGAAACTGACATATGTATTTTTTTATAGGTAACTTTATGCTGCTCCCCAAATGGGACACAAAGTGGTCGTGTTTGACATTTCTGTCATCAGGTCCTTGTGGGAAACTCGTGTCAAGAAACACAAAGCATGGCAGAAGAAGGAAGCTGAAAGGCTGGAGAAGAGCGCACTGGAGAAGTACATTTTGGTGCCTGTTATTCCAGCTGGGTGGGAGTGGGGATCCAGGCAGGCTGCTGCCTGGCGGGGAGGGGAGCTCTTCACCCGGACTTCCCACCTTCCTCCATAGACTCCATAGCCAGGTGCTGCCACGCTCACTCCTTTAACAGTGACACCCGAAGTCACGAGGAATTATGTAATGCCAGACGCTATACTAGACACAAAAACCCTGTGCGCTCACCGTGTAGAGGCCGCTTGCTGCCCTTCACTGAACCACTAGCCCACCCCACGCTCCCACTAAGCTGCTTTCTTCATGCAGTTCAGCTTTCCCCTGCTGAGCTGAATTCTAGGTGAGACCCATTGTTTTCACCAACTTGAGCTGAAACGATGCCATCCGCCTCCCAGAAACTTATGAAACGTGAGTTAAAGAGTTCTGGACAGAAAACTAAGTTGAGGGTCTGGAGAGATGGCTCTGCAGTTAAGAACACTTGCTGCTCCTGCAGAGGACCAGGGTTCTACTCACAAACACCTTTAGTTCCAGCTCGAGGGTGTGTAATGGTGTCCTGTGGCTCCTGTGAGCACTGCATGCGCCTGGTACACACACACACGCACACGTGCACGCACGCACACACACACGCACGCATGCACACACACACACACATGCGTGCACACGCACGTGCACACACGCGCGCGCACACACACACACACACACACACACCACTAAGTTGCAAAGCTGGAGAGATGGCTCAGCAATTAGAAGTGCTTGCTATTCTCCTAGAGGACCCAAGTTCAGATCTCAGTACCCAAGTGGGCCGGCTCATAACCTTCTATAACCTAGCTATAGGGAATCCAAAGCCTTCATCCCTGGATACTCATATACGAACGTGGTATACACTCATGCGCGTACAGGTACACATATACACTAATAAATAAGTGCTAACACACATACAAACAAAGCCACAAAACACACTAAGTTGAGGTAGTGCTTCAAAAAAACCCTCAGTAGCAAATGTGAGCGTGCAATCGTATCAACACCGTCCTGCGTAACAGAAGAGGATAAACTCGGAAGGCTGTGTACTTGGGCTTTACATACATCTGTAATTTTATTCTCTGTGAAGAAACTTAAGCTAGAATTCTTGAGTGGTACATTGTGGTTAAAGGCAAAATGGGGTTCTGATTGGCTTACTCATCTCAAAGGGTGTTCCCGACCCTACATCCAATTGGCAAATGATGGAGCATTTGTATTGGCTTTGTTTGTTTGTTTTGTTTTTGTTCTTCAAGACAGGATTTTTCTGTATAGCCTTGGCTGTCCTGGAACTCATAGACTAGGCTGGCCTTGAACTCATAGGAAGCCAACTGCTTCTGCCTCTTGAGTGCTGGGGATTAAAGGCTTTTGCCACCACTGCCTAGCTATTTGTGAAATTTAAGTTAGCAACCAAAGGTGCAAAGTGTGAATCAGTCAATCAATTTATATGTAATCTATTTTTTAAAAATAATTTATTATTTTATTTTGGTTTTTCGAGACAGGGTTTCTCTATGTAGCTTTGGAGCCTGTCCTGGAACTAGCTCTATAGACTAGGCTGGCCTCAGACTCATAGAGATTCACCTACCTCTGCCTCCCCAGTGCTGAGATTAAAAGCATGTGCCACTACGGCCCTGCTTGATTTTGTATTTTATGTGCATTGTATTTTGCCTTCATGTGTATCTGTGTGAGGGGGTCAGATCTTGGAGTTACGGACAAGTGTGAGCTGCTATGCAGGTGCTGGGAATTGAACCCAGATCCTCTGGAAGAGCAGACAGTACTGCTGAGCCATCTCTCCAGCCTCCTACAATCTATTTTCTTAAAAAAAACTATTTACTGTATGTGCTGCTGTGCAGTCCTGCCACTGCTCACGTGTGGAGGTCAGAAGACAACTCACAAGAGTCGATTGTCTCCCACATGTGTGTTCTGGAGGGTCAGACTCATGCCATTAGCCTTGACAGCGAGTGTCTTCACCGCGGAGCCTTCTTATCAGCTCCACTTGTTTTCAAATCAAAACAGGGTTTATTTAACCCAGGATGGTCTTGAACTTCTTGTGTAACAAGAGTGAGCTTGAATTTCTTTTTTCTTTTTTTGTTTCATTTTGTTTTGCTTTCAAGACAGGATTTCTCTGTATAACAGCTCTGGCTATCCAGGACCTTGCACTGTAGCCCAGACTGGCCTCAAAGTCACAGAGATCTGTCTGCTTTTGCCTCCCGAGTGTCGGGATTAAAGGCGTGTGCCACCACTGCCTGGCTGAGCTGGAACTTCTAATTGTCCTACCGACACCTCCCCTTGCTAGTATTATGTTCTGTATTTGTATCGGTTTATAAATTGTGATATAAGAAAGATACAAGTCTTAAGTGCTGTCTTCGCACTATATTGCCTGGATCTGCCTTCTGATTTGATTTCAGAAGCAAGAAAAGCTGAGGCAGGGGATGTCTCAGCAGGAAGAGGCCTCTACTGCTGTATCTGTGGATCTGAGTTTGATCCCTGGGACCTGCATGATGGAGGAGAGAAATGACACCTTCAGGATGTCCTCTGGTCCTCTGTGTTTCAGAGGCGGGCCTTGAACCCTGGTCCTTCTGCTTCCACCTCTCAAGTGCTGGGACTACTGGCCTGTGCCAGCACATGGAGCCTTTCTGAGGGCCTTTCCCCAGAACACTTCTTCCTGTGAAGAATTATTGGAGCTGTGTTAATTATTTAAAGTGTTCCTGGGGCTGGAGATATGGCTCAGTGGTTAAGAGCATTGCCTGCTCTTCCAAAGGTCCTGAGTTCAATTCCTGGCAACCACATGGTGGCTCACAACCATCTGTAATGACGTCTGGTGCCCTCTTCTGGCCTGCAGACATACAGACAGACTATTGTATACATAATAAATAAATAAATATTTTTTAAAAAATAAAGTGTTCCTGATCCCTCAGTTTAATGCCACGCACAAAACCTTCACAATATCTAATG
The DNA here is from genome assembly GCF_903992535.2 of Arvicola amphibius. Lineage (NCBI taxonomy): Eukaryota > Metazoa > Chordata > Mammalia > Rodentia > Cricetidae > Arvicola > Arvicola amphibius. The sequence continues at coordinate 176,715,122 of NC_052049.1, forward strand.
TGGCTTCTTGCCAGCAGAAAGTTGTACCAGAAGGTGATGTTTATAGAGCCAGGCAGCACAGGAAAGGTGTCTGAGTTCAAGGCCAGGCAGGGCTACAGGAAACTCTGCCTTAACAAACAAGGAGAAGGTGACACTTGCAGATAGACCTGGGGAGCCAGTTACAGAAATGTGGGGGTGCAGAGTCAAAAGCTGACATGACATCGTAATAGTCTTAAAAGAAACCGAATGTTTAGGTAATTTTGGTAGGAGGTTTAGCCAAGGATTTCATCTAACTCGGCTCTTCTTTTTAGTTGTGGTGATTAGTGATTCACAGAAAGGTCTCAGTTTTCCCAGCATCCCTGGTGACAAGAAAGAAAGGTCAGGATAGGCCCTAGGTAGCCAACAGTGGGAAACCAGGTTCCAGGGAAATGGAGGAACAAACCTGGTTATTTGCCCTAGGAAATAACTGGTCCTCTTCCCATCTTAGGATAAAGGAAGAATGGAATTTCGTGGCCGAGTGCAGGAGGAAGGGCATGTCCCAGGCCCAGTACTGCAAGAATGGCTTCGTAGACACCAACACAAGGCTCCTGGAAAAGATAGAGAGGAACTCAGTCGCTAGGCAGAGTGCATGGGTCAAGGACAGAGACAAACGGAGCGATCTGTTTGTCTTCGAACTTTCAGGGACTCAGTGGACGGTGAGTTGAGTGTCTGTCTGTCTGTAGAAAGTGGGCACTCAGGGTTGTTTTATGGCTGAGGTTGAGCCTTAGCTTTGGCCAGATGACTGCTTTGGTCTATAGAGGGATTTCCAGTGGGCATGAAGGAACTCTGCCTCTACTCTGAGCTGGGTCCTCCTGCCCTTTTGTTGTTGTTTGAGACAAGGTCCAACACAGCCCGCTCAGGCTGACCTTGAACTACGCTGACGCTGGCTTCAGTCTGACCTTCTGGATCTGCCTGATCTCCCAAGTGCAGGGATTTCAGGTGTGCCCTGCACATAGAGTCTCAGAGGTCAGCTTTTAGAAAGCCATTTGACCTGAAGCATTAGCTTATTTCGTTTGTATGCATTTAAAAAAAAATGTACTTTTTTTTTTAAGTGCTGGGGATTGAGTTCTTGGCTTCATGTGTTAGGGTCCGAGAAAAGCCCCCAAAGAAGACCAATAACAACATGTATGCAATAACAAGAGTGCTTTATTGATTCCAACATTGGGGTGGCAAAAGGGGGACCCCTAAAGAAGCTTACAAGCCCCTTTTAAGTGGAGTTAGGGAAATTCCACAGAGGCGGGATTAATCTGGGCTTGATTGGTGGAAGAAAGATTAGTCTGGGAGCTGATTGGTGAGAGCTGACTGGTGGGAGGGCTAGTGGCTAGGTACTTTCTGGTAGCAGGGTAGGGGAAGCTATCTTTAGCTAGCAGAAGTCTGGGGGTGTCTGCTGAGCTAGCAGAGGGGCTTTGGGGACCTGCTGAGCCAGCAGAAGGACCTGTGGTGGGTTTTGCTGGTTGTCACCTGTAAGCTGTGGTTTTCCTGAGACCAGCTTGCTCTCTCAGCTCAGCCCCGGTCTGCTGAACTGAAACTGAGGTCTCTGTCAGGGCTCCGGTTTGCTGCCCCTCCTCCACCCTTTTCACATGCGTGTGAAGAGAGCCCCGGGCTGTGCTGATTTAGCCAAGTGAATATTCTGTGAGCTACAGTTCTCTCAGAATGTGGTGATTCCACGCAGCCTCCTAGCTAGTTTTCTTTTGCATTTACATCGTTGTTTTGATTGGTAGGTGCAGAGATGGTGCCTGCTTCCGGGAACTCAGGTCATTCAGGCTTGATTGCAAGCAGTTGTACCCAGTGAGCTATCTTGCTGGATCAGAATGTGCGTGTGTATGTGTGTGTGCGCATGTGCGTGTGTGTGTGTGTGTGTGTGTACACATGTGGAGGTCAGAGAACAACTTTGGGGAGTTCTCTCTTCCCCCAGGGTTCTAGGGATTGGACTCTAGTTGTCAGGCTTGGTGGCAAGTACCTTTACTTGGTAAGCCATTCCACTGGCCTTCTACATTGTTGTTGCTATTACTATTATTATTATTATTATTATTATTGTTTTGTTTTGTTTTGAGACAGGGTCTCACTATGTAACCTTGGCCAGCCTAGAACTTGTTATGTAGGCCAGGCTGGCCTCACATTCAGAGATCTGCCTGCTTCTGCCCCCTGAGTGCTGGGATTAAAGATGTCACCACCACTCCCAGCTCACTTTAATTTTTTTAAAGTATTTATTATTTATTATGTATACAATAGTCTGTCTGTGTGTATGACTGCAGGCCAGAAGAGGGCACCAGACCTCATTACAGATGGTTGTGAGCCACCATGTGGTTGCTGGGAATTGAACTCAGGACCTTTGGAAGAGCAGGCAATGCTTTTAACCTCTGAGCCATCTCTCCAGCCCTCACTTTAATTTTGAGACATAGTTTCTTACTGAATTAGAAAGTCACCTCTTAAAAAAAAAAAAAGAACCTGTTTTGAAATTTTGCTTTTTATTTTATGTGTATGAGTGTTCTGTTTGCATGTATGTCTATGTACCATACATGTGTTTAGTGTCCGTAGAGACCAGAAGGAGATGTCAAATCTTCTGGAATGAGACCAACTGTGTGGGTGCTGGGAACTGAACCTAGGTCTTCTGCGAAGGCAGTTAGTGCTTATAACAGCTGAACTGTCTGTCTATCTCTACAAAGTCATCTTTTACTGCAGTGGCAGCCAGCAAGCCTGCAGGAACTGTCTGATCCCACTGGAATTACAGGCATGTGTAGGGATTTGAACTCACTCTTGCTTTCAGAGCAAGTGCTGTTGCTCACTGAGACATCACCCTGACCCTTATCTAGTCTTCTGGTGAAAGACCATTGGTATATCATCCTCCTGTGCTGTCAACACGGCCCTGGCCACATATCTACATCATGACGGTATGTGTATGTGGGTACAGTGTGTGTGTGCACACGCGTGTGACAAAGGTCAACCTTGGGTGTCTTCCTCAGTTGCTCTCCACCTTGTTTTTCGCATTTCTCACTTTTACTTAGAACTTGCCCATTGGGTCAGGTTGGCAAGTCAGCGAGACCCCCGGGATCCACCACCATCTTTAGATTTCCAAGACAGGGACTGAAGATGTGAGCCACCACTCCTGACATTAAAGAGGGTTCTGGGGAGCAAACTCAGGTCCCCTAGTTTGTGAGGCAAGCCTTTTCCCAACGGAGCCATTTTCCCAGCCTCTAGCTTTCTTTCAAATAGACCTTGGTGATAATGCCCACTCTGCCCCTCTTACAGTCTCTTAGGAAGAATACCTGAGTGTAGAGTGTTCTTGGGTTGGAAGCTTGTCCACACACAGCAGCAGGGGCCATGAGGCCATTTATAAGCATGGAGCGACTGTTATGCTCTGACCCGTGAAGTCCCCCCCGCCCCAAACCAACAAGGAGACCAAGTCCTGCGTGTAAAAGCAAAGAACCTTTATTTTATGCAGGTTTGCAAACTCGGTCTCTCCGCATGTCCAATGTTTTGAAAGAAACGGAGAGCCCCGAGCTCAGTTAGAGTTGGGTTTTTATAGTAGTAAAGGTGGGGGTGAGGGGTTTCTGAGGTTCAAGACCCCTGATTGGCTGACATTTGTCTAGGGATGTCCTGGTGATTGTGTACTGGCAGGTGACCCTATCAACCACGGTTGGAACATTAGGCATTTCCTTTGAATGGTCTGTTCTTGGATGGTGCTTGGCTAATCCCAGTTTGTGGTTCTTCCTACAACCAGGTATTGCTTCAGGGTAAACTACTGAGACTCAGGCCTCCATTAAACTTAAGGATGCTGAGTCCTACTCTGGCAGGTGATAATGGTTTGAAGTAAGAACTTCCTTTGGATGGTCTGTTTCTATTTAGCTTATCATGGCTGGCTCCTACAGCAGCCACTCTCCCTACAGTGTGGCACCACGCATTGCTGATGGGAATATTATAATCACCTTCATGGTGTCAGGTGCCAAGTACCTCCCGTATAGCACAGGCGTGGAGGTTTGGATTTCTGCAATGGGATGAATTGCTGCTCGGAAGTCCTAAGCATCTTTCCACACCATTAGTTCTTATCCCAGCGCCGTTGAACTAGGGAGGCTGTGGTTGTCACTGTTATTCCTTCAGAAGTCTAAGCCAGGGAGACAGCACAGCTGAAAGAAGGGGAAGGCTGGGTCGGAATGGGCTCACTGCACTCTGCCTGTCCCTGAAGCTCCTCCTCTACTATAGACTCATAAACATAAAAACACTGGAGGGTTTGCTATGGAAAATAATAGTTATTTATCAAATATTTCTAAAAGCAATTACAGAGTAAGAGAAATAGAACATAAATGTCTAAAACAATCAGGTGTGCTCAGTTTGCACCCCGCAGGGCAAATGCACCCCGGGATAGATATAGATGCAGACCAACAGTACATAATCATGAGCTTATATAAAATATGGGAAATTGTTTGCAGGTTTTTAAACTCCATCTGTGCGGTTCTCAAGCATGAACTTTGTAGATGTCAATGTCTGTCATGATATCAATGAATGAAATATATAGGGCAGATCTTATGTTGGAAGATGCGTGCTGTTGACAAATATTGTGAAACCGTTAATCTGTGTTCACTAGGATTTACATATATATAAACGTATATATATATATATATATATATATATGTTAACTATACATATTATGTGTGTGTGTGTGTGTGCACCTGTGCTTGTATGAGCTCAGAGGCCAGAGGAGTATGTGTGTGTCCTGTTCAATCACTCTTCCCCTTATTCTGATAACCATATACATTACATAGTTAGTCTACTTAGTTATATTTGGAGACAGGCTCTCAATAAGTTGTTCAGGCTGACCTTGAACTTGTGGTACTTCTGCCTCATCCTCCCAAGAAGTTGGACTTCCAGGCCTGCACCATTAGGCCTGGCTAGGATTTGATTTTATTATCTCTCTCTTTCTCTCATTTTTTTTTTTTTTTTTTTGAGACAGGGTTTCTCTGTAGCTTTGGAGCCTGTCCTGGCACTAGCCTCTAAAGACCAGGCTGGTCTTGAACTCACAGAGATCCTCCTGCCTCTGCTTCCCAAGTGCTGGGATTAAAGGCATGCACCACAACCGCCCTTGATTTTATTATCACAAATCGGAAATGAGGTTGATCAGCTACTGTGAAATTAATGGAAGTCGCCACTGGCTTCTGCCAAAATGGCACCAATGTCTCCCATGCCTTTTCTGTTTTGGCTAAATCCTTGGTCTGGTGAGGCTTTGTGAACACTGAGGAATTGAGACTGCTGGCCAACACCGTTCCTTCTGTTTCAGGAGCTGCCGGATTCTCTGAAGGAGCAGACGCACCTCAAAGAATGGCACATCCACAGCACCCTGATTCAGATCATTCCCACCTACATCGAGCTGTTTCAAGCAATGAGAATTCTGGACTTGCCAAAAAACCAAATCATGTGTCTTCCAGCTGAAATTGGTAGGTTACTTGGCAGGAATTTCCGGCCCTTATCTGTGGTGAGCAGCCAGCTGTAGGGCAGGTGGCTCAGTGCCAACACCCCATTTCCTCCTCCTACTCTCCTGGATGTCCCTCAGCTGTTTCCCTGTTCCCAAAGCCACTGGCTCAGTGTCCCCTTTGGGACATGAAATACCGTGATCTGCCTGCCTGACTTAGCATTGATAGAAATTTCACAGTCACTTAGAAACCTGAAGTCATGGGAATGGGCAACACTAAGAATTTTCTGAGCCAGGCAGTGGTGGCGCATACCATTAATGCCAGCACTTGGGAGGCAGAGGCAGGCAGATCTCTGCTAGTTCGAGGCCAGTCTGGTCTACAAAGCAGGTTCTAGGACCACCAGGACTACACAGAGAAACTCTCTCTCAGAAAACCAAAACCAAGGAGAAACAAACAAACAAACCAACTCCCTCTGAGATTCCCATGTGCAGCCAGCATTGATGGGCTCTGACCAAGGGGTGAAGGGAGGAGAGCAGCAATCAAGGGCAACTTGGGAGGCCACTGTGTGAGCTGGGGCAGTCACTCAAACCCACCTTCCTGTTTCTTTATCTGTAGCATGACGGTCATCATGTGCTCGATTCATGTGGTTGTCTACTGTCTCATTCATGAAGTGGTGAATGAGAGAGGTGAAGGTTGAGCAACTATCCTGCAAAAGTAAACCATCATTTTTGGTTTGCTAACTTAAATTATGATAAAGAATTCGGTTTCTTAGGATGCCTGTGATGTGATTTTTTGGAGTATCATTATATATTTATTATTGTCCTAGGTTTTAGTTTGGAGCTGGTTGTATATATTTTCAAGCAAGAATCAGAACTAAGGGCTGGAGAGATGACTCAGCAGCTAAGGGTGCTTACTAGTGGGGGACTCAGGTTTAATTCCCAGTACCCGCATGGCAGTTCACAACTGCCTGTCACTCCAGTTCCAGGGAGGATCTGATGTCTTCTGACCACAGAGGTCTCCTGCATGCATGTGGTAAACATACATACACATAAAATAAATATTAAGAAAGAATCAGAACTAAAATACAGTATTTTTTAATCATTCTGATAATTCCTGCTCCTCTGAATGTGTTCACATCCCAATTGAGAAAGCTGCATGTGGGAACTTGACATAGAGTAGAAAGGATGCAGATATAAAAGATGGTGATGTCTGACCTGCAGTCTGCAAACAGTCGTCCCCTGTAGTCATTTACCGTGCATCTAGAACTCTGTGCCTATTTCTGTATCTAGCTCATGCCCTGTAAAGCCCACCAGCAAGCAGTGGCAGTTTCTGCTCTCCTAGGAGCTGCTCTGATCTTCACAGTCAGGGCCAATGAGTCAACTCGTCACGGGGTTTGCACACTGGATATCTATGTTGTTGTCTCCTTTCACTCCTTGGTCTTTTACTCTTTGGGGGGCCCACCTCCCAGCTCCCAAATAAACACACACAGAGACTTGATATTACTTATAAACGCCCGACCTTAGCTTGGCTTGTTTCTAGTCAGCTTTTCTTAAATTACCCTCATCTATGTTATGTCTCTGGGCTTTTTTCTTTTTCTATGTCTGTACTTCTTTCTTTATTTCTTTGACTGTGGCTGGCTGTGTAACTGGGAGGCTGGCCCCTGATGTCCTCCTCTTCTTCTCTTGTTCTTCCTTGATATTTTTCTCTTTTTATTTATTCTCTGCTTGCCAGCCCTGCCTATCAGCTGTTCAGCTCTTTATTAGACCATCAGGTGTTTTAGACAGTAACACAGCTTCACGGAGTTAAGCAAATGCAACATAAAAGAATGTAACACATCTTTGCATTGTTAAACAAGTGTTCCACAGCATAAACAAAGGTAACACATCTTACAGTAATATTCCAGAGCATGCCTGGATACAGAGGACAAATCCCCTGCACAGATCTTGCAGTGATTGAGTCAGAAATGCTCCCACAGCCTCTTGTATGTGAACACTTGGCCTCCTGTTGGTGGCGCTGTTGGGGAACCGTGGAACCTTTAGGAGGAGGAGGCTGGCTGGGGGAAGTGTGTCAGTGGGGATGGGCTTTGAGGGTTTTATAGCCTTGCTCTACTTTCTCTGCTTCCTGCAGTGGATGGATGTGTGGTCAGTCAGCTTCCTGCTTCTGCTTTCATGTCATGCCTTTTATGCCATCATGGATGCTCTTTTTGGAACCATAAACCAAGATTTTTTTTTCTCTTTCAATCTTTAAACATTTTATTTATGTATATTGGTGTTTTGCCTATGTGTGTAACTATGCACTGTGGGCACGCAGTGCCCAAAGAGGCCCAAAGAGGGCGTCAGAGCCCCTGAAAATAGAGTTACAGTTTGTGATTAGCTGCCTTGGGCATGCTGGGAGTTGAATCTGGGTCCTCTGGAAGAGCTCTTACTCACTGAGCAGTCTCTGCAGCACCAAACCATCTTCTTTAAACTGCTTCTGGTCACTGAAGCAACAGAAAAGGAACTAATGGCAGGTTAACTGCAGTGTCACAGAGATTAAACAGCTAGAGAAGCGGAACCAACCAACAAAACCCACAAAAAGCCGCAGCACCAACAGCGAGATGCTCTAACGCAAGACATTTAATAGAGAATGCTCAATGTGCAAACACGAAGTTAGATCTTATGTCTGCATAGCCTTTTTTTTTCCCTTTTCCTTTTCTCCCTTTGAATTGCTTTTTGAGACACTACACCTTGTGCAGAACTGTCAGACCGACCTTTCCGCTTCTATGTTTCAAATGCTGGATCGCGGGCACTTAGTGCTATCTCTGGGGTCCCTGTCATTAGGGGAAAGTTTAACCCCTGAAATCCACTCTTTTCTGTTTGTTTTGTTTTTGAGAAAGAACCTTAGTATGTAGACCTGGCTGGCCTGTAACTCACTGTGTAGACCTAGCTGTCCTGGAACTCACAGAGATCGGCCTTTCTCTGCCTTCTGAGCACTGAGATTAAAGGCCTCTGTGCCTGACCAGTTTGTTTCTGTTCTGACCAGTTGTTTGAAGGACCTGCTCCATGGAGGTTAACTTTTTGTGTTTCCAGGTCGCTTGAAGAACCTCAGAGAACTCAATGTGAGTTTCAACCACCTGAAGAACGTTCCTCCGGAGCTGGGAGACTGTGAGAGTCTAGAGAGACTGGACTGCTCTGGGAATCTGGACCTGACAGAGCTCCCCTTTGAAGTGAGATGCAAACACCTCTGGCCTATGACTCCCTGTCGTTTAACTTATAACATGGCGTGTTCTACACTGTCAGGAACCTTTACTAATACCTCGAATCTGCTTTTTCTTTCTTTTTTTTAATTACTAGATTGTTCTCAGGCTTTACCTGAAAATATAAGAGTTGCCAAACAACTTTGAAATAGGACAAAACTAGAGAACTTACATTATGCAATTTCAAAGCTTACTAGAAAGTCACAGCATTAAATTAACATAAAGACAGACCCACAGAAAATTGGGACAGAATTAAGATTTCAGAGAGAAATCTCTATAATATGTGCATATATTTACATATATATAATTTTATTTTGAGATAGTTGTGCTATGTAGTCTTGACTGACCTGAAACTTGCTCTGTATATGGGGTTGGCCCTGAACTCACAAAGGTCTGCCGGTCTTTGCCTCCTGAGTGCTGGGGTTAAAGGTATGAAACACCATGCCCTATAACTATATTATATTTACAATCAATTGATTTTTGAACAAAATTACCAAGAAAATTCAATCAAGAAAGGACAATCAATTCAATAGAAGGTTTTGGGAAGATTAAAACTCTTGCCTAACTCCATACATATTATGACATAAATGAAGAACTTGAAAAACACCCTAGATGAAGGAAAGCAGATTTAAAAGAATGTTACATGAAATTCCAGGAAGAAAAATGTGTATAGAAGGAAAGTAGATCCATGATTTTCTTGAGAAAAGATTGAGAGCACAGAATGACAGCCAGTAGGAAGAAGAAAATCTGAACTGAGATGATAGAAATACCCTGCAATTGAGTTATGGTACACTGTACATCCATGATGGGTATGGTTTGTGCCATGCAAACTCCTCATTGGAGCTTGGGGAATTAAAGAAAGGAGCACTTCTGGTTTATTGCCATCCTGCATGCTACTAGGGGATCTCAGACTCACCCCTTTCCTGCTCCAGCCTCTGTTTTTCATGAACCCCCTGGTGTAGTCAGAAGGGCCCAGCCAGTGAGAACCTCTCCAACATGCCCACTCTGTCACGTGTCTCTTCGTTTATTCTACAAAGCCAAGCGATACGACCCTGCTGTAGACTTCTGAGACAGCAGACATAAAGGGGTAAGCCTGAGAATAAACAAGACTTCTGAGACAAAGGGGAAGATACTGAAATCCCCTGGCACACAGCTGTTCCTGTTCAGATACGTGCTCTGCGTATGTTCACTGTGGGTCAGATTTTGAGCAATACGACTGTCTCAGTCAGGGTTCCTATTGCTGTGGTAAACACCATGGCCACAGCCACTCGAAGAGGAAAGGGTTGATTTGGCTCACACTTCCACATCCCATTCATCATCAGCGGAAGCGAGGATAGGATCTAAAGCAAGGCAGGAACCTTGAGAGAGGAGCTGATGCAGGGGCCATGGATGGGTGCTGCTTACTGACTCCCCATGCTTGCTTATTGTGCTCCCCATGGCTTGCATAATCTGCTCTCTTATAGAACCCAGGACCACCAGCCAGGGATGTTACCACCCACAATAGGCTGAGCCCTCCCCTGTCAATCACTAAGAAAATGTCTTACAGATGGTTCTTATGGAGGCATTTTCTCAATTAAGGTTCTCTCCTCTCAGATAACTCTAACTTGTGTTGAGCTGACATAAAACCAGCAAGTACGATGATACTTTGTTAGTGGACTTTTAAGGATTTTTTAGGTAAATAGAAGTATTTTCAGTGTACTTTATGGACATATTGCTTTGCCACTGATAAATGTAACTAATAGGGGACGCCAGGTGTGGTCAAGCTCCATGACTGCACACAGGCAGACATGGTGCTGGAGGAGGGGCTGAGAGTTCTATATCCAGATCTGCAGGCAGCAGGAAGAGAGAGTGAGTCGCTAGGCCTGGCTTGAGCTTCTGAGACCTCAGAGCCCATCCCCTAGTGACACACTTCCTCCAACAAGGCCAGAGGACATCCCAGTCCTTTCAAATACTGCTACTGCCTATGAGCCATTGGAGGCCATTTTCATTCTAAGTGCTGTATAGTCTAAAAATACATTTGCTACGTTTATTGTGAAGAGAAAGATGAATGGTGATTTAGATTTGTTTTTATTTTCTTTTTCTGCCCGTCTGATTGTTGGCACCGGGGGCAGAAGCCTTAGTCTGGATTACATGCATCCAGCACATCTCTTTGATCATTCACTGACATGTGCTGCCTTCACAGTCATAATTTGGAATTCCAGACAAGGACATAATCAGAGTGTGTCCCTTTGATAGAGTGTATTTGATGACAGGGCGATGGGATTCATACTAAGCTAAACATGGACATAAGCCCAGTGCTTTTTCCTTCTGCTGCTCACTACCGCCCTTTATTGGCCCAGCTAGCCCTGTTTTGAGTAATTTGTAAAACTGTGCTTTAAATGTCTTTATTTGTTTTGTATATGTATGTAGGTGAATGAGGAAGTCAGAGGACAACTCTTGGGAGCTGTGTTTTTTTTTTTCCTCCCTTAGTGTAGGTCCTGGGGATCAAACTCAGAACACTAGGTTTGGCTACAGATGCTCTTACCCACAGACCCATCTTGGTGACCTGATAATGTGCTTGGAGAGAGAGTATAATTTTACTTATGGATGCTCAAAATAAGTCAGTAAAAAAATTAACTTCTTTCATGTTTCATAGTAGCTATCAAACTTTCATAACCAATTCCAGATATGAAATGTTTGTTCAATTTTATTCAAAATTTATAGATTTGCACTGAAGCACTATATCTCCCCATGTATTTGACTTGACATGTTGCAAACAAGAACTGTGGATAGAAAACCACAACAGAAGAGCCCAACCCTGCTTAGCTCCTGGAGCCAGACAAAATGAAAAGGACTTTACCATGTCATCTAACCCATCCAAATGTAGATTTCCTCATGACTTGTCAAAACTTGTTAATGCCATCCTTACCACACCCTAATTCGTAATTTGAATTTTCTAGCTGGGCATAGTGGCATACACCTCTAATCCTAGCAGAGGCAGGCTGATCTCTGTGAGTGTGAGGCCAACCTGGTCTACGTAATGAGTTCCAGGACAGCCAGGGTTTTGTAGTAAGACCCTGTCTCAAAAAATAAACAAATAAACAAACAATGCAAAACAAAGAAACAACAAAAGACTTGAGTTCTGTGCCTGTGCTGTTCCCCACCTGGGAGACCCAATTCCAGTGTTCTCTTCTCCGTAAAATTTTTTCGGACTCCTGACCATTGCTCCCTCATATTGCTGAGTAAAATCGCCCACAGTTAAACTGGGTCTTCCAAATTAACTGAATCTATATAATCCCTCCCAGATTTACCCAGAGAAGTGTTCCCATGGTGATTCACACTCCCATCAAGTTAACAATCAGGATTAACTGTCACAGCGGGTCATTCCAGTATTTTCTTATTCCTTTCTAGTTGAGTAATCTGAAGCAAGTGACATTTGTAGATATCTCAGCAAACAAGTTCTCCAGCGTCCCGATCTGTGTCCTGCGGATGTGCCGTCTGCAGTGGTTGGATATCAGCAACAATAATCTGAGTGACCTGCCGCAAGATATAGACAGGTAGCTACTTGCACCCTAAGGTGAGGTGTATGAACTCATTACTAACACTTTAAGACTGCCAGCACTTTAGATATGCTAGCACATGAATAGCCTTTGAAATCAACTACGTTTCTAGAGTTGGGCTCTAGGAAATGGTAGAATAAGACAGTCTCATGCGCACCACACGCCCATGCACAAATGCATTCGAACACTTCTTCATTGTCTTGGTGAATTTGATTTGCTTCAGTTACTCATTTAGTTATCTATTTATCTATTTATTTAATGTCAGATGTTCCCCCTTGTAGCCCTGGCTGCCCTGGAACTTACTATACAGACCAGGTTGACCTTGAACTCACAGAGATCTGCCTGCCTTTGCCTCCTAAGTGCTGGGATTAAAAGTATACAACACCACACTTGGATTTTTATTTTCTGAAAGCATTTTAAGAATTGAGTGTGTGTGCTCGACAATAGAGGCCCGAGGATAACCGGAGGGAGATGCTTCTCTCCTTCTACCATGTGGGTCCAGGAGAGCGAACTCAGGCCATCAGCCTTGGTGGCAGGCACCCTTACTTGCTGAGCTATCTCACTGTATTGTCCTTCTCGCCCTACCTTTGAGACAGAGTCTTGCAAAGTAGCCCAGGTTAGCCTCAAACTCAGGATCTTCCTGCTGCTGCCTCCCAAGCACTAGATCCAGGTACATATGCCACCACAAACAGCTTAGAAGAGATTTTTGTTTTGTTTATTTTTATTTTATTTTTGATTTTTGAGATAGGGGCTTGCTCTGTAGCCAGGAAGGGCTCAGAACCCTCAATGCTCCTGACTCAACTTCCTGAGTGCAAAGATCACTGATGTAAGCCTCTTGACTAGGCTTCAGTCTTTTATAGAATAACATTGCTACTTTTACTCCACAGGAATGGAAAAGAAAATTTGTTATGTGTGGAGAAACATCACCCCGCTTAGAACAACACGGGGAAGGGAATTTTTTTTATTACTTTTCATTTATTAATTGAAGGTGCATAATCTTCAAACAAAATCGGCATGTTAGTTATGTTGTTAAATTATATCCAAGCAGCTGTTTCCTTTATAAAACGATTTTTATAGGCTGGGGAGATGGCTCGGTGGGTGAAGTGTCTGCTGGGCAAGCTTGAAGACGTAAGTTGGATCCCAAACCATCCTGTAATAGCTGCGTGTGGCTGATCCCAGGGGTGACCCTAGTGCTCGGGTGAGCAAAGACAGGGGTCCCCGGAGCTCTTGGCAATCAGGCTAGCCAGCTGGTAATCACCAGGCTCAGTGAGAGACCCAATCTCAAAAGACGAGGCCAAGGAACTGGTGAGATGGCTCAGTGCTTAAGACTGAGTTCTGCTCTCCGAGGACCCCAGTTCAGTCCCCAGAACCCACATCAGATGGCTCACAAGTGCCTGGAACTCCAGCTCCAGGGGACCTGAGTCAACGGGACCTTGTGCTCATGTGTACATACTCACACACAGATACACTATGTAATTTAAAACTTAAAAAAATTAAAAATAAAGTGAAGGTTCTGGGGAGGTAGTATCAATATTACGAGCACTTATGAGCCGGGTGTGGGGCTCACTGAGGCAGGAGGATCTGATCTACACTTCCAGCTCCAGGACAGCCAGGACTACATAAAGAGACCTGGTTTCAAAAAAATAAACACAAACAAAAAAAAAACAACAGAAAAGAGCACCCAACTGCTCTTGCAGATGTCCTGAGTTCAGTTCCTGCACTGGGAAGTTCATGAGTGCCTGTAACTCCAGCCCAGAGCATCCAACACTCTGGACTCTGTGGGCATCTGCGCTCCTGTACACAGACTTGAGAAATAAAAGTAGTTCTTAGAAAAGAAGGTGGAGAGCAACAGTGGAAGGCCCTCGGTGTCGACCTCTGACCTCTAGGTGCTTGTGTGCACATGTGAATGTGTACCTTCATGCATGTGTGTGTACACACACACAATAAAAATAAAATACATTTAAAATGTAACCTGTTCTTTAAAAAATAATTCTTGCACTGAAACGTGTAATGCGAGATAGATTGACTCAGTCCTTTATGCCACTGATATTACCAGGCTTCTTATGTTGGTCCTGCAGAGTGGGCTGGGCCTACTGGATGAAATACAGCCTGTGGCCTCTTGGAGTCTATACTCTCTTTTTTGTTTGTTTGTTTGTTTTTTGAGACAGGGTTTCTTTGTGTAGCCTTGACTGTTCTGAACTAGCTCTGTAGAACCAGGCTGGCCTCAAACTCACAGAGATCCTCCTGCCTCAGTTCCCAAATGCTGGATCAAAGGCATGTGCTACCACCGCCCAGAGGACTTTACACTTTTATTTACGTGGAAGCATAAACTGTGACGATTCACAGGCCGGCCTTGGCTTAGGCCCGAGTGTGACACTTCTTTACCCTTGGTCCCTGTGATGAATGATTCCCGGGCGAATGAGGCCAAGTGAGACTTCCTTGTGTTTGAATGACAAAGGCGTTTTTGAGATATTTGTGATATTACACAAGAATTTGTAAATGAATTTTAAAAAAATATGAAGGAAGGGTCTCCAGATTAGAATAAAAATAAAATAAGACAATCTTAAAATATTTATTTTTTTGCATTTCCTTCTTGTTCCGTGGTTTTCCTCCTACTTTATGTTGAAAAAGAATAGTGAGGGGCTGGAGAGATGACTTAGTGCTTAAGAGCACTGGCTGCTCTTCCAGAGGCCCTGAGTTCAATTCCCAGCAACCACATAGTGGCTCACAACCGTCTGTAGTGAGCTCTGATGCCCTCTTCCGGGTGGGCAGGCATATGTGCAGTCAGAACACTATACATATAATAAAAAAATAGCGAGAGAAGGCTAAGTTGTATGAAAAGAAATGCCTTGCTCAAACCCTGTTCTTACAGCAACCCTGGGAAATGCAGGAGACACTCAGAGGAATCTGTTGATTTCTGAGACCTGTTGTGCCTTGTTCTGTATTGTTACTAAATCCATGTTCAGTATGTGATTAAGTCAGTAAAGTAAAATCTTCATAGTTCTATGCATAATTTCAAAAGATCACAACTTTACCTAAATGTGAAGAGTAAGCTCATGGTTGGTTGCACACACGTTTTGGTGGTGATGAGCCGAGCAGGCTTGCTCATGGTTGCACACACGTTTTGGTGGTGATGAGCCGAGCAGGCTTTCCCTGCGGGAGCAATGCAGTTCCCTGCAGTTGTCTGTAGTTCACCGTGGAGTCTGTCCTGAGTCCTGGCTTCTCCACAGGCTGGAAGAGCTGCAGAGCTTCCTCTTGTATAAAAACAAGCTGACCTACCTTCCTCAAGCCATGCTCAACCTCAGAAAGCTCACCTTGCTGGTTGTCAGTGGGGATCACCTGGTGGAGCTCCCGACTGCCCTCTGCGATGCCTCTACACCTTTGAAGTGAGTACATGGGAAGGGAGGGCTCCGGGACAGCCCCCCTCGACACAGGCAAAAGCCAGCCGCCTCTGGCTCTAGACTGCTATCTTAGGAGCCTGATTTGGAGATCCTCATACATCTGAGCATCCGCCCCTACTCCACTTTCTACGGGAACTCAGAGGGGTTTGTTTGTTTTTCACAGGCCTGAGTAGGACGTGTCACTGGATTTCTGGAGTTGCAGAATCTGCTTGCCAATGGGCAGCATGAGGTGTGGACAGAGCTTAGGCCTCTCAGCTGTCTCTCAGCTGTCATGTCCCTGTTGCCTCAGAGAGGCCAGACATTGTTCAAGCAATCCTCTCTGTTCGCCTCATCTTTCTGACTTCCCACAGTGAACTCCGAAACAAAGACAACCATCCATGCAAAGATGATACGGGCTCCAATCTGGGGTGAAATCTTGCTTACTACCCAGAAAGCTGACAAAGCTAGGGACCGTGTCCTCCAGAACCTTTGCATGTATCTTTGTCACTACGAAGAGAGCGAAACCAAAGCTCTTGGGTGGTGTATTGTACGCAAGATAAAGGGGAAACAGCTTTCTGATTGGTTGACTCATGTCTTTTAATTTCTATTAGACAGGGTCTCACGTGACTTGACTCAGCCACTAGTAGTCAGGACTGACCTTAAGTGTCTTCCTGCTTCCACAGTTTACGCGGTGCTCGGGCTCACGACCAGGGCTTTATGCAAGCTAAGGAGACACAGTGAGGACCAAGCTGCATCCCCAGACCTTGGTTACTGATTAAAGAAACAGTGATGGCTGCACGGGGCTCAGTGGTGGGGGGTAAGAAAGAAAGGATGAGCAAATAGGTCAGTTAAAGAAACTGCTGCTTCAGAAAAAATAATCTTCTCACTCTTTAAATGTTGATAAAAAATCAGAGTGATTATATATGTGTGTATATATGTATGTATATATATTCTTTTTCCTCTCTCTCTCTTTCTCTCTCTCTCTCTGTCTCTCTCTGTCTGTCTCTCTCTTTCTCTCTCTCTCTGTCTCTCTCTCTCTATTTCTCTCTCTCTCTCTCTCTCTCTCTCTCTCCCCCCCCCCCCGGGGCCTCTCTCCATAGCCCTGGTGTCCTGGAACTCACCATGTAGACCAGGCCTCAAACTCACAGAGATCTACTGGCCTCTGCCTTCTATATTCTTATTTTTCAAAAAGAATTATTTACTTTATTTTATGTGTCTAAGTGTTTTGCTTGCCTGCCTGCGTGCATGTATAGTACGTGAACACCTGGCACCCTCATTGGTCAGAAGAAGGCATTGGATGCCCTGGAACTGGAGTTACAGACAGTTGTGAGCCAGCATGTGTGTGCTGGGAACTGAACCCTGGTCCTCTGGAAGAGCAGCCAGTGCTTTTGACTGCTGAGCCATCTCTCCAACCCACTGAAGAGGAGTTTTGCAGTTGAACATTCTCAGTTAACGTGTTACTTTCCCCCACAGATTTATAAGCCTTATGGACAATCCTATTGATAAGACCCAATGTCAAGACAGTGATGAAAGACTAGAAAGTGAACAGGACCGCCAGCATTTTGATAAAGAGTTTATGAAAGCATATATTGAAGATCTTAAAGAAAGAGGTGAGTTGGGAATATTTAAAACCATCAAAGTGTATTGAGCAACCTCCACCTGTTCCTGAAATACATACATCAACATCAGTCAGAATGACAAAAAAAATTATTTGTGACTATTTGTGAACCAATGGTGCATTTTCTTAGAACATGAGATTTTTTTTCCTCTCACTTTTATTAGTTCTTTGAGAATTTCATACAATGCATTTTGATCATTTCACCCCTCTCTTCACTCCTGGGCCCAGCCACCTTCCCTGCCCAGTTTTGTTTGTCTCTCTCTGTTTTAAAAAACCCATCAAGGATAGTTGGTGTTGCCCATCTGCTCTGGACCGTGTGGCCTTCCACTCGGGCATGGGCGGCCCAGGAAGGGCTGCACCCTTAAAGAAAACTTATTCACCCTTCCCAGTAGCTACCAGTTACCCCTTAGTTAGGGCTGGGCCTGCACGCCCACCTCCTGTGTCCATGCTGGGATTTTGTCTGGCTTTACCTTACACAGGTCTTCTACATGAAATGTGAGATTTTCCTTGCATACTGTGTGCTTGCTACATATGTCAACTGTATGATAGAACACAGAGGCTAGAAACACAATTAAAATGTGATGGTTGTATTAATATGTAACCTTTAAATTACGGAAAATTATTATTATTATTGTGTGTGTGTGTGTGTGTGTGTGTGTACTCTGATGTGGAGGGTGGGGCTCGTGTGCTTAGGTGTGCTTGTGTGAATGTGGAGGTCAGGAGATAACTTGTGGAGTCCATTCTCTCCTTCTGCCTCCGTGTGTTCTAGGAATCAGGCTCAGACCACCTCGTTTGCATGGTTGAGGACCTTTATCCACCAAACCACCTTGCCTCCCAGTAAATGACATCTAATTATTTTGATAAAATAGTATTCAAGTTAATAGAAAAATAAGACTCCGTTTTAAAAGTTGATTAAAAAAATTTGAAAGCATTAACTCATCCAAACCAAATACCTGTGTAAATGTCGCAAACAAGGAGAACACAGTTGGCCAGCCAGGAAACAGGCCCGCTCAGAGTTGGTTTTCCACGGCACGTTGTATCCTGTGGAGTGCAGATAGTCAGATAACTCAAGAAGGCCTGGGAAGGGATTTTTTCTTGAGTTCAAACCCAGGGTCTTGTGTATGATAGAAGTTTCTCTACTACTGTGCTACCCCTCAAATGGACCACTTCTGACAGTTGGTATCGGCCATCTGTAGATGCAGCTTAGCTGTGAGGAGAAAGACTGGGCACTACATACTGGGAGGAACAAGGCTGAGTCTATTTAGTAAGAGCTTGGTTAGAAAGAGCCCTGATCTCTTATAAACCGTATTGTTTTCTACCTGCTGTCTTCAGCCCCATGTCCTTTACCAGTGATTTCATCAGCTTTTGTTATTATATGGTCATATAGTTTCCAGAGCCTAGAGGGAGCTGTGCAAGGTGTTTGGAAAGATTATAAAAGATAGAGACTGAGTGTTAATATCGTAGATTTAAACACTTCTAAACCTGGCCGCCTACTGGTGATGCCTCGCACATCCTCTATACTTAAAATACGAAGTGTCAATACTTGACGTATCGATGCAAGTCACTACGTTATGGTTATATTTCATAATAAGAATGGATTAATAAGAGACTGGAGATATGGGTCAGGGGTTAAGAGCGCTGACTGCTCTTCCAAAGGACCCTGGTTCATTCCCAGCACCCACATGGCAGCTCACAACTGTGTGTAAGTCCAGGGACTCAGACACCTTCTGACCGCCAGGAACAGGGAGTATACCTAGGGCACAGACATACATACATGCTAACAAAGCACACAAACACATGAAATAAATTGATTAATTAAGAAGAGGGAATGAATAGCTAAGTATATATGTTTTCTTTATTGCAGAAGCTGTTCCCAGTTACACCACCAAAGTGTCATTTAGCCTTCAACTTTGATCCGATCCACCTGAAGACCACAAAATCTTACTGCTCTGTGCTCTCCATCTTTGTTTACGCGTTACATCTTACAGGAATTGTGACTTGTGCTGAAGGACAAAGTCTAGAAACTACCACCATCACTGTTAAGAAAAATAATTTTCAAATTTCAAATGGGGAAGACTGGCGAATTTGCATAATGTTAATATTAACAGACTGATTTGCATATCCTTGCTCTATATAATGCACATTTAATATTTTAGGAAATATATTCTTTTAAATATACAGCAGCTAGGCAGTGGTGGCAATGGCCTTTAATCCCAGCACTCGGGAGGCAGAGGCAAACAGATCTCTGAGTTTGAGGCCAGCCTGGTCTACAGAGTGAGTTCCAGGACAGCTAAGGCTGTTACAAAGAGAAACCCTATCTCGAACAAAACAAAACAAAAACAAACAAACAAAAATACAGCATAAAGAACAAGTTTTGAAACTGGATGCGTTGTTTTCAGGAATCCAGGGCTGGAGGCTTGTAACGAAAGGATTCACCGCCGTGAAAGCGTTGCGATGTACTATCTACTTCTGTTGAGAGTAACGCTCCTTGAGTTTAAACAAGTGCTATTTCCACATTTTAAATTCACTTTGGCAAGTACATTTTAAATGGTATTTTATTTATGTATTTTATACATAAATACATAATGCATAATAATAAATTGTATTTTATTTATGTATTTAATTGTATTTAACTCTCGGGAGAGGCTGAAGGTATAATTTGGGTCTCGAGGGTGGAAAGAAGGCTGGCATATGTACTTCATTGGACCCTAGGTGCTGAGGTGGTGTGGGCCTGGGAAGGTCCAAATGATGTGCTTGGGGGGCCCTCCTGCCCTGACAGTTCCCCTGGTGGACCTGGGATATCAGAGCAGAGCGGAGGCAGTGCCCTCAGTGCTCATTCCTGGAGGGGTCCACACTGATGACCCCTAGAAAGGCTTCCATGTGGGAACCACGGGAGGGCTCTGCCTGCTGGAGTGCAGCCGTGGGCCAGGCAGGGAATGTTAGTTTGCATTGGCCAAGGGCTGGGCTCTCTGTTCTTGGACACATGGCACCATGGGAAGAGCCGTATAAAGCTCCTGTTTTTCTACCAATGTCTTGGACAGGAAGTGGCTGATCATCTTGAAGATAGGAGGGGAAATGCACATGCATCTGTGTGTGTATGAGTGGACTCACCCGTGTCGTCCCGTCCCCCATCCGTGTTGTGTTGTCATCCGTCCATGTCCCGTGTTTGTCCGTGTCTCCTCCCCCCCCATGTTGGGCAGGGCAGCCGCTACAGCCTTTGCAGCGGGGAAGCTTTCTGAAGCTGTGTTGTTAGATGCCGTACTATCCAGGCATGGAACATGTGGAGTCTGATGACCCTCAAAAACTAAATTTTAAATGCAGTTTACTTAAATAGTCACGTGTGGCTATCATACCGTACAACAAGGCCCAGCCTGCTGGATTGGGACGGAGGACATTATCTGTGATTTTAAAAATGGGAGGGGTGGTTTTTACTTTTTCTTACCTGAAGAACTGGTTTGCTCTTAGGTTTATATAATTTAAAAAGGTTACCAAAAACACACAATTAATTAAAACAAAGCAAAAAACCTAAAACATAGGGGTTGCTAGGGCCATAGCTACTCAAATCTAAGGACCAGAGAAACCCGTGGAAATCTTAAGCGGGCGTGGTGACCCACCTGTAATTCCAGTCTTGGGAAGGAGAAACAGGATGTGTTCAGAGCAAATTGGCTAGCTAGCCAAGCCCACTGGAATCTCTTGTTTTGAATAGGGGACCCTGGCTCAGTAAATAAAATGGAAAGATGATAGAAGATGATTCAAACTCAGACCTTTCTGTGTGTGTGCATGTGCGCGCGTGCCTGTGTGCCCTTTACACATGCGAAGCTATGTAATGCATGCATGCATACATACACTCACAGAAAATGGAAAGAAGATTAAAATTGGCACCTTGGTTTTTTGCCTGTGCCAGTATTTGACTTAAGATGTGAGACAGGTGGCATCCTCCAGGCCCAGGGAGATGTCTCAGGAGAGGGTCACTGCAACAAAATGCAGCAGTGAGAAGCAGGTTAAAAGACAGAGGCAGAAGATGAGGGCCCTCTTTAGACTTCGTGGCTTTCAAATTGATGAGTTGTCCTACTTGAATGGCTTCAGAATTTATTTCTTATTCAAGTACATATATTAAGATGTGAAAATTATATGTGAAAAGGTGGAAGTGTAGAATTTTACACAAATAGACTGTTCATAATTTATGTAAGATTTATTTAAATAAAACCAGATTTTTGTGAAAAAACCTCCTCTCTCTCTCTCTCTCTCTCTCTCTCTATCTGTATGTGTGTATGTGTGTGTGTGTGTGTGTGTGTGTGCAGGTTTGTGTGGAGCCTAGAGGTTGACGAGGGGTGTCTCTTTGCCCCTGTGTTGTTGTTTGTGTTACTATTGAGGCAGTGTCTCTCACTGAGCCCATAAATTGCTGTTTTGGCTACAGTGGCTGGTCAGTAACTCCCTGGAAGCTGAATCAGGCCCCCAGCACTGGAGGAACTATGTGACTCCACATCTTGCTTTTCACAGGGGCTGGAGATCTGAACTCAGGTCCTTGTACTCGAGTGGCATTGTCTGCTGAGATGTCTCTGTAGGTGGAGACTGCTTGTTTGTTCCTGACCACCCAGACTCGAAATAATCACACAGAAACTGTATTAATTAAAACACTGCTTGGCCAATTAGCTCATGCATATTTCTAGCTAACTCTTATATTTGGAATTAACCCATTTCTATTAATCTATGTATCACCATAAGGTTCATAGTTTACTGGTAAGGTTCTCGGGTATCTGTGTCCTTCGGCAACTACATGGTGTCTCTGACTCTGCCTACTTTCTCACAGCATTCAGTTTAGTTTTCCTGCCTAACTCTATTCTGCCCTGTCATAGGCCCAAGAAGCTTCTTTATTCATTAACCAATAAAAGCAACACATATACAGAAGGGCTTCCCACATCACATCTCTCTAAGTCCCTAATTGGACTTGTAAAGGCATCTCTCTTCCCAATATCTTTTCCTTATCACAGAGTAGCTGCATACACCTCCACGGAGACCACTGTTTGAGAAGGTAGGCATTCAATTTACTACTTCCATCTCACACCCTCCCAGACTGGCAGCAGAGGGTCTGAGCAAAACTTGCTGAGGAGATCACAGGTTCAAGACTTCCAAATGGTTCTGAGTCCTCAACACTTCCAACTCTGTTCCTTCACAATAGGTCAAAATCGCGCGTGCGCACGCACACACACGTGTGTGTGTGTGTGTGTGTGTGTGTGTGTACAGTATTCAAGTGGGAGTCATAAGAGTATTAATTCTCTTCTGAGCATCGTGGCTCATATCTGAGATTCAAGCACTTGAGAGGCTGAAGCAAGAGGATTGGTGTGAACATGTGGCTAGCCTAGATTACCTAGTGAGTTCCAGACCAACTTCGACTACATTGTGAGATCTCAAACTTACCCTAACACGCCCACATGGGAAAAAAATTAAAGAAAATCAACCATCTTAAGATAAGAACTTTAGTGGCTTTTAGTGCACTGCCAGTATTGAGAAAGCGTTACCTTCTCCATCCAGTTCCCAAACATTTCATCACCCCTTCTTCCCTCATGAAATCCACACTGGTTGAACAAGGGCTTTGCATTTTTTCCCTTTCTCCAGCTCTGGTAGCCACCTCTGGGTTCTCCTGATTTTATTGATGTTTCATATAAAGGGTTACACAATACCTGACTTTTTTGGGATGTTGTAACATTTTTTTTTTTTTTTTGCCACTTAGCATTCTTTCTTCAAGGCTCAGAAGCCATATTTTATGTAAAGTGTCACAACGACAGCTACAAAGATTAGAAAGACCAGCCGTTGAAACGGTTCATGTTCCATGCAATCACAAAAGCCCTCGCGGAAGCACTCGCAGCACCTGTAGAAGCATCCGCAGCAGCACGCGCAGCTCTTGCTGCAGCACTCACAGCAGGCCCCGCAGCAAGCTTTGCAGCAGCAGGATTCACCTGCTGGATGGATATGGCTGCTTCTCTCTACCTGGCGAGTGATGTTTGCTTGTGGTCTCCCAGAACTGGGCACAACATACGCGGGAGTGAGTGTGACATAGGAGGAGGGAGTGGACACAAAAAATGAGTAGGCTGGTGGGACAAAGGCGGAGGACGGGGGCAATGCCTCTGGGATCTTGGACCTGGAGTTCTTGTTTCCCGTACCTGCTGATCTGCTGCTCTTAACGGGAGAAGGCATTTGAACGACACATCTAGGGGCAGGTGAGCTTACAGGTGCCAACTGTTGGGTTGTCAAGATTGGGACAGTTGATGGGTTTGAGGTGTGGCTAAGCTTGGGGTCAGCTTTGGTAGGGTTACTGGCTTTGGCGTCCACTTTTGATGCTTGGGTTTTTTCCACTTTAGAGGAAGGCTGTGGGCAGGAGACGTTGCTGCACGTGACAGTGACAGTGGGTAGTGTCTCCTGGGTATCCCAAGGTCTTCTGGGTGGGGCAGAGTCTCCTGGGCCCAGACAGACCTGTGGCAGGATATAAGGTTGTCCACTTCAGAGAGTGGGGGTTCAGACTGGCAATCCCTTTGAAGATTTGAATTGGGACAGTGGTTCAGATCCTCTGTCCCAGGGACAAAGGTCAGTTGAGTCTGTTCCCAAGTTCAGAGGACAGCCGTGGACACCACAAGAAATCACACAATGCAGGGAGCTTTGGTTTTCATGTCTCAATATTTGGAGTCCAAATCAGGAATGAGCTGCCTCTGACACAGAGCCCCTGGAATGGTGGAGGTCACTCTTGCCTTTTCCAGTCTAACATTTAAACTCCTCATCCATTGGGCTGCTGGATTCCTGCCTGGGGCAAAAGGGGCCTCCCTGGGATTCCCATACCCCGGGAAGTCCTCGTTCATACCTAGTTCCTCAGGAGGATGGTGATCTGCTGGCTCTGCCTCCCAACCACAGCCTGAACAGAGGTCTCAGACCCTATTCTCCACTTACCAGAAATCAAAGTTGGTTGTTCAGTCAGTGTGTGCCCAGGAGATTAGGTGTCTCTAGGTGGGTGGGAGGCTGCCCATCTGAGACCAACAGGTATCCTTTGCCTTCCTCCATGATAAGCTTCCCTGTCACCACACACTGAGGAAGGGGAAGGAGAGGCAGGCAGAGGTGGCCAGTGCTGGAGCAGGCAACACTGTAGGAACGACAGACAAGATTCTGAGTGTCCACTCCAGACGACTGCATCCACAGATAGGGTGGGTCTTCCTACCACCCAGTTGGACATAGATGTATTGCCCTGCTGGCTTCCCAAGCTGGAGGCTCCTCAGCCTAGAGGAAAGGAAGGAAACAAGGGGAGGGGCTTCCTGTGACGTTTGGAAACCAAGCTTTCCCCGGTTTTTCTCTGCTGTCTCTGCCCCAAATCACAACAACCTCATGGCCAGAGTCAGATCACCATAGACCCTTTCCTTCCCGCCCTCATTTAGTTTCTCAACGCTATTTGCTCAGTTATAAATTAACTCCATTTGGGGAAGTGGTCCAGTTTCTTTCTTTTTTTGTCCCTCCCCCTTTCAGCCTCTTACTCTAGGTTGTGTCCACCTTTTGTCTGCTTGCTTAGTCCAGCTCCCAACAAATAGAAGTTCTCTGTTTGTGGTCAACAGTGCCATGTTCTTCACACTTTGGGGAATTTTTCATAGGGATTTCACCATGTAAAACAGACCCCAGGGCAGGTGCTGATGTGGTCCCGAGAGAAAGACGGCCACGGTGTTTCTAACATAGAAAATACAAGCCGGGCGGTGGTGGCGCACACCTTTAATCCCAGCACTCGGGAGGCAGAGGCAGGTGGATCTCTGTGAGTTCGAGACCAGCCTGGTCTACAAGAGCTAGTTCCAGGATCAGGCTCCAAAGCTACAAAGAAACCCTGTCTCGAAAAACCAAAAAAAAAAAAAAAAAAAAAAATACAAGTGTTAGGGAACTTTGTTCGGGTCCCAGTTACACAGTGTGGTTGGCCATGGGCTCAATGTCAAGAAGTCAATAACTGCATACATAATAGGACAGTTTTAGACAGAGACATGAGGGCCCCTGTTGAGACTAAAACATGAGCAAGGGGTACAAGAACCCAACAGTAGTCCCATTAGGAACAGCGGCTTTGTATTCAAGACGATGTTTAGGACCGCCATGAGCAGTGAGAACCCACTGTTCTCTCCTTTGCCGGCCTTGCTAGCCTCCTCTCTTGCATTCTATAGGGGAGTTGAGTTGGGGGAGCAAGTCTCTGCCTTGCTCTGGTTTTTGTTCAGAAAGTTACTAATGCCTCGTTCAGTTAGCCAGCAGAGTTCCTAGACCCTCTGCTGTCTTCTAGTTCTGTTCCCCCAAGACCAAAGTCCAAAGAGCCTCTCTCTCATCAGCCTGTGGTTAGGAACTCGTGTGGACCTTCTCCAAGTGGGTTGGATTTGTGACAGCCTGAACGAGGCGTCTACTTGTGAATCGGTGTGGAAATCACGGGTGTGTACAGATGTACTAGAGGACCTGAGGTAAGACCTGCTTTGGAAGATTGAAGGTTTCTGTGGCCACCAGGACACAACACAGCAACAGAAGACAGGCAACAGGCCTAGCTGCTTGTCATTTACAACCTGATCAAGAGAAGGATGCCAGGTGAGCCCACACAGGGTGTCCAGGAACAAGGAACAGCTAAGTGTAGCTATAGGGCACAGTGTATGTATGTCAGTGGCCTGAGGGCACCTAGGCTTGTGTCAGCCTCTCCTGGGGTAGTGAGTTCACCCCTGGGGGCAACAACCACAGACCAAAGCAACTCTTTCACCCGAGTCTAGCTTGGTGAACCAATGAGTTTATTGGGATTACTTAGGGACATGGGTGAGGGATTGCTCCTATATCCCCCTACCTTATATTCCTCTGTCCGCCCAGCCATATCGCTCCTGTCTCCACCATCCTAGAGCTGGAATTAAAGGTACCAGATCCCAAATGCTGGGATCACCTTTGTGTGAACTGTTTCTCTTTTAGACAGATTCAATCTCACGTAGCCCAGGGTGGCCTTAAACTCACAGAGATCCCTCTGCTTCTGCCTCCCGAATCCTGGGATTAAAGGTGTGTGCCACCACTCCCTGGCCTCTAGTGGCTTAGTTCTGCACTCTGATCTTCAGCAAGCTTTATTTGTTAAAATGCAAACAAAATATCACTACAGCCACTGAAAAGTCTGACCTCAGCCTGGGTGACAAGCTCCCCATAGCTGTATAGCTGGCGCTCCCCCTTTGGTTAACTTTCCATCTCCTACATACTATGACTCCTCCTGAGATAACGTGTCGTTGGGGTGGAATTATGTATGACTGAGGGAATGTAGGAGGGAGAGTCCAGAATCTCAGTCAAGTGTCCCTAGTATGAGAGAGTGCCAGTCACCGTCACTCTGATGAATGGCAACGGATGTTACACTTGAAAATCGGAGTTTCTACGACACTAGTCTGCCTGGGCTTCCCATGGATAGGCTCGAGGGTTCTGGAGCAGCAAGGTATACCTCATTTGCCCTTAGCTGTCTTGTACTGGGGCCTGAGGCCGTGGGGGCAGATACACCGTGGTTCACAATATGATGGAGGAGGAGGGGCTGGAGTACAGGGATGACCACTGCTGAAGAAGAAAAACTGACCAGACCCTCGACTAGTCGAAGCTGGGTTGAAACAAAATTGTATTATGAGATGATTCTGACTTAGGTTAAAAGCACGACAGCAGGTATCTTCACAGTGGGGAGGCAGAGGGGGTGTGACACAGAAACATAGGAGAAGGCCATTTAGAGAGAGAAGCAGACTAGTGTTAGGTCGTCAGGAGCAAAGGGATGCCTGGACCCTGAGGAGGCAAGAAAATTTCTCCCTAGGGCCTCTGGAGGGGTGGAAGGACTGAAGACAGATCGATTTTAGATTTCTGACTTCCAGAACCATGAGAATAAATTTTTATTGTCGTAAATCATCCAGTTTGTGGTCTAGCTGTGACAGATGACAGCAACAACAGATATGGGGCGCTTGCATTCTATTTTATAAGGGCACATTTGTACTTCATATTGTAAAGGAGTCTGCACACACATCACAGATGGCTCAGCGTGGACACCTGCCAAAGATGTGTTTGTTCTAAGTTAACCTTTGGCTTGGGCAGCCCTTCAAGAGGAACACAGGGAGTCTGTGGATGATGTGTGGGGACCACTGGGAGCTAAGGAGACCAGAGCCTCAGAGCTCAGAGCCAGCTGACCCCTGGCCAGAGGATGAAGGCTGTACTGTAGAACTGATTATGCTGCCATTCCCTATCAAGTCTGTTAGCTGGAGATGAGCCTGAAGCAGAACCAACCGCTCTTTCCCATTGCTGTGTTTCTTTAGCGCCCTCTACTGAGAAAGCTTAACAAGCTGTTTGCTGTAGGCTCGCAACCACTTGAGTTCCAGGAGATCTGACCTCTAAGGACACCAGTAATGCATGTGGTGCACAGATATACGTTGAGGCAAACACTCATACACATAAAATAGAAAGAAATCCTTAAAAATAACTCTATTAGCATATGTTAATTATACACAATAATGTATTTCATTATGACACTTTCACAGGTGTGGGCGTCATTCTTCACTGACTTTAGTTGTATACCCTCTGCTGCACCCACGAGGCTCCAGAAGAAAGCTTCAAATTCACCATCACGCAGATGGCCCTGGACATCTGGGCATTGTGTTGGTGAGACACAACACAAAACAAAATAAACGGTCTGCGGACTGAGTTCTAGGACAGCCAAGGCTACCCAGAGAAGGTGATGGATCTATGGATCCAAGTACCTGGTAATGACAACTTCATGACAGCTGCAGTATCACCAGGCAAAAAGAAATCTCCAGCCCATTATAAGCTCGTGAGAACACTGTACTACATGTGGTTTACCACTGGTCAAAACAGTGGTATACAGCCAGGCGGCGGTGGTGCACGCCTTTAATCCCAGCACTCGGGAGGCAGAGGCAGGCGGATCTCTGTGAGTTCGAGACCAGCCTGGTCTACAAGAGCTAGTTCCAGGACAGGCTCCAAAGCTACAGAGAAACCCTGTCTCGAAAAACCAAACCCCCCCCCCCCAAAAAAAAAACAGTGGTATACAATACACAGGGTCAATACACATATTTACAATTTTTAAAAAGATTTATTTATTTATTTATTTATTTATTTATTTATTTATTATGTATACAGTGCTCTGCCTGCACACCAGAAGAGGCACAAGATCTCATTATATATGGTTGTGAGCCATCATGTGGGTGTTGGGAATTGAACTCAGGTCTTCTGGAAGAGCAACTGGTGCTCTTAACTGCTGAGCCATCTCTCCAGCCTATGCTTACCTATAATTAAAATGATTATTTTATTTATTTATTTATTATTGTGTGTGTGATGACTCAGGGGACAATCCTCAGGAGTTGGTTCTTTTCCTTCAACCTGAGACCTGGGAATGTAATATGGTCATCAGATTTGGCAGCAAGTGCCTTTATTGAGCAGACTTGCAGCTATTTTATAGCTATAATTTAGTACATATGTACATCTGTATATGTGTGTATATGTATATATATGCACATACATACACATAGTTTGCTGTTAAGTTCTAGAAATAACAGCGCCCCAGGAGCAACAAACACACAGTGTTGCCTCTTTGTTTCTAAGAACCATTTCCTTAAAAAAGGAGTTGAGATGCTTTGGAAAAATTGTTGATTCCAGGGCTGGGTCGGGAGGAAGAACCTGGGCTACTGGGAAGTTTCTGGAAGAAAAGAAGATCTGGGTGTAGCGTGTACATATGTAATCCCAGCTCCCAGGAAGCAGAGGCTAGGAGTTGGCTGCAAGTTTGAGGCCAGCCTGGGCTACATAATGAAACCCTGCCTTCAACAACAACAAGCTAGAAAGACAGGGGCTCAAGAAACAAAAGTGTACAAGCACAGAGTGGCCAGAGGCTGACTTGGTGGAGCTGTGCTGAGTGACCCTGGGATGATCTGGGCCGTGAAATAGCTGCACAGCGTCTGTGCTGCCTGGTCTAAGTCAGCTTGGCACAGGCTAGAGTTATCCGAAGGGAGGAAACCTCAATGAGAAAATGCCTCCGTAAGATCCAGCTGGAGGGCATTTTCTTCATTAGTGACCAATGGGGGAAGCCCAGCCCATTGTGGGTGGTGCCATCCCTGGATAGGTGTCCTGGGTTCTAGAAGAAAGCAGGTTGAGCAAGCCAGGAGAAGCAAGCCAGTAAGCAGCACTCCTCCGTGGCCTCTGCATCAGCTCCTGCCTGCAAGTTCCTGCCCTGCTTGAGTTTCTGTCCTGACTTCCTTTAATGATGAACAGTGATGTGAAAATGTAAGCCAAATAAATCCTTTCCTCCCTGTGGCTTGAAAGAAAAATGCCTTCAAAGGGAGTTGCACTATTAGGAGGTGTGGCCTTGCTGGGGGAAGTGTGTCACTGTGGGATCAGGCTTTGAGGTCTCAAAAATGCTCAAGTCACACCCAGTGTCTCAGTTTACCTTTGGATTAAGATGTCAAATTCTCCAGCACCGTGACTGCCTGCACGCCGCCATGCTCCCCACCATGACGATAATGGACTGAAGTTCTAAAACTACAAACCGCCACCTCAGTTAAATGTTCTCCTTTATAAGAGTTGCTGTGGTCATGGTGTCTTTTCATGGCAGTAGACACCCTAAGATACTCCCAACTTGCTTTTTGGTCATAGTGTTTTGTTGTAGTTATTGGATTATAATCTAGAGTATAATAAATACATCAACCCATACAGATACAAAAGAATGAATAAGGAATAGAGGTCTGGAGCTGGGAAGTGGCTGCTCAAACATAAAGACTTGGGCTAAGCTCCCCAGAATTGGGGGACTGGAGAGATCACTCAGAGGCTAGAGGCCGCACTCCCAAAGGAGCTGGGGTTCAGTTCCCAGCACCTATGTGGCAGCTCACAGTCCCAGAGGCTCTGACACCCTCTTCTGGTTTCTTTGGGCACCAGGCACTAGGCACTGGGTGCACAGACCCATATTCAGGTAAAACACATAAGGATAAATGAGTAAATAAGATAAAACAAAATAAAAAAGCCAAGCATAGCAGGGCCCATCTGTAACCCCAGGTCTGGGGAAACCCAGATAGGCAGATCCCTGAAACGCATTGGCTAGTCAGTTTAGCCAAATGGATGAGCTCCGGGTTCAGCAAGTGACCCTGTTTCAAAAAATAAGATGGAGAGAGATCAAGGAAGGCAGAGATAAAGGGAGTCAACTTCTGGCCTCCACATCCATGTGCACATATCTGCACACACACATGCACACCCATTAGCAAGAATATATACCACACACAAAACAAAGAAACAAATAGCATTTAAAATAGCATATCTGATAGCCCTTCTAGGAGGTAAGGCTTGCTTTAACTCCTACGTCTCTTTCTGTGTGGGCTAGACTCACTTCATAGTGACTTCCAGGTCAGCCAGGGCTGTGCAGAGAGACCCTGTCTCAAAACAAACAAACAAACAAACAAACAAACAAAAAATAGCGTACAGAGCAGAGAAAAGGAAACAGTAGTTTTACAGTGGCGAAGGGTACATATATCCAGGAAGCACACACCCTCTGACAGAACGTGAAGTGGGAGGGGCTTCGCTCTGTGGTAATTTTACCCCAAATCTACCATCTCTGTCTACAGAGGACACGCCTGGCACGGGTCTGGAGCATACCCAAAGACGGTCAAGGTCACAAACCATAATAAACAACACAGGAGAACACTGGAATGCAGTGTGTCTTGCTGGATGCCATCCTAGAAGAGAAAGGGGATTTCAATGGAAAAACTGGTGGGCTCCAAAGAAAGCCTGGAGTTCAGTTAGTTGTTATATAGCAATGTCAGCTTGTTATTTTATTAGATTTATTTATTTTATGTGGATGAGTGCTTTACCTGCATGTACGTCTGTGTGCCACCCGTGTGCCTGGTGCCTCCAGGGCATCCGATCTCCTAGAACTGGAGTTACAGATGACTATGAGAGCCATGTCTGTCCTCTGTGGGAACAAGGGTTCTTAATCACCGAGCCACCTTTCCAGACACCAGCCTGTTTTAATCAATAGACCTTGGGAGCAATGGTAACACTGGGACATCCTGGATGAGGGAATGTTTGGGGGACCCCCTGGGAACGATGGGAAGACCCGGAGATCCTGAATGAGGGATGTATGGGGGTCTCCTGACTAACTTTGTGAAGTTTCTGTGAAGCTATGCCGAGACAAAACATTTGTCTTAACCACGAGTGTTTGTGCCTGGGTGTGGTGGTGCACGCTGTCAATTCCAGACCTCAGGAGACACAAGAGGAAGATCTCTGTGAGTTTGAGGCCAACCCGAGCTACACGATGAGACTTTGTCTCAATAAACAAACAAATAAACAAAAAGGCAAAAACAAAACCAGGTGTCTGAGGGCTGAGAGATTGGGCTTCCTGAACATTAATTTCTGTAAATTGGAAGATATAGTCTCTGCCCGGCCTGATCAGGCCGTAATGAAGAAGCCACACATGTTGCCTGTCAGTGGGAAGAACAGGGACCCAGAAGTTTCAAGCACCAACCTCTAGAGGGCACCTTAGTTCTGCCCACAGGGCTGAGCTGGACTCCCTTGTTCCTCCTGTAGACTTTGCAGGACTTGTTGGCTGTTGGCTTAGGAGTTACCCACATCACTAGGTCCCCTCAGGATCTTTCAGCTCAGATACTTGATTCTAGGTCTAGCAGGGTGAGTCTTCAGTGGGTCCTGGTGCAAAAGCTCACTGTGAGAAGCCAACCCCGGGCACGCCTTTCCTTCCAAAGCTGGTCAAAATTCCTCTTCTCATTTTTTCTGGTTTCTCTTCTCAAGATGGTCACTGGCCTTAGAAGAGTGTAAGCTAGTTCTCCGGGACTCTGGCTCTTGGAGGTTCCTCCCGTGTTCTTTACAGGGGAACACACGGGGTTAGGTGACTCTGAAGTCCTCTCTGAGGTTCATTCTGTGCCCTTGGTTCTCCTGGGAGAAATGAGTGTGTGGTGTAGGCCTAGGAATCTCCTCACATAGTGGGCCACAGCACAGGCCCTGGTCACACTAGGCCAGGCTGCAGTGGTGGACCCGGCTAGGCCTTCATGTCTATAACCCTCAGATGGGCGCTATCCTGAGTGAAGCCTGAACCCCAGGCGTTACAACATGACATTATGCAAAGCACGATTAATAAAATCTCAGGGATGGAAACTGGGGTTCAACCTAAAAGTCAGAAAAGCAAAACAGCCATTACCTTGACCGCAGTCCAAAATGGCACCCCTGCCTCCAGGAATCTCAGAATGAGACTGTGTCTGAGATCTGTTTCCTCCCGTTTTATAATCCTCTCTAGTTCTGGGATTAAAGGCATGCCCTGCCTGGTTTCTATGGCAACCAGTATGGCTACTGGGATTAAAGGTGTGCGTTACCACCACCGGGCTATAAGGCTGACCATATGTGGCTGTTTTACTCCAGGCAAGCTTTATTTATTAAGATACAATTGAAATGCCACTAGAATTATGGGTGTGACTAAGGACACCTGTGGGCAGAGCCAGCCAATGTGAATGGGCTCTGTGAAGAGTGAAGGCCTTGACAAGGAAAGAGTTTGGTTTGAGGCTTCTAGGGCTGAGACACATACTGCTCTCTAGCTGTGTGGAGACCTGTCATTTCCCTACGGGCCATGGTATGCCCTCTGCCTGCCCCTCCCTCCCCAGCCTTGATGAGTAACCATACCACCCCTGGGACTGGCATTAAAGGAGGACATTGTCCTCCCTTGAGACTACCAGCTGTGGCAATGGTGGCTTTACACTCCTGTCACAGAGCTTGCTCGTTTTCACTGGTCCTCCTGAGCCCTCAGGAGAACTTCCCACCCCAGCCCCTTTCCTTGGGAACTTCTGCTCATTCTTGGTCCCCAGCAAGGTACCATGAGGAGGTCCCCAGTAAGCTGTGTCTCACAGCTGTCACAGGCTCACAGTCGGCTGGAGCCACAGTGTACTGGACTGGAGGAGGACAAGGCTTTAGGTCCAGCCAGCAGGTATGTGCGCCCAGGCAAATGAGTGCAGGTACGTGGAGGTAGTTAGACGTCAACCTTGGGGGTCACTCTGTAGGAGCCTTCCACCTTGGTTCTCGCTTGCCACATGCCTGGTTTTTAAATGTAAGTTCTAAGAGATTTAACATAGGTCCTCATGCTTTCATGGCGTGCTCGCTTACTGACTGAGCCGGCTCACCAGCTCCCAACCAGCCGATCTTATTTCTGGTCAACTGCCCCAGGGCCTTTGAGACAGGCTGTACCCCTGAGCTCTAGGCTACTAATGTTCCTGATTCCCCAGAACTCCAGCTTGAACTCTAGACTGGGACCTGATTGTTCCAGAATCCAATCAACCGTCTTTCTGGGAAGAAAAAAAAAGACTCATTTCCCCTGTCAAAATGCAGGGACTGGCTCTGCTACTGAACTGCTGGTTCCAGAGACAAGGGATTGCCAGGCAGGGGGATTCATTTAGAGGACAGGCTTCTAAATCTGTGACCCTTTGGCATCCCTAGAGGATGTTGGGAGAGTGGAACTCTGTGCCCCAGGGAGGTGGGGAGGATGGTATGCGGGGAGACCAACTGGGTGGCCTCGGTTCTCAGCAGGCACCAGGAATGTTTAACTTACTTTCCTTCCTTTCTATAATCCTTCCTGGGAGGCCTTGGATGTTCCTGTTTCATCAGGCGAAGCCAATTGTGACCAACAGCTGCTTTGGCGTATGCTGGGGCCCCCAGATCCTACGGTGGGAGGAGGGTGGGACATTCTGGCATCTTCCTGGCACTGCCTACCGGGCAGAGATATACCGGTTTCCAGGGTGGGGTTTGAAGAGAGGAGCATATAGTCTGAGTATTCAGAAGGGCACTCAGGCGCAGAGGGTACTCCCCAAACATCCTTCTTCCTTCTTTGCTTCCTTCTTCTCTCTTTCCAACTCCAGTTCAGTTTCCTAGCTTGGAAACTTGGCTGGCCACAAGCATGGATTACCTGCCCCTTGGGCCCCTCCTGCCAGTCCTTCCCTCTTTAGCCATTGGTAAGCTTGGCATTTCAAAGAAAGTCTTGTAGGTTAAGAGGCTCAAGGGGAAGGACAGTTCACAAGGCTGAGGTCATTTGATGTCTTCCCTTGGAGGCTTTTACAAGCACATTTCCAATCCACATGTAATATGCATTTAAAATCACACACAGTTAATGTTCCTATAGCTAGATGAATTGCCACAAAGTGAACAATAGCCGTGTATTAATAACCCAAGCCAAGGAAAACAGACCTGAACAAAACAAAACATTACCAGCCCACAGCTTGACTCCTCCCCAGCCCTGCCAATCATTTTCCTGCCCCTCCTTCCCAGGGAGGTGGTGTTAAATGAACCAGAGGCTGCAGAGCTTTGTGTCCCCCTGACCTTCCCTTGCTTGCGTTCCTGTGGTTTTGAGGCTGCCCGAGTCAACTGTGGATGTCTGGTGGGGAATGATGGTGTGCAATTGTTTATCTGTTCCTAGTTCAGGGGCCACCTGTGTCGGTAGCTAGCAATCAGCCAAAGTGGGGAGTTTTCACACTACGGGAGCTGCCAAAACCAATAGAAATTGATTATTTATTTATTTACTTTGAGACAGGGTTTCTCTGTGTAGTGTTGGCTGTCCTGGAACTACTAGCCTGGGCTGGCCTCCAACTCACAGAGACCCACCTGCCTCTCCTCCCAGGTGCTAGGATTAAAGATGTGTGCCACTAACCCGCTAGTTTACTTATTCATTATGGAGATGAGTGTAACACCCGATTCTGTGTTACCCCCTCGGTACAGTTCGCGCTCCACTGTACCTTACGCGAGTCGGACAAGGGCCTGGAGATTGAAAGAACACACAAAGAGACCTGGGTCATTCGAAAGGAGATCAGCCGAATGCCGTTTATTTAGCCTTGGGGAAAATCTTATATACCCCACTCCTGCCCAAGGAATTCCACCCAGGCAGGTGGGAAATTACCATATCTAACTGCTGCACAAGGACTCCCACCTAGGCAGGTGGGAAATTACCATACCAACAATAGAGTCAACAATGCCCTACAACAAATCACCAGGCGGGGCAGAGGGAGCACAGGAACAAACAGGATGCTTAGTCATCGGACCAGAAACCGTCCTCAAGGTGAGCCCCAGGAACAAGGGCAGACCCGGGCCCTACAGATGAGGTCTTGCTGTGTAGAGCAGGCTAGCCTGGAACTCACATTTCTGTGCGCTTCTGCCTCCTAAGTGCTGGGATTAAAGTTGTATGCCATTGTGCCTAGCTGTTGTTTTTTGAGACAGTATCTCACAATGTAGCCTAGGCTATCCTAGAATTTGTGGTTCCTGCCTCACCCTCTGCTGTCCCAAGCAAACACCACCACACTCAGATAAAGCAATACTACTAAAATAGTCACATCAAATTAAATTACAGATGGCTTATTAAGAACCTACCAGTCCACACCTTGAGAGACAGAGGCAGGTGGATCTCTGTGATTCAAGGCCAGCCAGGTCTTCAGAGCAAGTTCCAGGACAGCCACGGCTACACAGAAAAACCCTGTCTCGAAGCTCTCTCCCCCAAAAAAAGAAGAAAAGAAAAAAAAGAAAAAGAAAGAATGTGCTGGAGAGATAGTGCGATGATTAAGAGCATTGGCTGCTCTTCCAGAGGACCCAGGTTCAATTCTCAGCACCTACACGGCAGCTCAAGACTGTCTGTAACTCCAGTTCCAGAAGATCTACCACCTTCACACAGACATGCATTCAGGTAAATCAATGCACAGAAGAAGAGGAAGAGGAAGAAAGAAGAAAGAAGAAAGAAGCTCATCACTGCTAACAGTGGCCCCTTTCCTTTCCCTGTATCTCCTGTGAAGTCTTCATGCCCATAGGCTGTCTTTGGTTCAATTATAGACCACAACAGGAGGTCTTTTTGCTGCAACAACATTCCTTTATTCATCGGGTTTCTTGGCATCTGCACGCTTTTCCCCAAAGGCTTCTCCCTCCTCTTGACGTCACAGTGGTCCTTCTTTCTAACTCTCCACAGGCTTCTTGCTTCCATTTCCCTCATGTGTAGCCCCTCATCTGATTTGGTTGTCACCTTCACATTCTTCAACCAGGGTTTCCAGCCTGGCATATGGTGTCCTGTGCATCAACTTTGTGTGTAGACCCAACTTCAGCAGGATTCCAAGGTAGATCAACAGATCCTTATTCTGGACTCCATTGAGGTGAGGAGCTTGGGGGGCTCTTTGCATCTCTGGGTTTTTCAAAGTTCTGCTAAGGCCTGAATCCATTATCTTATGCCTAGGAAGGTTATAGTTACTCTTGAGGGAAGCAGCCTTGGGACATGCCCTGCAGGAGCAAATTTCAAATGCTCAGCTCATTTACACAAACCCAAGAATTACCACTGATGTTTTGGAAGGCCATAGTGATACCATTGTCTTTATTACAAATGGCACAGGGCCCCCGTGCTGGACATGATGGTGGCAGGGTCTCATTTTGTCCTTGATAGCAATGAGAAGTAGAACCCATTTTGTTAAAAAAGATTTATCTATGTATTATGTATACAGTGTTCTGCCTGCATAGTAGCAGATTTTATTATAAATGGTTTTGAGCCACCATGTAGTTGCTGGGAATTGAACTCAGGACCTCTGGAAGAACAGCCAATGCTCTTAACTTCTGAGCCATCTCTCTAGCCCTGGTAGAGCTCTTCTTGTTGTCTTCTTAAGCAGCAACACAACCTCCTGGTCTTCTTCAACCTTCATCTTTAAACACCAAAGGCGGTCCAGAAACTTTCTCAGGACAATGACCTTTAGACATGACAAAATCTGGTGAGTCCCTGACATGCATGTCACCATAGGTTTATATTCACTCTGTGGTGCCAAGGACTGAAAGTTTTATTTAGTGAAAACTTGCAGCCTCCCAGACATTTATTTCCAAAGGTACCCTGGCCAGAAGGGTGGGTCCCATCACCTCAGACTTTGTGGATTTGAGTCATAGCTCTGTCAGCACCCCAAGACTCAGCCCTGGTCTGATTACTTGCTAGTTCACTGATGACATATGGCCGTCCATTTTAGTGTTTGCTTTTGAGATGGGTTTTCATATATCTTAGGGTGGCCTCAAAATCACTGTGTATCCAAGAATAATCTTGAATTTATGATCCTCCTACCTCTACCTCTTGAGTGCTGAGATTACACACAGACACAGCTTATCTAGTACTGGAGATCAAATCCTGGGCCTCACACATACTAGGCAAAAACTACCAGTGGGGCCACATCTGCAGCCCAGTGGTGGACTTTACCCAGTGGGCTATCTATCCAGGCTGCCACTAGGGAAGTTTTCAAGCAGCTCAGCTGTAATTTGTATCCTGTCTCACAATCAGCAGTCAGGAAATAGGCAGACGAGCATCAGCGAAACATCCCATGAGCATGCTCCGTGCAGAGATGCGGCCCTGGCAGGTTAGCAGGGTGCAGGAAGAGAGAAGAGGTCATAAGGTGCCCTTAACCTTGTCCAGGAGGGTTCTGAACTAAGATGGCCCTGAAGGCTGGTGTCGGGGAGAGGAACATCAGATACTACTGCAGGGACATCTGTGAACACTGTCAGGACAGGTATGACTGGACAGCGAAGCCTGCCAACAAAAGCTGGGCACTGCCCTTGGCAGATGAGTCCCACTGCTCAGGCGATCAGCGCCCTGCCTCAGCCTGACACGGGGTCTGAAGAATTAGTAAGCTTGGCGAGATTGCAAATGACCGGCCTCTGGACTGTTGGGCCGTGTGCCAAAAGACTCATTTCCAGTTCTGATAATGTGGGCTCACAGATAAGTCTACACATGTGTACATCCTTTTACTAGAGTTGTTAGGGCCAGAGGCTGGGCCCTGGCAGCCCAAAGGAGCGAGTCTCTATCACTCTTCCGCAATAGGCCAAGGAAACTGATGGGTAATAGTGAGAAGCAGAAAAGGAAGATTTATTTACTGCAGCCCCATCAGAACAAGGCGCAGAGGCCCAGTGACTCCCTACTGTGGTTTTGTTTCTGTTCTTGTGATAAAATATCACAGCGAAGAGCAGTTTAAGGGTTGGCTTCATCTTACAATTCCAGGTCACAGCCCATTGTGGTAAGTCAAGATACCAGTCCGCAGCCAAGAGCAGAAAGAAATGGAAACACGTATGCTTATTTGTTTACTTATGCCCAGCTCGATTTCTGTACTCTTACTCTGTTTGGGACTCCCTGCCTAGGGAATAATGTCACCCATCGTGGGTTGGGTATCCTTATATCAGCTATCTTAATTAAGACAAGTCCCCATCCACAAACGTGCCTATCCAACATAGGGACTGTAGACAGTTCTTCACTGAGACCCTTTCCAGGGATTCTAGGTCGTGTCAAATCGATAGTTAAAGCTAAAATCACATGCCTCAAATCCAGCTTCAGGGTCCTGATATGAAGTTCGGGTTCAAATAGAAGGCAGCATACATTGCTAAGTGGTCCTGGCTGAGGTGTTGTCCTGCCCACTGACATGGTCTCTGTTCCCATCTCTCATGGAAGATGGTCTGAAAAAAAGAATTATCTGAAATCTCTTGCTGAGAGGCAAGTCTCTCTCCAGGTGGCACCAGGTTTCAGCCTGTCTTCTTCCAGTATGGGATCTTTGGGGGAAATTCCCCATCTGGGACTTCATTGTTCCAGTGGTTTGATAGCCAAAGGTCTTTATTCTTGCCGCAGCAGGAACAGCCTGGCTTCTGTTCCATGTCTTCTATAAATCATAACACTTCCCTAGGCAAGGCAGGGACATATCTGAGGTCTCTCTCTCTTCATTTCCGGCACGGACAAATCCATTTTCTCACCTATATCTGTGTCTGGGCTTTTTAGTAGAGCAGCAACCAGAGCTCTGTTTCATGCTTCATTGCTCATGCCTAGTTTTTTGTTCCACGACACCTGTAGACAATGCACACTGACCTGCAGAACAATGATTAAAAGCTAACTGAAACCTGCGCACACATCCTTCTAAGGTTTACAAATGTGTCCATTGTCCTTGGAGCCAGCACATGGGTTTCTTCCATATCCTCTCATACAAACACTCATTCACAAGCTTGCACTGTGAAATCCCCAGGGGCAAGTTCATCACCAAATGTAGCCCACAAAGAGAAAAACCTCAGCCCAGCTCTGAGTCCACATGCAAGGACCATGCACAAAAGAGGAGGTGAGCTCCACGTTGGTTGAGCTTATGGCTTAATTGGGAAGTTGGCCACACGTGCTATTCCCACAGGCACGGTGTGTGGTATCAGAAAGGTCAGAGTTGATGTGCGAATCATCTGTGGACATGATACAGACTGTGACCTTCCATCTTACATAAACAGGCATCTGTAATGGTCTAGGAAGAAAGAGGATCCGTGGTTGAAAAGAATTCAGCTAAAGTTCTGGATTTCTCCACTTGGCTTCTTTCTTGGTGTATGTGTGTCAGATACATGTATGGTCACAGAACAACCTCAAATGTCACAGCTCAGGCACTGTCCACCTTGTTTTTTGAGGCAGGATCTCTCACTGGAACCTAGGGTTAATTCAGCTAGGTCCCCAAGGATCCTCTTGTCTCTGCCTCCCCAGGACTGGGATTACAGTGTGCCATCATGCCTGGTGCTGGGGATCAAACTAGGGTCATTATGCCTACAGGGCAGCGCTTTACTGACAGACTTCTGGGGTGTCAAGGTCTGTTGTAGGAGGGCTGTTTGTTCCCAGCTGCTCAGACCCAAAATAGCCACACAGAAACTATATTATGTGAAATACTGTTTGGCCAATAGCTTAAGCGTATTTCTGGCTCTTTTTTTTTTTTTTTTTTTTTTTTTTTTGGTTTTTTTCGAGACAGGGTTTCCCTGTAGTTTCTAATGCCTGTCCTGGAACTAGCTCTTGTAGACCAGGCTGGCCTTGAACTCAGAGATCCGCCTGCCTCTGCCTCCCGAGTGCTGGGATTAGAGGCGTAAGGCTAACTCTTATATCCTAAACTAACCCATCTCCATTAATCTGTGTATTGCCATGAGGCTGTGGCTTACCCAATAAAGGAGTAAAGTTCTAGCACCTATCTCTGGTGGGTCTACAGGGCTTCTCCTGACTCCACCTTCTTTCTCCCAGCATTCAGTTTAGTTTTCCCCACCTACCTCTGTTCTGCCCTGCTCTACTATAGGCTCAAAGCAGTTTCTTTATTAACTAATGGTATTCACAGCATACAGAGGGGAATCCCACATCAGAGGCCTATCAGCCTCTGTATCTGGAATGGAACATCTGGTAGGCCTCTCTCCAAGCCGCCTTATTGTGTCTAGTTGTCTTCATATTAGTCAGTGCAACTCCATCCTTCAAGTTTCTCAGGCCAAACCCTGGGTGTTGTCTTTGTCTCCTCTCCTTCATACCCTACATTTCCTGCTAGGCCTCTGGTAAGCAAAGCCTATGGTCTTCTCTCTTTAAAATATATCTAGCATTGATTTTGTCCCATTACCTCTCCACTGCCATGACCTAATTTAAAACACTTCATCTTTTTCCTAGGTTGTCACCTAAGTTTCCACAGTTGTCTCTCTGCCCCCTCCAATCCTGCAACAGCTCCTGTCTTCCTCAGAGTAAAAACAGAAGTTATTTCACTTACACGCAAGGTCCCATGGGTTCTGACACCTATAACCTTCCTTTTAGACCATTGATTCCAGCCAATTCCCTGCTGTGAAGCTGCTGGAAGATGCCTGGTGGGGGAAGGCGGGAGGTTTCCTCCTTGGTGCAGGTCAGACTGCTGCAGGTGGGAGGTGGAAGCCCCCTCCTTGCCTGACTTACAGGTGTCATCCCTTATGCCTCTTCCGCTGCTGTGGTGAACATATGTTCTCATGACCTGTGGTGGAAAGTGTATTCTCATCTGTTGCCCTTGAGAAGAGACTGAGTCTGACTCATGATGGTGGCTCCAATACCTGTCAGACACCTGCCTTCTCTATTCATGTAGTATATGTGCATGTTCATGTGTGTGCAGGTGCATGCATGTACATGTGCATG
Source organism: Arvicola amphibius (assembly GCF_903992535.2). Taxonomy (NCBI): domain Eukaryota; kingdom Metazoa; phylum Chordata; class Mammalia; order Rodentia; family Cricetidae; genus Arvicola; species Arvicola amphibius. The sequence continues at coordinate 176,756,261 of NC_052049.1, forward strand.
TGGAGGCTGGAGGTCAGCCTCAGGTGTTATTCCCCAGGCACTGTCCACTTTATTTTTGGAGATATTGTCTTTATCTTTTTAAAAAATATATTTATTTATTTATTATGTGTACAATATTCTTTCTGTGTGTACATCTGCAGGCCAGAAGAGGGCACCAGACCCCATTACAGATGGTTGTGAGCCACCATGTGGTTGCTGGGAATTGAACTCAGGACCTTTGGAAGAGCAGGCAATGCTTTTAACCACTGAGCCATCTCTCCAACCCCATAGTGTCTTTATCTTTCAGTGGCCTGGAGCTTGCCAAGTAGTCTAGGCTGGCCTACAGGTGAGTGCACCTGTCCCCGTCTCCTCAGGACTTGATTACACACATGCCACCATGCCCAGACTTTTTTCTTTCCACAATTGTCTGGAGACTGACCTCAGGTCTTCGCGCTTACACCTTTACTGACTGAGCCATTTCCTTAGCCTAGGATCTTTTAAATTAAAGACTCCCTATCCCCACCCGTACCCCCTCAGTGCAAGTCAGGAAGCCAAGAGGCAACAGTACTGGCCAGATTGCCTCTTCTCGTCTTAGAGATGCCACTTGCAAAATGGCATTAGAGGAAATATTCATCTCTGAAGACTCTTGGATTTTCTTAGTTAAAATATTTCACAGGAATAACCTCAAGCTAGAATATTTCCAAACATCCTGGAAATTGCTCACTTTCCTGACTCTTTCCTCTGTGTCCAAATAGACACCAGGTTCTGCTTCACCTACCAGGTCCCCACACTTCACTTCCTCATTCTACAGGTCCCCTTCTTTCCTTTGCTTCTATGTGGCTTCCAGCACTGCTTCAGCAAGGTGCACCTTCCATGATGAACCAGGCTGCCCTGGCATTTCCCACAATTCCCACCTGAGTCTTCTTACAGGGCTAAATGCTTCACCTGACCCTAGCTACCTTCAGCTGCAGGGGAAGTGGCTGGGTGGCAGCATGGTTCTGAAATAGTAGTCTGGAGGATGCTGGTAGGGAGAGATGCTATGGAGCAGAGGCTTGACTGAGGCTTGGGAGGCAGTTGGCTGGGTTACAAGGTAGACAGTGCCAAGGGGAGCACTGAGGCTTTGGGAGGGGCCAAGGGAAGAGGGTGGGGTGAAGAAAGAAGAGCAAAAAGAGTGGAATGGTTGAGGAGAGAGATGAGGGGGGAGTAGAGAGAGCAAGAGCGAGAGATTATAAAAGTGAGAGGAAGAGAGAGCCACAGTTACAGACACCAAGACAGAGTCAGAGATAGGGTGGGGACAGGCACCCAGGATCACAGAGACAGATGCCTGGAGCACACAATGCTTGTGTCAGCTTCAAGAGGGTTTCTGTGGAAAAGTGGTCCCCCTTCAAGCCCTGTAGCATGGACTTGACTTGGTCCTTAGCAACTGCTCTTAGGAACATGACCCATCTGGAGCCCATGAGAAGTGGACCTCTGCAGATCCTTGGGCCTCTACATGGTCTGGTTCACAGCAGAGCTTAGAAATGTCTGGAAACAATTGCAATGGTAATGAGTCTTTTGCTGAAGTTTCAAAATATTGTTTGACCTTACTCTGAACACCCTACAGTCACTCATTCTCCACTCATTAATAAACACTCACCAAGAGTCCAGGCTGGTATCTTGGACATAGTCAAGGAATCCTGTCCTTTTGGGGCGCTTGGAATTTTCCTTCAGACACAACAGTCTGAATCTTGTAGCTCTCAGAAAACACACCAGTGACTGGTGGATTGAGAAGTCATGCTGAAGGGTACCAAGACATTGGGGAGAAGAAAGACTTGAGAATCATGTAACTAGATGTTTCTAGTAACCTGCATGTCTGTTCTTGGACCTGCAGAGATTCCCATGGAGGACAGCAGAGAGGACTGAGGGCTTCAAATCTCTTGGAACAGCATTTACCTGCCATGGTCAGCTGATGGATGTGGCCACTGGGGATGGAGCTCTGACTCTCTGAGAAAACAGTCCAGGGAATGTGCATTGCATTGTGGAAGCCTTCCTAAGGATTGCTGCTGTCACCAAAGCAAAGTCTAAATGGAGGCACCATACAGTTTAATGAAAGCTTGAGATCAGATGATCATACACACACACACACACACACACACACACACACACACACACATATATGTATGTATGTATGTATGTATATCTGAGACAGGGTTTCTCTGTGAAGCCCTGGCTGTCCTGGAACTCACTCTGTAGACCAGGCTGGCCTCAAACTCACAGAGATCCACCTACCTCTGCCTCCATAGTCCTGGGATTAAAGGTGTGCGCTTCTACCACCAGGAAAGGAAAGCACTTTTAATATTCCCATTTTCATGTAAGAAAGCTAACAATAAAAGTGCAGAATGATTTGCCTAGGTCTAGAAAATGGGTAAGAGGTAGAGATATTCTGAGTTTTAACTATTCCTGTGTTTGTACATTCCTAAACATATGTATATGTGCATGTATATACAATTGCATATACATATATATATCATATACAGACAAGAAAATAGAGGTAATAAATTTGAGAGACAGAGCAAGGGAGGTAGATGGGAAGAGTTGGAGAGAGGAAATGAAGGGAGGAAATATTATAATTTATATATTTGAATGTTATATTTTAATTTAAAAAATAAAAATACACATAATTGACCCAGAACTAGGAAGTGGGCTAAGAATCAGTATGCATCTCTGTGACTAGTTGCCTCATGACTCATGACCCTGCCTCATGATGGACGGAGAAAAAGTACATCAGTTCTTTCTCCTCCTCCTCCTCTTCTTCTTCTTCTTCTTCTTCTTCTTCTTCTTCTTCTTCTTCTTCTTCTTCTTCTTCTTCATTTTTTGTTTTTTTAGAAACAAGGTTTCTCTGTAGCTTTGGTGCCTGTCCTGGAACTAGCTCTTGTAGACCAGGCTGGCTTCAAACTCACAGAAATCCACCTGCCTCTGCCTTCTGAGTGCTGGGATTAACATCAATTCTTTCTTACATCGCCTTAGTCAGGTACTTTGTTATAGCCACCAAGTCGTCAGGGAGTCCACCTGCATGGGAAGTGCAGTGACAAGGAGCCAAGGCCTCCATTCCTGTGGGGTATACTTCTGTTGGATGTAGTGGGGCACAATCATTTTCAGCCCAGAGAGGGACAGGAGGCTATTCCTCAAGGGTACACCAGGAGAAGGGAGTAAGGAAGGTTCCTTGTCTTCAGAGACAGACCGCACTGGAGGAGACAAGGGACAGGGAGTCTAGTGAGAAGCTGGGGTAGGAGCCCTGGTCTCATGACCCTGGAGTGGGAAGGAACAAACTGGAGAGTGAACACCAAGTGGGATAAAGGGAGGACTGGGTGCTCTTGAGCCCCATGCACACCCATGATAGACAGAGAGAAGGGGTTAGTGAAAACACAGAGGATTAGCCTAGAGTCTGAGGTCATGGCACCAGCCCTGTCTAACTAGAGTGAATAAGAGGCTGCGGAAAGGAAGGGGCTGGAGAGAAGGAGAAGGAAGACATGGAGAAGGAGCAGCAAGAACTGGACAAGTAGGGAGCCTGAGGCCATGGCACCAGCATGGCCCAGCGAGAGTAAAGAAAAGACCTTGGGGAGAGGAAGAGGCTGGAGAGGGGAAGAAGGGGCAAGAAGGATTGGACAAGCAGAGAGCTCCTTGATTGCTGGGTTTCCTTTACAAACAGGAAAACATTTGACAACACTATTATTGGGTCAGAGCCACTGTTTTTCCAATCTCTCCCATCCCCAATACCTTCAGCTTCTAGAATATCTCCAACATATACGCTAGCTGGAGAAGCCAGCTCTCTTTAGAAGAGGGTCAGCCAGGTGGCTAACCTCCAAGTCTTTTCCAAGTTTGTTTAAAAGTTAGTATTCTGTGGACAAAGACTTTGGTGAGGAATCAGGTTTACTCAGTGGACCAAAAAAAAAAAAAAAAAGGGAGATATCCTGCTGGGCATGACAGCCCATGAATCTTAGCACTCGAGAGGCAAAGGCAGGAAGTTTAGAATTTTAGGGTCATCTTTATAGTGAGTTTGAGGCCAGCCTGGGCTATATAAGACTGTCTAATTTTAAAAAAGAGGAAAGAACAGAAAAGAGGGTATCTTTTGTGCCAATAGATGAGGTTAAAATTAAGGTTAAGACTGGAGGGAAGCCTGATGCATCAGGCTCCTCCACAGATCAGCTTCTCCTCAACCCTGTGAAGATGTGGACTTTCTGGTAGTCGTTCCATGGCATCTCAGGATCTCATGAGATCTTGAGCTTGAGAGAGGAGCAGTGAGCTCTCTACTCAGCTCTTTCTCATTCTTGCCACAAATTAGGGTTATAACTGAAGGATTTTGGAGAGTCCTCAGCCTCACAGCTCTCTACTCTCATCAGGTCAACAGCCCATGGTAAGGCCCTGGGTATATAAAGATGGGTCTGTCACCGACTTTCTTGTAGATGGAGCAGTGGGGCTGTGTCCCGCCACCCAGCTAGCTTTACACCCGAAATAATTACACGGAAACTGTATTCATTTAAACACTGCCCGGCCCATTAGTTTCAGCCTCTTATTGGCTAATTCTTACATCTTGCTTTAACCCATATTTAGTAATTTGTGTAGTACCACGAGATGGTTGCTTACCAGGAGAGATCTTAACCTGTGTCAGTCTTGGAGAGGAGAAGCATGGCGACTGACTATGGCGACTGCCTGAAGTGTCTGCCTTCTCTCTCCCAGAATTCTGTTCTGTCTACTCTGCCTACCTAATTTTCTGTCCTATTAAAGGGCCAAGGCAGTTTCTTTATTAACCAATGAAAGTAACACATAGACAGATGACTGTCCTCCATCACTTTCTCTCCTGGAACTAGGACCTAGGGGATGTGGGCTGGCAACTGCAAGTAGAGTGATCATACTTGCCAATGCATGAGGACACTGGAAGGGTGGGAGCTAGGGCTAGAGAAAGATGAGAGAAGGAGCAGACATTAGAGGCAGAGACACACAGAAGGAGATGGAGGCATAGCCAGGTATGACAGGAAGAAGTAGGTGCTGCCACCATGTATACACGTCAGCCTCAGGTTTCAACTCCACTTACTTCGTGGCATGAGCACCATCGGTGTTAATTTTTGACTTTTGGGGTATGTCCTTGCTCAATTCCTGTTGGGATAAAATATCCTGACAACTCGGGTGGAAAAGGATTTAGTTGGCTCACAGTCCTGGGTTATAGTCCATCACTGCAGGAAATTCAAAGCAGAAACTTAAAGTAAGACATTTGCAGTCAAGAGCTGAGAGAATAAATGCATAGATTTTTGTTTGTTCTATTCTTATACATCTAGGGTTCCCACTTAGTGCATTGTGCCTCCTGTGATAAGCTGGGTTCTCCCACGTCAAGAAAAACCCTTTGTAGGCCTTTCCATGGGCCAACCTGATCTAAGTTAAACCCATCACAGGCCTGTCCACGGGCCAACCTGATCTAAGTAACCCATTGTAGACAGAAGTTTCTGTTCCATGTTGTCCCACAGTCCTGCAGTCATTCAGTCCCAAATAAGCACACCGAGACTTATATTAATTATAAACTGTTTGGCCTATTAGCTCAGGCTTATTATTAACTAGTTCTTACAACTTAAATTAACCTATAAATCTTATCTATGTTTAGCCATGTGGCTTGATATCTTTTCTCAGTAAGGCATTCTCATCTTGTTTCCTCTGAGTCTGGATGGTGATGGACTCTGTTTTGTTCCTCTTCCCAGAATTCTTTTAGTCTGGTCACCCTGCTTATACTTCCCACCTAGACTACTGGCCAATCAGCATTTTATTAAACTAATACGAGTGACAAATCTTTACAGTGTACAAGAACATTATCTCACAGCAATGCATCACAGACCTCTCCATGGGTTAATCTGACCTAAGTAACCTGTCAGGGACATTCCTTTTTTAGGTGATTGGAGGTTGTGTCAAGTTGACAGTTAGAGCTACCACAGGGTGCCAGAGGTTTTGGTGAGTAGAGGGGCTGGTCAATTAGGGCAGATTTGGTTCAGACCCAGACATGCAACCTTACCTCTGATTTTCTAGTTATTTCTCCCCCAGCCTTCCTGCCTTCCTGATTCTTCAGTGAAGAAGTAAATGAAGGGATGAGGAAGTTTGAAGGAGTAGCAGCCTGGGTACTAGTGAGGGGGGCTAACTATCCTCATCCTAGAGAAGCTAGGGTAGGGAACCGGGGTTGCTTTACCTTTACATGGAGGAAAACCTGGGCCCCTTGCTTTTCTGTGCTCACCTTGGGTTTCTTAGTCTGTATCTTTATAGAGTGCAGAAAGAGGCCCAGAGGCTCCTGGCCTCTAAAGACAAAGTTTTCACTCCATTCCTGGCCATTGGCAGTCCTAAGGGATGGGCAAAGTATGAGCCTTGGGCTCCACTACTTCCTGCCCGGGGCTTTCCCTGCTCCAGGTAAATTACTCTTGGCCAGCTGTGGTCACCCTTCAGGCAAACTAGTTGGCGCCTTCCTTCCCCGAAGACTCTCCCTTGGCCCAGTCCACTGCACATTCATTGCATAGACATGGAGGTTGTGCTAGCTCCACAATCGTGATTCGGTTGTCTTCAGAGACACGGAGTACTCCCCTGGAAGGAAGAACTGAGAACTCAGAATAGGGTGGGGTAGGGGGATAAGATGGGGAGCTTCAGACTTTCCTGCTGTCCCTTGGGTCACTGGGGATTGTGCATCATGTTTTTGGAATGGCCCCAGGGAGGTTGGTTCCTGTGAGGACAGAGCCCAGAGAGGCAGAGGGTCCTGATTATGAGGTGTGGTGAACAAGGAGGAGGAGGAAGAGGAAGAAAAGTGCTCAGCCAAGCAGACAGAAGTTCTTTGTCTCTGTGGGCCTTTGAGAATTGGGCAATATTTGGCAACAAGACATGTTGATTAATAAAGTCACTGTTTTCCTGCCTGTGCCCTTCAGCTAAGCTTCCTGCTGATAATGGTAGCACTTCATCTACCCAGCCATGTCCCAGCTCCCCCAGGCTGTTGGCTTTACTCCAGGGGGTCAGCATGGGGACAAAAGCTAAGGGTGTTCTCTGGAAGTCACTCTGTGATGGGATCTCACAGGTCTTGAGGTTGGCAGAGAACCAAGAGGCATCCATTCATCATCTCTTTCTCCTCCTTGTCCATCCTTGGCCTTCTCTTCAGGGGATCAGCAAAAGACCCATCCGTATCAAGGCACGGGGTGCAGTAGGGGTGCTGTGGTCTAGATCTGCCATTGCATTGGGGATGTGATCCGAGAACCGTGTGACTGGAGTCCTCGTCTGGACAGCAGGGCTAGTGAGGCTCCTCATGGTGTTTCCATGAGATCCAGAGCAACCACCAGCATGGGAAGGGTCCACACAGGGCCTGGACTGCAGAAAGGCTGGGATCCATGGGGTCCTGGCTCTGCATTCTGAGCTCTCTGTAATGAACCCCATGGAAGGGACAGGGTGCTGCTGAGGTTCTGATGAGACCCTGGGGTTGACAGTTCTGTCTCCATCCCTCACCCTCTCTGTGACCAGGGGTAACTATAGGTTCATTTATTTTTAAAATGGGAACAGTGGCTGTCAGGACACAGAACCACTGTTAGAGCCACTTGGGGTTAAACCAAATGCTTCAGGAGATTATTATCTCTCTGATAGAAACAGCATAGCCAGGAACAGGCACCCACACCTGCACTAGTATATTGCACCCAGCAGTGGTGCACAAGGGAATGATACGCTGGCACACTGGCTTGTGAGGAACAAAACCCTGCTAATGACCTTTGTGTGTGTTCATAGAGTTCGGGCATCCACTGGGTCTGATCTCCACCTGTGGTTGGTTAACTCATCACTGTGTCCATACATACTTAAAAAGGGATTCCTACCAAAAATGAGCAAGCTCACACCTCTGGCAGGGACATAAACCAAGGCTGGCATTTTCTGTTTGCTAAGTGGTTGTTATGGATATCTTGAATAGATATTATGGGATGACCTTTCCCCTATCCGGAGTGAGTTCTGCCAGAATGTCACATTCCGTCCCCCCTCCCCCACCGTGTCTGCCTGTTAAACACCAGTTCACACCTGGGCATGGTAGCACATGCTTTTAATATCAGCACTTAGGAGGCAGAGGCAGGTAGACCTCTGTGAGTTCAAGGCCAGCCTGGTTTACATAGCAAACACTACTAGGCTAGCCAGAGCTACATGAGACCCTGTCTCAAAAAACAAAAACCAAACAAAATGGGGGGAAAACTGTAGACACCAGAGCTTGCTTCTGTGTGTCCGTCTGCAGAATGAGCACCTTCTCTGTGCTCACAGCGTCACCCAGTGCCTCGGCACTTGGGAACCTACACGGCCTTTTCCTGCAGGCTCCTTGTATCTGGCCAGCTTCCAGCACTAAAGATGTCCCATATATCAGGGCTAGATTGGTGGGTAAGCATATGAATCCCTGTGCAGACTCCAGGGGGCAAGGGTTAGCTAGCCTTTCCCTCCACTGAGCTCCAAAACCTCCAGGTTGTAGCTGGGAGCTTCTGAGCTACTCTCCTCATTCATTCATTCCTTCACCTGCCTCACTCATTCATTTCTTCACCTGAAGCCTATGGTATGTGCAGAGCCAGCTGGCCAGACAACCTGGAAAAATCTCCATGGCTTTTGTTGAGCGAGCCTGCCGAAGAGTGGTAAGAAACATGAGCTGTGACGAAGCCACAGCACTCACTCAAAGGACTCTGTGTCAACACAGAGATGCTCACATACCATGTTATAGGTGCACGATTCATAATAACCAGGAAATGAAATTGGCTTAGATCCCATCAACGGGTGAATAAAAAAAGAGAAAATGCAGTATAGACACACAATGGAATTTTATTCAGCTGTAAGGAAAAATAAAATCGTGACATTTGCAGGAAGTGGATGGAACCAAAATAAATCAGCCTCAGAAAGACAAAAGCCATGTGTTCTCTGGTGCAGAATCCAAGTGTCAATTTATATATATGTGTATGTTGTGTGTGTGTGTGTGTGTGTGTGTGTGGTATATGTGGGTGTTTATGTGTCTGTTTGTCTATTTATGTGTGGTGTGTGTGTGGTGTATATCTGTGTGTATGTGGTATGTGTGTCTGTGTGGGTGGGTGTTTGTGTGTCTGTATGTGGTTTGTGTATGTTTGTCTATCTCTGTCTCGTGTGTGTTATGTGTGTCTGTGTGTGGAGGGTGTCTGTGTGTCTATGTATATGCTATGCTGTATTTGTGTGTGTGATAAAACTAGAGAGGGGGATGGGGAAAATGGATAGTGGAAAGGAGACAGACATGGCAGGAGAGAAGGAAGAAGAATTATTTGGAGGAAGGGAAGGGACTGACGAGGGATGCAGGGAGAATGAGGGGGGGCAGCAAGGAGAAGGATGAGTACAAACAACTGTAATATTACGAACTGTCATAGCTTCTCTCCATCAGGCAGTGCCTTACGTAACCACTTCGCCTCAGCATCTGGAGCTCCAGAAAGGGAAAATTCCAAATCAGATAGACTTTAGTATTCACCATTGTTTCGGAAACTTCAGTCCTCAAGATTCCAACACTGGGACTGGAGAGACGGCTCAGTGGCTAAGAGCACTGGCTGCTTTTCCAGAGGACCCAGGTTCTATTCCCAGCACCCACATGGGGGTCACAATGGGTGTAACTCCAGTTTCAGGAGATCTGACGCCTTCTTCTGGTCTCTGTGGGCATTACATGTACATGGTGCACAAAGATACATGTGAATAAAACTGACACATAAAATAAAAATAAAGAGATCTTTAAAAATAAGCATCTCGACATGACTTCGATTTCAGCACAACCTCAGTCCTTCATTGTTTTTGGTTGTGCCTTTTGACTCAGCAGAAACTGGAGGTGCAGCTGTTCTCCTTAGACACATTCTCAGCAGCACCACAGGCATTGAGCTTGCTTGGGGCGTGTGCATGAAGCAGACAGATGTGATCTGAAGGACCCCTCTGAATTAGACCTTCCCTGATACACTGAAACCATTGTCCTATATGCATTTCCCAGGAGACAGTAAAGAGGGTGCATTTGCAGTCCTAGTTATTTCTCATAAAGAGGAAGAGGGAATGATTAAATGAGAGAACAATGCTTTCTTTTCTTTCCTTTTCTTTCCTTCCTTCCCCTTTCTTTCTTTCTTTCTTTCTTTCTTTCTTTCTTTCTTTCTTTCTTTCTTTCTTCCTTCCTTCCTTCCTTTCTTTCTTTCTTTCTTTCTTTTCTTATTTTTTGAGACAGGGTTTCTTTGTGTAACCTTGGCTGTCCTGGAACTAGTTCTGTAGATCAGGCTGGCCTCGAACTCACAGAGATCCACCTGTCTCTGCCTCCCTTTGCTGGAATTAAAGATCCACCAACCGCCTGGCCCACAAATGCTTTCTTTACTATAAATAGAGCATCAAAAATGCAGCCTATAATTTGTGTTTGCTTTTAGAAAAATAGTTGCATCAAGAGGCTTACATTTGCATAGGTATAATTTCACATGTTCAGCCAGGAAGAAAGAAGAAGGTGCTCAACCTAGCAGATCATCAGGTCATCACTGATGCTGCAGAAAAACCACAGGGTCTTCTCCATACTTTTATTAGGTTTCTGTTTGATTTCCCAAGTAAATTTTGCACTTAGATATCAAATAGTCCCAAACTGAACCTTTTATGTTTGAGGAACAGAAGTTTCATAAAAACGTATTCCATTTACCTAATACATAAAAACAGAGAAGAAATTTAATGTTAAAAGAGACATCTTTATATTTACTGAGTAATGTCTCCTGAGAAGTGATGTGTTGACTACAAATTCATTCATGTTAAACATTAACCGATGAAATGCCCCCACAGACCTGCTTGCTGGCCAATCAAGATGGCAAAAACCGACCAGGACCCCTCCCGACCACCCCTCTTCTAGTTGGCTCTCAGAGATGTGGGTTGTGATATTTCTTAATTCTTTTATAATCATGAAAAGGGAAGGCCACTTCAGGTAGAAAGATGCTCCCTTGCACCTAGAGTTAGTCAACCGTGTATTTCTTCACCATTTTTGAAATGGTTCATTGCAATTATTGATGAAAGCAACTTTGATATTGCATTATACTGTTTCCAAACAAGAGACCCTGAATCTGTCACTCCAAACCCCAGCTGGGGATTCAAGCACAAACCCAGACTCCACTTTTGAGTCCTGCAAGGAGGAGCCGTGATCTGACACCACATTTGTGCCTCATGAAGACTCACACCCAGACATGGGAGGAGGCCCCTTAGGGCTGAATATCCCTGCAGGCTTACCAGTACTGGCTCATTGGGGGTATCTTCTGCTCAAAAAAAATATTCTTTATTACCAGCAAACTAAGCATTGTCCTTGCTAGCCTCTGTAGAAAAACAGATTGCAGTCACAGGAGAGGTGTTCCAGTGAGCTAGGGCTTCCCTCAGGCTTTACTTCCTCATAGGTGAACTTTTAAGCTAAGTTCATATCTGTACAGATAAGGTTACCATGTTCTCTCTGAGGCCCACACTGCTTCTCTGTTTGTATGGGCACCACACTTGAGGTGACACCCCACAATTGATACACGTATTGCTTCAGTAGGTGCATGGCATGCAGTTGTGCCTGAAGACCCTTCATCCTGAGCCCCTGTGCATCATGGGAGCATATTTACAAGATGTGTTCTCAGGAGCAGTAGCCTAGCTTTTGAATTTACAAATGGCATCTTCATGGGGGCTGGAGAAATGGCTCAGCGGTTAAGGGTGCACACTTCTGCTGCAGAGGACCAGACTTCAGTTCCCAGCACTGTGTTGTGAGGCTCACAACTGCTTGTAACTCCAGTTCTAGCTCCAGCGGTATCTGAACCCCTGGCCTCCCTGGTATGTGCATTTATGTGCACATACTGCACCACCACCCCTCAACACACATGCACACACACATGCACACAAACATACACACACACAATTTAAAATAAATATATCTTTTAAAGTGCTTCTCCTTAATATAATGCTTAAGACATTCATTAAAATGAAGTTGAAGTTTCATCCCTATACCATATCATACCCTTCACAGACACACAGATATAGACAGACACACAGACACACACACACAGACACACAGATACACACAAAGGGAGGAAGGGAGGAAGAAAAGAAGGGAAGAAATCTAAATGCCAGGCTTCTTTCTCACTAGCAAATGAGGAGACACAGGCTAGCACTGGGTGGCATACCTTTCTGAGGTCCTAGGCAGTTTGGGGAACTGTATAAATTTCATCAAGGCAGCATGGACCCTGCAGGAAGTATGTGTGCAAGTCTAGACTGACCCCACTGTCCCTGCAGCCATCTCCAGGCTGCTGCTGCTGTCCAGGACTGAGCAGGTGGCTCCTTTTTAGAAGCCACCACTCCTGTCCAGCCACGGAGGGAGGGGGTTTGCCTGCTCCATGCTTAAAGTGTCAGGGATCAAGGCAATCCACAAATAAAGACCCCTGCCCCGTACTCCACCTCTAGAGGGCGCTGGACACAGAGAAAGGATAATTCTCATTAGGGATTGTGACTGTGGCAATGATCCTGCAGAAGCTGGGTGGGGACTGAAGAAATCACTAGGTTTCCTGTACTATCAGAGCCCATGTAGGAGGGACTGGAGTCCCTGCTTCCTCCTTCCTGGCTCCAGGAGTCTGGCTTCTAAGAGCAAGCATACCTGGCTGAGGGAAGCAGGATGGAAGGCAGGCCTATTGGGCAACAGGGTGGGGCCAGTTCTGTGAGGTCACCCAGCATGGATAAAGGGCCCCAGGAAGGGTGCCGAAGCCAGGCTTGTTCTCTAGGTCCCCCGAGACCACAGACATGAGGCTGTTCATCCCCACCTTGCTGTTTCTTGAGGCCCTTGGTGAGTACAGGTACCTGGGGATGTCACCTGCTGGGAAGGTGGGCATCCCATCCCTGCCTCTGCCTGTAGGCACCATGAACTCATACCTAATGGTTTGAACACATGAGTCCTTGCATCTGTAGTCAGGAAGGTGGTCAGTCTATGGGCACGGTCCTGCTTGCCCTTGTCTAGATTGGGGACAGGAACCTACTCCACTGTTTCAGGGTAGGGTTATGCTTGGGGCTGCTCAGAGCTCCCCAGAGAATCCCTAGGGATGCTGTCCCTTTGTGTCCTTCCAGAACTTTCAGCACCAAATGTACTGCTCTGTTTAGGGAGGAATATAAGACTCAGAGAGGGTGAACTGTTTTCTTAAGACACACAGGGACCTGAGTTTAGATTCTAGCTTCTGCAACAACTGTATGACTGTGGCAAGACATTGCCATTCTCACTCTCGATTTCTTCATTGTAAAAATGATGCGGCCGGAGGGGGACAGACTCAGACCTGTTTCAGGGAGTACTTGGGTGCTGTAGCAGTATCCAATCCACCAGGATATACCGAGGAAATGATGCCTCCTTCGGGAATGCTGGCTGCTGAGAGCATGTTCAGCGGCAGCACGGGGCTCCAGAGGGCTGGGAGGGAGAGTGTTCCGTATTCAGCACCAGTATTTATGGGGTGGGGAGCTTGACATAGCATGGAGTCTTTGGTTACACCGCCCAGGAGCAGGAAGGAATCCCCACTTTGGCTTCTTGCCTTCCTTGTGCCACTCCTTGGCTCCCTTGGTTCCCTTCTTTTTTGGCTCTTTTCATGTCCAGACTTCATCCATTACCCAGCTATACCAGCTCCCTATTTCTGCCCTCTCTGTCCTCAGCGCTGTCCCTCACATGTCCTCTGGCCACACCTTCCCACCTCAGTCACTTAAGCATCAGTCTGCCCTGTCCCTCTGCAGGCAGCACTCCCTTCTCCATCCTCCCCTGCAAGTCTCAGGAGTCACTGCTTCCAGAGAAGGCTTCTTTGTACCAGCACTTGGGACCTCCCTTCCCCATGGTCTGCCCCTCCACTCTCTCTTAGCCCTGCTGCAGTGGCACCCTGTGTCTAACCCAGGGATCTTAGACAGGCAGGCTAGCCCAGTGGTCAGCGGTGCTGGTGCCCAACTGCCTAGGTTCAAATTCTACTTAGCTGGAGAGCCATGTCACTTGATAAAGCTACACAATGCCTGAGAGTGTGAGCGTGTTGGCAGAAAGCACCCTGAGGGGTGGATGAGGTGACTCATTGGGTAAAGGTGCTTGTCACCAAGACTGAAGACCTGAATTTGAATCCCAGAACTCACACAGCGAAACTACTAATTTACTTTATATCTATAAATTTATTCTTTCTGATCAAGTGTGGTGGCGCATGCCTTTGATTCCAGCACTGGGCAGGCAGAGGCAGATCTCTGTGAGTTCAAAGCCAGCCTGGTCTACAGAGTGAGTTCCAGGACAGCCAAGGCTTCATAGAGAAACCCTGTCTCAACAAAAGGCCTTTCTGACTTTTCCCATTAATGGAGTCATCCAATATTTTGTTTTACATGTGGCGTCCCTCACCTAGAGTAGATGAGGCTTACTCATGTTATAATATATATGTACATCTTTCCATTTTATAGCTAAATAATATTCCATTGAATGGATGTGCAACATTTTGTTCAGCCATCCACTAGTGTTGGAATTTAGGTAGTCACACAAAACATTTTTTGATACTCTAAATAAAAAATTCCACGATGAATATCAATGCTAATATTTATGTAAACATGTGGTTTGTTTTTGTTTGTTTTGGTTTTTTGAGACAGGGTTTCTCTGTGTAACAGCTCTGGCTGTCCTGGAACTCTCCTTGTAGACCAGGTCGACCTCAAAATCACAGAGATCTGGCAGAGTCTGCCACCTGAGTGCTGGGATTAGAGGCATGCATCACCACGGCATGGTGGAAATCTATGTTCGCGTTTCTATGTGCAATTGCTAACCTGTTTCCCAGAGTGGCTACATCAATTTTTCAGTCTCAGCAATGCATGAAGTTTTCCATGTTTGCAACGTTAAGATCTAGTGTGCACATAAGTAAAACATGAGCTATAATTCTCTCCCTGCTTCCCTGCCAGGGTCCTCTAGGACAAAGCAGGTAGAAGTCAATAAAAACAGTTTTTGGACTGGACCATCTTTTGGCAGGTAGGAAACATGTTAGCCATAAGAAGGAAAATAATCTAGGGGCTCCGTCACCTGTAACTTGTTGAATCTCAGCCCTCTGGTTGGGACAGAGTTCCCTGTGGTTCTGCAGCTTAGCTTAACTAGAGGAGAGTGGCTGAATGTGATCATGTAACATGGAGGGAAGGAGGGAAGTGGACGTGGGCAGTCTACAGAACTCCGCCGGATGGCGAGGAGGTCTCCTCCACGGCCATTGCTGGACTCCTAACTCCTTCCTCTCTTTCGCCCAGGACTCTGTCTGGCTAGGAAGGCCACTGTCAGATGGTGTGCCGTGTCAAAACCCGAGGCACAAAAGTGTTCCAGGTGGCAGAAGGCCATGAAAGAAGTGCGTGGCCAGCCACTCAACTGTGTCAAGAGATCCTCCACCCGGCAGTGCATCCAGGCCATTGTGGTAAGTTAATACCCCAACTCGAATAAAGAAAAGCAAGGGAGAGCAGCGGAGTCCAACTGGAAAGTCTCATCTCTTCCTTCTGCTTTCTTTTCTATCATTTGGGAGCAGTCCTCTTCATTCGCAGGAACTGGTGTCTCTTGCTGGTGAAAGACAGACTAACATTGAGAGACCCCCTATGGGGAAACTGGGGTCTTATTTCACATTGTTCACAAGAGCAAAGCAGAGGCAATCATATCTGATGGATGTGTCTTGTCTCTAAGGCCTTGAGAAATAAGCCAGACATGGGCATATCCCAACTGTTGGGCGGGGATGGCCAGGATGCTAGACAGTATCAAGACACACTTCTGCCTTCCAGTACCCAGGTAAAAGCTGGATGTAGTGGCTTTCACGCGTGGTCCCAGCATCCAGGAAGTAGAAACAGGAGGGCCTCCGGAGTCTAGACAAACTGGTGAGCTTCAGGTTTGTCTCCAAGAGTAAGGTGGAGAGAGATGGAAGGCAGCTGAAGTCAAGCTCTGGCCTCCACATGTTCATGCTCTCTCATGTGTGAGCTCATACACTGCATACGTCCTCCATGTGGAAATACACATGGAGTCAAAACAGGTGATAGAGTGTGCAGACCAAACAACTTGAAATATTAATGGCTGTGACAGCGTGATCAAGGATGACTGGAGTGGAAGCAGACAGACACATGTAGAGGGCACACACAACTTCAGGAGTCAGAGCCCTGGGGATGTTTACTCCGCACAGCAAATGACCTCTGACCTGTGCCATCCTCTTCTAGGTAGGACATGTGGACATAAGAAAAGCTAATGCATTCTGGAGCCCTGAAATACCATTTGCAGAGTTTGACTGCTTTTCTCCTGAAGCCTGTCCGGTCCATTGGCTTTCTCTCTTCTTGTTCTTGTTCTTCTTGTTCTGGTTCCCCCTCTTCCTCTTCCTCCTCTTCTTCCTCCTCCTCTCCTACTTCTCCTTCTTTTCTTTCCTCTTCTTTCATCTTCTTCCTCCTCCTCCTCCTTCTTCTTTGGTTTTTTGAGACAGGGTTTCTCTGTGTAGCTTTGGCTGTCCTGTAACTTGCTTTGTAGACCATGCTGTCCTCAAACTCAGAGGTCCACCTCCCTCTACCTCCAGAGGGCTGGGATTACAGGAATGTGCCTCCACTGCCTGGTGTCTTGTCCATTTTCTTTCAGACAAACAAAGCCGATGCTATGACTCTCGATGGTGGTTCGATGTTTGATGCAGGGCCGGCCCCCTACAAACTGCGCCCTATTGCAGCAGAAATTTATGGGACCCAAACTCGTGAGTTCTTCCTAGGGACTCTTAAACCTGGTGGCTGTGTTGTGGCCATGGACGAGGCTCTGTGGAGTCAGAATGGATGACCCAATCAGCGTCGTACACTGGGGAGCTGAGTCTCTGGACTCTGGATGAAGACAGATCCTCCTGATGCATGGGTCTCCTTCCTAAGGGGCTTGGGTAGAGTGGGATCTCCCATCCGGACTAAGCCCTGTCCATTTTCTCTGTTCCTTTGCAGAACCCCGGACTCACTATTATGCTGTAGCAGTTGTGAAGAGAAGCAGTAACTTTCATCTGAACCAACTGCGAGGCCTGAGGTCCTGCCACACAGGCCTTGGCAGGAGCGCTGGGTGGAATATCCCCATAGGGACCCTTCGTCCATTCCTGAATTGGGAGGGGCCACCTGCATCCCTTGAAGAAGGTAGAGTGGTCTGGGGGATCCTGGGTGGTCTCAGGTGGGAGTTGCTATTCTCATTGTAGACCCAGGCCACTTTGGCGTAGGTGGGCATCTGGGATGAGTTCAAGGTTGGATAGAGATTGGCTGATCAACTAGAAACAGGGGCCGCCACACCAATAGCTCTAGGAGATGCCAATGAGTACTTTCTGGGCAAAGATGCATGGCTGGATTCCCAAGACCACAGTACTGTCCTGTCTTGCAGGATAGAGGAAAGGGAGTCTGTCTGTGGGGGTCACTGCTGGGGGACAGGGCTGCAGTGGCTGGGACTGGCTCACACTCTGTGGTCTACTTCCCTGTGTTTGACAGCGGTGTCCAAGTTCTTCTCAGAGAGCTGCATTCCCGGTGCCAACAAAGATCGCTTTCCCAACCTGTGTAGCCTGTGTACAGGGACAGGAGCAGCCAGATGCGCCTCTTCCCCAGAAGAACCGTACGCTGGTTATGCAGGCGCCTTCAAGTGAGTGATACCATCTCAGGGCAGGGTACCATTTCCCTTCGGTCCCCATTAGTGCACAGCCTGCTGGGGGTGGAGATGTGGTTCTTGTACAACTGTGCAGACTGAGAACCTGAGACCTAAGAAGTGGCTGGCCTCTCTACCGCATGTTCTCCATCCTTTAGAGGCCCAACAAGGCCCCAAATTCTATACCACTTTGCTGGAAGCCAACCTGGCGATGGCTGCTTCTGACCGCCTCCTAAATTCTGCTCCCCCACATCTGACCGGGATAGCTACTGTGACCGCGCCATTTTGTTCAGCTCAGGTCTCTCTCTAGAGTAGAGAGTGTGCCCTCTGGCTGACTTACTCTTGCACCCTCTCCACCTTTGCCAAGACTTGGTGTCTCCTCCCCAGGCCGCTCCCGGCACTCAGGCACTTTTGTCCGGTGACTTCCCTACCTCCTGGCTGGCCTAAGCACATTTGCACACTCTGTCTGGACAGAAAGAGCCACATGGCCAGTGACACGGCCGGCCGGGGACACCAGGTCTCTAACTGCTTTCGTCTCGCTTCCCAGGTGTCTGAGAGACAACGCTGGGGATGTGGCTTTTACCAGGGGAAGCACCGTATTAGGTAAGGGCAAGGGAGAAGCTGTGGGTGCAGCCCCCACTATCATGTCCGTCCATCGTCAGTCTGATGTGCAGGTCGCCAGAGTCCTCAGTTTCCAGCCACACTGCTATCAAGTTGCCTACAGGGTCCAGCTCTTATTTTAAGTTTTTCTTTAAAAAAAAAAAACCTCCAAAAATTAATTTTTATTTTATGTGCATGGGTGTTTTGCCTGCATGTATGTCTGTTCACCATATGAATGCCTGGTGCCTTAAGAGGCCAGAAGAAGGTGTCAGATGGAGTTGCAGATGGTTGTGAGCCACTGTGTGGGTGCTGGGAATCGAACCCAGGTCCTCTAGAAGAGCAGCTAGTGCTCCTAACTGCTGAGTCACCTCTCCAGCCCCCACCTCACACTCTTGAAATCTCTCCTGCCTGCTCCCATTCTCTTTCCTCTCACAGACACTCCTACCAAAGAGCTTGTCCTGTCTCCTCCAAGATGGGCGTGGCTTTACAAAGTGAACTTCACTGGCTTGTGTCTGGATTCTAAGTCCATAAAGTTTTACTGAATGCTAAAAGCTGCGCTGCCCCAAAGTTCTCCACTCAGCATTGAGGATCAGAGATTGAGCCATGGTTTCACTCTATGGGCAGTTCAGTGGCTCTGACAATAGTGGATGATCTGTGGAGCACTTCCACCATATTCACCTCTCGACTACTCTAATGACGACAGCCAGCGGCGCTGTCCTCCTTCCTGCCACACGCCGCCATTGTACAGTCAGGGGATATCCATTATGAACATGATTGCTGGGTATAGACAGGCAGAAAGCAGTGTTGTGCCCAGAATGACCCCAGACAGGTCATCGCAGTCCTAGGACCCTAAGGGATAGGGTTTCTAGAGAAGCGTAGCACAGTGGTGCATGCCTTTAACCCCAGCACTCAGAAGGCACAGTGCTGGGGATTGTTTTGTCAAACTTCTTTATAAAAATAGCACTTCCACTTGGACTGGGATTGCATGGAATTTAAATTGACCCATGAAAAAATTAATTTACCTATAAAGTTAAGTTGAATAGTTTATGACAATAACGTGGCTTCTCCCTTCTTTTTTTTTTTTTCTCTTTTTTAAAAATAAGGCCGAGCATAGCACAGCCTGCTGGCCTTGAATTCCAAACATAGCTGAAGATAATCTTGAATTCCTGAGCCAAGTCCTGGTATTACAGGCGTGTGTCGCAAGGCCAGGCTTACACACCCTGTAAAAGTGTCATTGGACAGGTTGTGC
Source organism: Arvicola amphibius (assembly GCF_903992535.2). NCBI lineage: Eukaryota > Metazoa > Chordata > Mammalia > Rodentia > Cricetidae > Arvicola > Arvicola amphibius. The sequence goes on from NC_052049.1 coordinate 176,775,718, forward strand.
TTTTCTTCTTACTATGGAGCTTGTGCAGTTTTCAAGTCAAATTGCCTTTATTCGATATAAATTAGTTGCTAAAGTACCCAATTCTATATTAGTTTGTGTTTTGTTATTACTAAAAATTATTGAGTGTTATAGGTTGACCCTGTAGCGTCTTGCCCTCTGAACTTTCGTTTAGTTTTACCATCGCTGTCCTGTTGATTTTATGAGCCTCTCTCTCTCCCCACTCTTTCTTCCCCTCGCTCCCATTGAGCTATATCCCCAGAAGCTATCGTTTTCCTCTTTTTACTTAAACCAAAAAAGTATTTATTTCTGTGTGTGTGTGTGTGTGTGGTGTACATGCACACGTGTGTGCAGGCCAAGTCCAGAGGAGGACTTGGCAAGTCCTCCTCTATTGCTCTCTTTTGAGCAGGTGTCTGAGACAGGTTCATGCCCTGAACTTAAGCTTGCCTTTCTGACTAGTCTGGGTGGCCAGCGAGCTTCAGGGGTCATTTTTCTCCCCGGCACTGAGTTTTTAAGTGTGCACACACACCCCTTTATAAAAACAAGTTTTGAAGGCTTGAACTGAGGCCACCACACTCAGGTAGCAGGCACTTTAGTGACCGAGCCACCTCCTCAAGCCCAAATTTTTGCCATGGGTGCCATGGGTGAGGTAGCTTCCCTTGGCACCCCCCCTCCACCTTCTCTTATGTTTTTTGAGACGTAGCTCAGGCTGGCCTCAAACTTGCTATATATAGATAAGGCTGGCCTTGAACTCCTGATCTACCTCTCAAATATTGGGATTGTGTGGGGGGGGGGGGGTTCCATGACAACTGACTAATCAGGCCTGTCTCATTGTAATGACCTTTTCCTCAGAGGCTGTGGGGACCTTGACAGAACTTGATCCGCTTCCTTGAATCACGGAAGCAGCTGCTTTAGGGTTGAGTTTAGTACGCTTGAATACTTTCTGGAGACTCTCTCTACTTTTCTCAGTATCCAGGACCAAGTCAGTCTTTTTGATTCAGTTTTGCCAACCTTGTGGTCAGAATTCTGTTGGGGAGAAGGGGAGCCGCAGCTCATGGTCACAGCCAAAGGCTGGCTCATCTTTTCCCCTCTCCCTTCCTGCCAGAGGAACTACCAGATAAAGCCGAAAGAGACCAGTACAAGCTGCTCTGCCCAGACAACACCTGGAAGTCGGTGGAGGAGTATAAGGAGTGTCACCTGGCCCAAATCCCTTCTCATGCTGTTGTGGCCCGAAGTGTGAGGGGCAAGGAAGACGCCATCTGGGAACTTCTCAGCCAGGCACAGGTACACCCAGCTACAGTCCCCGAGGCCTGTCTAACCTCTGCAGCAGAGAGAGTTCTCTAGATTAAGGACTGTGGGCGCCGACCCTCCTCTGGATAGAGAAACATTGGAACCTTTTCCGGTATCAGCCCCTGGCAGGCTCTCTTCGGCTCCAGCAGAAGCAGGGGGGACAAGGCGTTATTCTTTCGTCCCCAAGGACCTTGAATCAAAGCAGATTTCCAGGCTGTAAGCTATAGATGCGCTTGTGTCTTACAATGGGAAGAGGCTCTTTGAGAGAGGATGTCACCTCCTGCTCCATTAGAATTATCCCCAAGTCCCGGGTAACCATTCCCCAGTTCATTTAAGGCCATAATTCTACTTTTCTGCCAACAGGACAAGTTTGGAAAGGACAAAGCGTCAGAGTTCAAGCTCTTTGCCTCCCTAGCGGGACAGAAGGAGAAGGACCTGCTCTTTAAAGACTCTGCCATTGGGTTTTCAAGGGTTCCCCCGAAGGTAGATGTTGGCCTCTACCTGACCTACAACTATATCACATCCATCCAGAGCTTGCGTAAAAGTAAGTAAACCCCAGGCAGGACCCATGGGTGTACCAGGCAGGCAGGAAACTGTGTGAGCTCTGCTCTGGGGTGGTCTCTGCACCTCTGGTGGGAGTGTCACATGTCCACGTGTCTTCTGTCAATCAAGTCAAGGTCATTGTCAGAAGTGTCTCCAAAAAAATGTCCCAGACACCAGATTAGTGTTTCCATATTCCTTTGTATATGTCAGAATCCCAAAGCCTCTTATTAAGTGAGAAACAGAGACACGAGCCAAGAAAACCGGGACCTGGGGCATTACTCCAGAGGCTAGGTAGAGCACCCCTTGTGTGCCGGGATTTGAACTTGCCTGGAGAGATTACAATGGGCTGAGTGAACTTGTCTATGTTCTTCCTACTCTTGGGGACTTAGAGAGGTAGTCTGAGGGAACCAGGAGGCTACACTGTGGTACATGATGGTGACTAGGGCCTTATGGGTGGTCAGGGCTGAATCCTCTAAGCCAGCTGTTGGGGTATACACTAGTTTCATGTCATGGGGCTTTTATTCCAAGGAACCAGAACATTAGGTGCATGGTTACACTAAGGCCTGATGGATGGATTAGAAGTCAGGGAAGCCCACCAATGAACAGAGGTGAGGAACACAGAAAACCTTAGTTAAGGCCTGAAGCGGTTTGGGAGCTGTGATGGGGAGAAGGGAAGGATGAATGGGTCCCACACAGATGCTTCTGCCTCAGAAGATCCAGGCAGGAAGCTGCTCCCCAGGGAGGACAGAGTGGGAATGAGGCAGTGTCTAAGTGTCTCTCACCATCGTCCCTCCCTGCAGGGGAGAAGGACGTGGCCGCCACACGTGCCCGGGTCACGTGGTGTGCAGTGGGCAGCGAGGAGAAGCGCAAGTGTGACGAGTGGAACAAAGCGAGTAATGGCAGGGTGACCTGCACCTCGTTCCCCACCACGGAAGACTGCATTACCTCAATCATGGTAGGGAGCTGGGGTCACGTGTGGTGCGGGCAGCGGGCTTCTTGGGCGCAGGCCATGGGCATCAGCTTACAGTGAGGTTGGACACCCAAGATGCCACTGTAAAGGAGGAAAGCCCAGAGCGGGTGTCTTGGGGCCACACTAGCACTGTGCTCATTAAGGACCTTCAAGGTCTGAAAAGCAACTTGTTGTGGAATTTCTACCCATTTCATTAACAATTTAGGGCTATTGAGGTAATTTAGAAAATATGGAATGATTTGCTTCTCTTTCTCTCTCAATCTCTCTCTCTTTCTCTCTTGGTCTCTCTCTCCCTCCCTCTCTCCCTCTCTCTCTCTCTCTCTCTCGGTCTCTCTCTCTCTCTCTCTCTCTCTCTCTCTCTCTCTCCACACGCACACACCCATATACCACCTGAATGTAGTTTCAGAGATATCTACAACAAGAGTTTTGAAATTCCTCATTCCAGTTTCCTTTGTATGTGCAGCCTAGAGCAATTCTGGATTGTATGGGTTATGTACTTTGATCCATTTTAAAAATAACCAGTATGTTATGGATATATATATATATATATATATATATATATACATATACATATACATATATATATATATATATTGTGTGTGTGTGTGTGTGTGTGTGTGTGTGTGTGTGTGTGTTTTCAAGACAGGGTTTCTCTGTGTAACAGTCCTGGCTGTCCTGGAACTCGCTTTGTAGACCAGGCTGGCCTTGAACTCACAGAGATCCACCTGTCTCTGCCTCCTAACGAGTGTTAGGATTAAAGGTGTACACCACCACTGCCCGGCAGGAAACATTTTTTAATATTTATTTTATTTGATGTGTACGTGTGAGTGAAAGAGTGTATGTACGGGAGCCACATGCATGCAGTGGCCTCAGAGGCCAGAAGAGGCATTGAGTCCCCTGGAACTAGAGTTAGAGACAGCTGAGAGCTGCCATGTTGCTGCTCGAACTGTACTCAGGCCTTCTGGAAGAGCAACGGACCTTTCACTGCTGAGCCAATCTCCAGCCCCCTCTAATCATGTTTAATGTAATTGTAAAAAGATGGTCACTGGAGAAAGTAGCTTTGCAACCTTGACGATCTGTGTTTCTGTATGGGGATGTGGTCTATTCATTCTCGAGTTCATGAGCCAGCTTCTGGGTACCACTCTGTGTTGTGCTAATGAGCAGATGTTAGCTGAGAGCAGTTGTTCTCATCGTGTCTAGTCGGGTACAGGAACAGTTTTCTGTCCAGAAGACAGAGAGTGAGGGTCTCAGGTATGTGGGTGACTTGCTCTGTCTCTACAGAAAGGAGATGCTGATGCCATGAGCTTGGATGGAGGTTACATCTATATTGCGGGCAAGTGTGGTTTAGTTCCTGTGCTGGCGGAGAACCAGAGTGAGTGGAACTGATGTCCTTTCTGGGTCATTCCATAGGAGGCTGACATGGGAGTCGGGAGGTGGGACCCCACTCACTAGATCTCAGAGAAGATGGGTGAGAGAAGCAGGAGAAAAAATAAACAAAAGGGGCCACCCCGTCTCCCCAAATTGACAGATCATGGGTAGTTTACTTCTCAATCAAAACAAACATTTTGGGGGGATGGTGAGAGGACTCAGCAGATAAAGACACTTCCTACCAAGCCTGATGACCTGAGCTCAACACACTGGACCCAAGTGGTAGAAGGGAATGACTCCCATCAACTGTGCTCTGACCTCCACGCATGCACCGCAATGCTGTGTGCGCACACATCCACACACACACACACACACACACATCCACACAAAAGAAATAAATATGACTTAAACTTTTTTCATAAAAACAACACAAAAATATACAAGTAAACAACTCAGTGACACTTTACAAATTGCACCCACGTACTGGCACCCAGACAAGGAGTCGGCAAGCCTCAGGAGTCATCTGGTGCCCTGCTGTCGCCACAGTCCCTAAGAGCAGTAACTCCTGATTTCCAAAGACAAAAATCACCTCCCCTCTCTTTTAATTAAGGGAGAAAGAACTGCATGTTTAATGTCTGCTGCGTCTCGCTCAGGATTGTTTTTGTGATAGTCACTCACATAAATGTGTGGCTGTAAATTATTCAGTCCCATGGTTGTATAATATTCTCCTGTGTGACTCTGCCATAGTTCTTCCCCATTGTCTGGGGATGGCATTTGGGTGTTATTATTTATTAATAATTATATTATTATTATATTACTAATAGCCTGCTGTGGTCAGCCATGTCCTCGACTATGGTGGAAATGTCTAGCCCTCCTGCATTGAAATGCCTTGTCATTCTCTTTGAATTTGGTCTTGTTTTGTGGGGATTTAAACGTTTATGGCTTCTCAGTAACTCTGGGTATTCAGTGATGTTTTGCTTGTCTTTGTTCTTCAGAATCCCCCAAAAGCAATGGCTCTGACTGTGTGGACAGACCAGCAGAAGGTGAGTCAGGGTCAGGAAGAGGCAGGGGGATCCTAACCTAATCACCAAAAGAGGCTGAGTCTGGACACCATCATTGGCAGATACAGATACTTCATGGGGGAATAATTATAATTAATGTTTCTATGGACCTTCACGCTTGGTGGAGAACTTCCATGTGGTCACTCAGTGCAGATGTGGAAAGAGAAACGTCACTCCCCCCTTCTGTGTGTTTGAGGAGACAGTGGCCTGGAGAATTCCCCAGTGCCTGGGATCTCACTCTTAGCTAGAGACAATGCTGGTGCAGATCCTGGCTTTGAACCCGAATGTCCAGCACCAGCAAGCCCAGGCTCTGTGCTCTAGACCCAGCTGCTTGTAGAGTCAGAGCTTGCTAAGGTTTGGAAGACGTGGCTCTTGCCCTCAGAGGGGCTGTTAGATACCTTTGACAGCAGGAGAACGCAATCCTGTTCACTTCCTCACCGTGCTGGGTTGGTTGTACTCAGCACTGGGTGGTCCTTGTGTGCATGCGCCCCCAGTATTCATGCAGCAGCTATTCTAGTGGTCATCATTGCCCTTGCCTGATGTAGCTGCAGATGGCGATTTGTGCATTGTTGAGGCAACTCTCATTGGTCAGTGCCTGTGCCCACAGGTAAAGGCTTATAACTCAGCAACTTATGTGGCTGGTTGGGAAACAGTCCCCTGTAATTACTTTTTCCCCCCTGAACTCACAGAGATCTGCTTGTCTCTGCCTCCCAAGTGCTGGGAGTAAAGGTGTGTGTCGCTGCCACCACCTGGCTCTGTAATCACTTCTTAAGATCAATTTTTTATACTGTTTTATTTCATAGCTCAGATCACTTCCCCTTGTCGTAGAACAAATCTCTCTCTCTCTCTCTCTCTCTCTCTCTCTCTCTCTCTCTCTCTCTCTCTCTCTCTCTCTCTCTCTCTCTCTCTCCCTAACTGGTCAAAGATCAATGTACTCTCTACTCATGTGCACCCTGGAGGTTAAGATTGACTCTGTTACCCTTGTACAGGGTACTTTGCCGTAGCAGCAGTTAGAAAGGAAGATACTGGCTTCAGCTGGAGCTCTGTGAGAGGCAAGAAGTCCTGCCACACGGCTGTGGACAGGACCGCGGGCTGGAACATCCCTGTTGGCCTGCTCGTCAACCAGACCAGATCCTGCAAATTTGGTGAGGATGTGGGAGGGTCTCCTGAGAGGGCCATCCTGGTGGGAGAGTGGAGGCTGTGGAGCCTCAGGGAAAGGAGGGGGTAGGAGGTTTGCTGCTTAGCTGTGGCTTGCTGGTCTATTTTAGAATAATTCGGTTCTCCTGTGGTTACTTCCTGGCGCCCTGGAGGCACAGGCTGTTTGCTACAGAACACTTCCTAGTTTCCCCATGTCACCCCACCCCATGGAGATCCAGATCTCAGTATCAGCTTGCTTCCCCTGGATACTGGCTTGGAGTACTTCTTAGTGTCCCCTAAATTCCTCTCCGAGCCCAACCTATCTATCCAGTGCCCACCTTGGTCAGCATAAACGATGTCCTTCCTGCTGCAGGCTTGGTGATGCCAGGACACATGGCATCTCTTGGGCGTGAGCCCTGTTGTATTAGGATTAGGTCTTAGGTGCTGGTTGGGGCATATTTGGGGCACATGGTTGCTGTTCTTGCCAATCACCACCAGTTACTGCTGTGAAGTATGCAGCTCAGCTTTCCAGAGCCTGACATACCGTGGCTCTTCCAGCAGCGTAGGCTTTGGGAGTCTGACAGCAGGACCCTTGCTCAGGGGACAGGGCTTTGTGTTACCTCTAGTTCCTCATTTCTTGAGTTAGATCACACAATGGGTACATTTAGGTTAGGTCTAGCTACAAGGAACAGAAACCCTCCAAATGCCAGAGGCTTAAGCAAGAAGGGTACTTATTTCTCTCTCACATAAGAGAAGTTCAGGAGAGTGTTGTCTAGAGTTAGCACAGTGACAGCATGGTGTGGGGACCTGGGCCTTAAATATTCAGTTACTTTGTTGGATGTGGCTAGTTCAGTACTTGTTTTTACCATGTGCAAGCAGAGTGAAGAAAAGAGAGGGAGAAGGGACAATGGTGTGTGCCACGCCCGCCATGTGTGTGCATGCATACGGATGCCAGGGAAGAACCTTGGGTGTCATTTTCACAAACAAGGTCTCATCAATTAGGCTAGCCTGTTGTAGGAAGCCTCCTGTCACCTCCCTAGGCTTGGAATCACGAATGCACACTGCCACACCCAGCTTCTTTTGGTTCTAGTATTGAATTCAGGTCCTCATGCTTGGATGGCAAGCACTTTAAGGACTGAACTTTCTCCCCAGCCCACACAACCCCCCCAACAGCATGATTATTGGTTATTAAGCCTCTGTAGTACATTTGTCGATTAGAACAATGCCATAGATGGAGAACATCATTACGAATGACCACTTTTAATTTAAAAAGTTAAGATATGTTCAACCTTATGTGTTAGTAGCTAACTTGAATTGTTAATAATCTGATCTATCTTTTTGTAATCATAAATCTGGTAAGATACCTTGAGTTTTCTAATGCAGGTAAAAATGCAATAAAACAGTCATTTCCAAATGTAATAATATTTATAAAAAAATCCCATGCCTTTTAAGAATGTTTTCAGAGAGTTGGCACCTGGCACTCCTGAGCATGTCATTATACCAGGGGTGTACCAGTCACAGGGGTGTACCAGCCACAGGGGTGTACCAGTCACAGGGGTGTACCAGCCACAGGGGTGTACCAGCCACAGGGGTGTACCAGTCACAGGGGTGTACCAGCCACAGGGGTGTACCAGTCACAGGGGTGTACCAGCCACAGGGGTGTACCAGCCACAGGGGTGTACCAGTCACAGGGGTGTACCAGCCACAGGGGTGTACCAGTCACAGGGGTGTTCCCAGCCACAGGGGTGTACCAGCCACAGGGGTGTACTCAGTCACAGGGGTGTACTTGTCACAGGGGTGTATTCAGTCACAGGGGTGTACCAGCCACAGGAGTGTACTAACCACAGGAGTGTACCAGCCACAGGGGTGTACCAGTCACAGGGGTGTACTGAGCCACAGGCCACCTTCTTTCTATTGAGAAGCCAGACATACAGGGAGAAGGCAGGGTTTCTATTTCTCATTTAAAAGTAAAAATAAGAAGTCAGATTGTGGACCAGGTAGACAGTAGGTGGCCTCTGTTGCAGAGAGCCATTAGGCCGTCATGTTCCTCAGCAGAGTTCCTGCTACAAGACTGTGACGACAGGGCCCTCTCTGTGACTGTCCCGAGCACCAGGACTATCCTGTCCCTGCCTACACTCTGAAGCTTTTCTGGTTGCCAGTGGGTCTGTGGTTGGTGGTGGAATATTGTTCCATGATGATGAGTGTCCTTCCTCTCCTGTCCACATACTGAGCTGAAGCCAAGCTATGCCACTTGCTGGGTAAAGTACCTTATTATTGATGCTGGCCAAAAGCACTAATGTACCCTTCCCTTCTGCCCAGATGAATTCTTCAGCCAAAGCTGTGCCCCTGGGGCTGACCCCAGATCCAATCTCTGTGCTCTGTGTGTTGGTGACGAGAAGGGTGAGAATAAGTGTGCCCCCAACAGCAAAGAGAGATACCATGGCTACACCGGGGCTTTAAGGTGAGTGAGTCTGGGACAGAGGCCACCAGTGTCAGGCCTCAGCCCTCATCCTCAACGCATGCCTCTGGCTCTAGGGGCTGGGTGTGGCCTGTCTTAGACAAGTCAAGAGCCAAGTGGGCAGCAGGAGCCAGAGCCTCCTATGACAGCAGCATCCCAGAGCATGGAGGTTAGACGAGGACCGCAGGGTTCAGCTTAACCATCCAGCCGGAAACCTACGTGGGGCCTCCGTGTTCTCAAGACATTTAGCTACCCTCCCCCACTCAGGCCACCATTACATCTTATGTTTTCACTTTCTCCTTGACTTTGGCCTTCAAGGGGCTGGAGAGATGGCTTGCTGCTCTTGCAGAAGAACTGGGTTCAGTTCAAGGACCCCTATCAGGTGGCTCACAGCTCCAGGGATCCAATGCCCTTTTCTGGCCTCTACGGGTACCCACCCACACACACACACACACACACACACACACACACACACAATTTAACCAGGCAGTGGTGGTGCATACCTTTAATCCCAGGACTCAGGAGGCAGAAGCAAGTGAATCTCTGTGGGTTCAAAGCCAGCCTGGTCTACAGAGTGAGTTCCAGGACAGCTAGAGCTGTTACACAGAGAAACTATGTCTTGGAATCAAAGAAAAAAAAATAAAAACAAAACAATAAAAAATGTAAATTGGTCTTTTTTTTTTTAAAAGAAATGACAAGGAGAAAGCCTTCTTACAGTGCTATTTCCCAATAGAAATATCAAAACTTAACTTTCAGATTTCGTTCATTGTATAGTGCTGCAGGGGTCATAATGACTGTGTAACTCACATGTACTGGGATGTTGTTCTCACGGCTCTGCGCAGTGTGTGAGGGGATGTGGAGGCTCCTTCCCCATCCCTTATTTCTTCGCCAAGAGTATGCTTCACCACTAGATGGTGACACAGGTCCTCAGATGACAACGGTCAAACTGGACTTTAAGCCTTTAAATATAAATTTGATCATTTTGCTCCCAGGAAACAGTGACATCTTTACTATATGTGGGTGATTTGTAAGCTTTCATTTTTTTAAAAAAAGATTTACTTATTTTTACATGTCTTGGTATTTTGCCTGCATGTGTGTCTATGTGAGTGTTGGATCTTCTGGAGCTGGAGTTACAGACAGTTGTGAGCTGCTATGTGGTTGCTGGGAATTGAGCCCGGGTCCTCTGGAAGAGCAGCCAGTACCCTTAATCCCTGAGCCATCTCTCCAGCCAAGCACTGATTTTTTTTAAATGTACAAAAAAGTCCTCAAGGATTCACAAATAGAAAAGCTACAGCAAGATTGCACTTAGAAATATTAAGCAGATAAGTTTGATGCGAACCCAAGGGAGTCCTGTGACCCATTTTCCTCAGACTTGCAGCACGATATTGCTATCATTTCTCTGAAAATACCTGCACATTGGTGCTCCTGTTTGTGCTAAAAGACACCGCTTTGTCTTCTTCCCAGTTAAATCCAGAATCTAGACTGGGGGTACATAACGAAATAATCCAACGCTAGAGCCAGGAGTCTTGTTTTCTCTTACATCTATCTAAGATTCATTTCGGCTAGCAAAGAGCAGGTTGGGTTTCATCGTGGCATCTTCAGACACATGTGGTGTTATGTTCTGTTCCCATTTGTTCCCCTGCACTCTGGCCAATTGCTCCTCTCTCTTCTCCAGCTCATTCCATCTTTGCTTCCCTACTACATGTGTTACTCTACTCTCTCTCTTTCCCAGCTTCTCTAAGATCTCTCCCTTCAGAGATGGGGAGATGGCTCAGCAGTTAAGAGTCCTGACTGCTCTTGCAGAAGACCTAGTCTTGATTCTCAGCATCCACAAGGTGGCTCACAGCCTTCTCTGGCCTTGACAGGGCACCAGGCAGTCATGTGGCACACAGACATTAAAGCAAACAATAATACACATAAAATAAAAATAAATAAGTCTTTTTTAAAAAAAAGATCTCTTCCTTTCTTCTCATGGTCCTTTTTCTGGTTACACACACACACATACACACACGCACACACACTTTTACATTTAGGCTCCACATCTGAGAGAAAACGTGTACTATTTGTCTTTCTGAGTCTGGTTTATTAACATGATAATCTCCAGTTTCAACCGCAAACATAATGATTTCCTTTTTCTTTAAGCTTCCATTGTGAATATGTAACACGTTTTCTTCACCCATTCACCTGTTGGTTGTTGTCTTGGCTGCTTCCGTTTCGTGGCTATTGAATAGAGCAGCTATAATCATGGCTATGCAAATATCTCTGTCCTTTGTGCACTCAGGTGGGTGCAGCTGGGCCAGATGACAGCTTTAGTTTCAGGGTTGTAAAGAACGTCCATAGTGGCTGTGCAGGTTTCATGCCTGTATTCGTAACCAACCTACAAATACTACTGGTTCTTAACTTGTAGCTTTCAAGTATTTTTTTTTTTATGACTTCCTGCTATGGTATAAAACCTTGCCTCTCCCACTGCCTCCTGTCTGTCCTTCTACTGCCTCAGCCCCAAACTTTGCCTGTCTTAACACCTGGATTTGTCTTATTGATGCTTGCATTGCTCTAACTATTCCAGCATTGTTTTCATATTTAATATGTGGCACGAGGGTGTGTGTCCCTCGCCAGGCATGGAGGTGCCTAGGAGTTGATCTCACATCACCAGACTTTTGAGGCCAGAGCTTTTTACCCACTGAGCCATTTCCTCAGCTCATGTTTTTTTATCCCAAATGCTCTGAAATTTCATTTCTTTATGCAAATCATCTCTATTTTATTAGATTGGACAGTTGGTGGGCATTTCACTAAATTATTCAGTCTGGGAAAACAATTATTTTGTTGACAATTTCTATCCTCTTTTTTCTAACTTCTCTTGAAGCCTTGTTTTTTAAACCATGGACTCCTGCGGATCACCATCTGATTTCCTACCGTTCCTTAGCTAATCTTTTACTTCCAGTTTCGGCAAAATTTGCTTGGTTTTATATTTTAATCTTATCTCATCTTATTTAACTTTATTTTATGTGCATTGGTGTGAAGAGGTCAGATCCCCTGGAACTGGCTTTTTCAGATAGTTGTGAGCTGCCATGTGGTTGCTGGGAATTGAACCCGGGTCCTCTGGAAGAACAGTCAGAGTTCTTAACCAACTGAGCCATCTCTCCAGCCCTCTTATCTCATCTTAAAGCATGTTTGTGGCGAGGACTATTCATTTCTTTTTAAAAATGTATTTATTTATTTTATATGTATTTTGCCTACATGTATGTCTGCATACTACCTACATGCCTGGTGCCCTCAGAGTCAAGAAAAGGGAGTCAGATCCCCTGGAACTGGGATTATGAATTATTATGAGCTGCCATGTAGATGCTGGGAATAGAACCCGGGTCCTCTGGAAGAGCAGCCAATGCTTTTAACCACTGAGTCATCTCTTCAGCCCCTATTTTTTTTTTTTAATTTTTTTTTAAAAAAAATTTGGTTTCTTGGACAAGATTTCTCTGTGCCATAGTCCTGGCTGTCTGGGAACTCTCTTTTCTAGACCAGGCTGGCCTTGAACTCACTGAGGTCTGCCTGCCTCTAGACCCCAGTTTTTACTTCCTTTGTGTATCTCTTTGTATTACAACTATTTCTGTTTTGGAACTTCCTTTGTTTGCTTCATGAATGTTTCATTTCTTGATATCTTTAATAATATCAAGTAAGTGTAGTTTATAAAAAAATCCTCTCCCTTATATTGTCTCTGAATCTTGGGAGTATAATTCTTTTGGCATAACCTTCTATGTTCTTCCTTTAAATATCTGATGGCTTCAGCCTGTTTCCCCACATTTGAGAGTAAGGGGGTGGGTGATTCTTAGTTCTCTACCAGTTTTCCAGTCTTGGTGGTACTGGGCCTCATGGTAGGGCTCCTGGTTTGAGCCATTCATCGTGAGCATCAGAGTCTACGGATATTTTCTTGACTTCATCCAGTTCTCCTGCTTCTTGGGAAGGATAGTCCTAATAACAGCCTGGGGGGAGCACAGTCACTGACTTCATCTTCCAGAAACTGAAAAGACTTTTCAGTTTATTTTTTTATGCATGGTGATGGGGGATGTTGAGATAAAGGTCTTACTCTGTAGCACAGGTTTGCTTCAAGCTCACAGCAGTCCTCTTGCCTCAGCTTCCAGAGTGCTGGGATAATAGCCATGAGGCATGATTACCCAGCTCACCTTCTGCTTCTGCCTTCCCCTGGATTTGCTGCCCCATTCTGTAGCACTGCCAAGGTTCAGCCTTCCTAATGGGACTGCTGCATGAGACGTGAGGGCACCTGTATGAAACTCTACCCAGTCACCCTGTTCTCAGCCGCTTTCAACGACACCTTGTCTTTTTAATTGCTGAGTCTTTCTGGAGTCCTGTGGTGCATGCCAACTTTCCTCTGAGCTGCTACCATCCCACTTTATACCACAGCTTTGTTTTTTCAGTTTTCCAGAACCGCTTGGCCAGCATCTTTCTAGATTTCAAAGGTAGTCATTGTTTCTCTTTTATAAGTTTATGGATTAAAAAAGAAAAATCTCACTGGTGTTGTTTCCCTGGTGTTTTAGGAGAGAAGAGGCACAGACACTTGCAGATGCCATCTTAAGTTTTAAATTCCTGGAAATAGTTCCAACTTTTGCATGTTTACTTCCATGGGTTAGTTTTGGGAATGTGTGCCACAAATATTTATGAAAATTCTAATGGTTTCTCTCTTGTGGTGTATTTATTTTGGGAAATATTTTAGGTGCCTGGCTGAGAAAGCAGGAAATGTTGCGTTTTTGAAGGACTCTACTGTCTTGCAGAACACTGATGGTATGTGAGGACGTTTCATTTCCTCTTCCAAAGCGATCTTTAGCACCATAGCACACCCTCATCTTCGGGTTTGTATTTGAGCAGATAACACAACTATTTTCAGACTTTTGACTAGAAGGATTCCATTTATTTATATTCATTCATTCATCATTCATTCATTCATTTGAGACAGGGTCTCAGGTTTTTGTTTTTGCTTTTTGGGATTTTGTTTGTTTTTTGAGACAGGGTTTCCCTGTGTAGCTTTGGAGCCTGTCCTGGAATTCACTCGGTAGATCAGGCTGGCCTTGAATTCACAGAGATCCGCCTGTCTCTGCTTTCCAAGTGCTGGGATTAAAGGTGTGCGCCACCACCGCCCAGCTAGGGTCTCATATTGTAACTCAACCTGGAACTTACTATGTACCTCACATGAGCCTTGAACTCATGGAAGTCTTTCTGTCTTGGCAAGTTGAGTTCTGGGAATTATAGGCATGAACTGGTGAATTCTAAAGTCTCTAGCATAGTAGGCAGCATGGGAACATCTGTGGTGCCACAGTGATTTTGAAGCAATTCACACACACACACACACACACATATACAGATATATACACATTCACGGACATATGCACATACATACACATACACACATATACACATTCACACAGACATATTCTCACACACCACCAGCCGTAGTTGGTAGCACCTGTGAAGAAACTCACGGCCTGTCTGTACCAGATGAAACAAGCACAGATAGTAATAGTAACTGAATGTAAGTAGATCAAATTTTCTTTTGGAAAATAAAAGTAAATAGAGGCCTTCCTTCAGCTTGTTCAGAAACTCCTCGAGAGTCAGTGAGTTAAAATCCACAGGAACATGTGGGTTATGAAGGATAGTGTGCCAACCATCATTTGAACAAGAACCTCCCCTCTCGTCTCTAAATTAGGAAAGCAAAACTAGGTGTTCAACTCTTGGCTGTCATTTGCTACGTCTCCTCAGCCTCCTCACCTCTGCCTCCGCAGGCAACTGGCTGTTTTGTTCAGTAAGCTGTCAGTCCTACTTCTTCCTTTTCCTTCTCCCGGCCTGTTGTTTCTGGGTGATCATGCTTGTGTTAGGAAAGCCCTGAGTCCAAAATTATCAGTATTAAGTACTGGAAATCCTTGAGGACTCCAGAGAGGACTCCAGGAGGACTGCGAGGTGTTTCCCAGGGAAGGAGAGTCAAGTGCAAGCTTGGATGACGAGCCTGCGGATGCACACTCTGGCACGCCTGCACTTACACCTGGAATTTAAGGCAGCCTGTGTGATATTCAGGGATCAGACTGATGTGAAGGTTCTCGGGTACTTAATAGCTATATTTACTGGAATTAACTAAACACACTTGATAAACTCATGGAGTTCCCCCATTTTCTCCATGTAGTACTGAAACGAGAGGGAAAAGTTTATCTCTATCTGAAAGCCCGAGTTTGGAAATGCTTTCGAATTGGAAACTGTTTCAAGATTGAAACATCTACCATGTGGGAAATCCTGCACTTGACCTCATGTGCTGAGTCACAGCCTGATTGCAGTCACTGTGCAAACCCTGTGCAACATCGCCTTCAGGCGACCTCTGTAACTTGCATATGAAACATGACGGGATATTTTGCATATGAAACATGACGGAATATTTTGCCTGTTTTTGCATTGCCACCTCCATGGTAATTTCATCATGTATATGTTCTAAAACTTGAACAAATTCCAAAGCAAAAGTATTTCTAGTCCTAAACATTTGGAGTAAAGGGGACTCAACATGTTTTCTTTTTTGGAACCTACTAGAAAATATATGACTAGACAGCATTCTTTTGTAAAAGGAGGGGACTGGGAAGATTTATGTCAGTGGGTAAAGTGCAAGTCATGCAAGCATCAGGACCTGAGTTCAGATTCCCCAGTACCCATGTAAGGAGGCAGATGAGGCATCCTATGCCTCTAATCCCAGCTCTGGGGATGATGGGGTGGAGATCAGCCAGTCGAGCTCAATCAATGAACTCCGAGTTCAGTGCAAGACTCTACCTCACAAAATGAGTGAAGAAGTGATTGAGGAAGATAGCCAGGTATCAACTTCTCACCTCCACACATATCTTCCCAGGCAAGCACACCTGCACATATGTGTATGCACACATACAACACACACATACATATACACATAGAGACACAAATACTTAAAAGATGGTTTAAAAGACGGATTGAGATACAACTTGAATATTGAACATCCACCCACTGTCTGTGTACAATTTAGTAGGGTCTGGCACATGCAAAGTGATATGGCCCCACTCTGTAATACTCATCTGAACAACGTGAAGAACCCCTTGCCCTTGTTGGCAGACCACCATCTTTGCTTTTTCAATATCTGCTTCCTGTCAATATGACTTTGCCTGTTCTCATAAATGCAATCATTTGTGGCCTTTTGTAGCCGGTTTCTTTCAACCGAGCATCTTGATTCTGAGTGTCAGCCATGTTACTGCAAGTATGAGCTTTACTCCCTTTGTTATTGAATAAGATCGTTTACGTGGCTGGACAGTGATGCTTGCCATATCTGTAGCCAAATAGCTTGCGCAGGATCAAGCCTCGTTTCATCTCCTGCGGCTCATCACAGCCTATGTATGCCTTTCAAAGGAGTCATACCAATACAGAAAGGATGCCTTGACCAAGCAGGCTAGCTGTGGCTAATGACACCTTTCTCTCACCAGGAAAGGGCACTGAAGAGTGGGCTAGGAACTTGAGGCTGGAGGACTTTGAGCTGCTGTGTCTTGATGACACCCGGAAGCCTGTGACCGAGGCTCAGAGCTGCCACCTGGCCATAGCCCCAAATCATGCTGTGATATCTCGGACAGACAAGGTGGAAGTCCTTCAGCAGGTGCTGTTTGACCAGCAGGTATGGGCCACCAGGGTCCCCCAGCAAGTTCCTCACTGCGTGGGCTCCTATAGAAGGTGTTCATCCATTTAAGCCTTTCTTCTTTCTAGCCCCTCTGCTTGATTCATGGGGATAGTATTTGCTCCATGCTGGGAGTCTTTCTAGAGGATCAGTTAGGCTCTTTGGTCCTGGACATGAACTTGTGTCATGGTCCAGAGGAAATTTTGTCCTTTCCTCCCTGCTGTTCCCTTTCATGACCTCTATTAGCGAGCAGGCCAAGCAGGCAATGCTTATGACAAAGTCCATAGAGCAGCAATCCCAGAGATCACTCCACGTGTGGGAGACACAAGGTCCTCGTACTTACAGATAAGCAACAGGAAACCAGGAATGTTAATCACGCTTTGTCCTTCAAGGAGATGTATAAGCTGTTTTCTGCCAGGTTAACAGCCTGGTGACTTCTGTGCTATCTGCACGGCCAGGCCACACTGACCCCAAGACTCTTCGGTTTATCGCAGTCAATCTATTGCACTATCCTCCTTGAGACACTTATCAGGAGCATTGTGTGCCTTGAGCCAACTCCCTCAGTTAATCTGTAAGCCGATCTTTATGGAAGATGTCATTTGTATTTTACAAGAGTTTTGATGTAATCATGTCTTAAGCTTCGTTGTATTGTATACATGGAATGGAGTTGATTAACACCAGGAAACATTTTCCAAATTGTACTGTGCTTAAGTACGCCAAATTGTACGCCTGGAGTTTACTCCACGTCAGATTTTCGAAGTTTGAATCAACACTGGCTGATGAGTCATGTTGAACCGGACTTCCTTATTGCTTTCCCACGGATTGATACTCTGTTGGCCGTGGTAATTGTAAGGACCCCCGCCCCCATGGATTTAGGGCTGATTGTGTTCTGGGGTACCCTGTCCTAGTCTCTGCTGGACCTGGGTATGCCTTTTGAGCCCAACAGTCCTGGGCATGGAGAAGGGACTGTTGCTGAGAGGGGCTGAGTATCCTACAATGGCCCAGCTCCTAGAAGCGCGGGAGAGTTCCCTCTCCTGTTGCCCCTCTGGACAGCTAGAATGATAGAGTGTTCTAGATGATCAGCTTTTGGGGCAGATCTCAAAAAATCATCATCTGACCTCTGATTACCAGCAAGATGTTCTACAAGAAGCGAGAACAGATTTAGTAGGAGGAGAGATGTGGAAGGCAAGGTTGGAAGTGAGGCAAAGCCTGGGCCCTGGCTGGGGTGGGCGTGCTTCCAGGAGCAAGGTTTGGGAAGAGTCGTGGAGGCAGGGAAAGGAGCACGGCTGCCTGTCTGCTCTGCTCCTTACCCGGGATGAGAACACCCGACTTTCCCATCCTCACGCTCCCCTCTCTTTTGACTACTCACGGACTATTGGTTCTTTTGACACAGAATCAGTTTGGAAGAACTGGATCGAGGTGCCCAGGGGAGTTTTGCCTGTTCCAGTCTAAAACCAAAAATCTTCTGTTCAATGACAACACTGAGTGTTTGGCTAAGCTCCATGGCAAAACAACGTATGACAAGTACCTGGGACAGGAGTATGTCGTAGCCACCGCTAATCTGAAGCAGTGCTCAAGCTCCCGTGAGTGGATTCTAGATAGAATTACTGAAGAATCAACCTGGCAGAATGTAGCGGGCTTTCTTTTGGGTGGCCAAACAGCTTACAAATCATGACATGGAGACTTCTTATTAGATATGAATGTTCGACCTTATCTTATACTTGTCCTGTTAGCTCTTATAACTTATTTTAACTTGTTTTTCTTCAACTATATTTCGCCTTAGAGCTTTTTACCTTTCTTTCATTCTGTATGTCTTCCTTTTTCAACTTCTGTATCTGGCTGGCTGGTGGCTGCCTGGCTGCCTGGCTGCCTGATCCCAGGCATCTCCCATTTCTTTCCTTCTTCTCTTCTCCTCTCTCTCTCTCTCATCTAGATTCCTCCTCCTACTTATTCTCTCTTCCCATCAGCCCCACTTATCCCTCAACTGCCTAGCTATTGGCCATTTAGCTTTTTATTAGACCAATCGGATGCCTTAGGCAGGTAAGGTCAAACAGCAACACATCTTTGCCTAGTTAAATGAATGCACTATAAACAAGTGTAATACACCTCTACATAGTTAAAGTAATATTCTGCAGCATAAACAAGTGTAGTAGCACATCTTTACATAGTTGAAGTAATATTCCGCAACAGGAAAAGGTCAAAGTTCAGAGGCCAAAATACATGTAGAAATACAAATTCCTTAAAAACTTAAAATGTAGAGCCAAAAAGATGGTTTAGGGGTAAGAGTACCCACAGCTCTTCCAGGTGACCTGGGTTCAGTTCTAAGCACCTGTCCTTGTGGCAGCTTACAATGTGTTTAATTCCAGTTCTAGGGGATTTAACACCCTCTTCTGGTCTTCATGGGTACCAAGCATACATGCGGTGCTCAGACATACATGATGCAGGCAAAACACCCATACACATAACAAAATAAATTCTAATGTAGGAAGATGTATAATTTAATTCTTGAACACTATTTAGAAGAGTGCATAGAGATGTAGCCCAGTTAGTAGTGTATTTGCTTATCATGTACAAAGCCATGGGTTCAATCTCTAATGTAGTATAAACTTGGTGTGGTGGTGCTGTAATCCCAATACTTAAGAAGCAGAGGCAGGAGGATCAGATGTTCAAAGTCATCCTTTGCTAAATATGGAGATTGAAACCAGTCTGAGGTACCCGAAACCCTAACCCTATCTCAAAAAAAGATTTCAAATACATATACATTTACACACACACACACACACACACACACACTCACTCAGATTGTTGAAGGACTTTCAGAAGTGATCCTCAAGCTTCAGCATGCACTGACTCCCTGTGCACAGTGGCCTTGTGAATCCCTATATCTGGTCCCCCGCTCAGAGGCAGAGGCCCGGCAGATGTTGTGCTCCAGGGGCAGGAACAGGCCCAGAATCTCTTTGTTAGCTGTACTAAACTTAGGATGATTTTGTCCCCAAAGGAGACATTTGGACTTTCCTAGACATGTTTCACTTAGAAACATTTTGGATGACTGCAATTTTGTAGGTACTGCTGGTACCTGGCAGTAAAGCTGGGTAGTTAGCAAGCAATGCGCAGGATACCCCGTCCTACAAAAAGGTTTATCAGGTTCCCCATGCTGATTGCACAGAGATGAGGAGCCAAGTTCTGTATTGATCGGCTTCTTGGACTACTGTATTGCAGGTTGACCTAGGGCTACTGGATAAACCATGTGAACAGGTAGCACTAGTGTAGAGTCCACGTGCCCAAGGACAGAGCTGCTTCTCATGCTGTCCCTAGCTCATGGCACAGTGACTCACCCAAGGCAGATGCTCGGCCAGTGTTTGCAGACGAAGGATGAGCAAATAGATTGCTCTTCACTATGCACATTTTAGGAGTCAGAGGACCACAAGTGTCTTGTGGACCTGAGAGGTGTGAGCTTATTCACTTAGAGGTGGAGTCAAGTGGCCCCCAGGTTAGAGCAGGAGGCCACAGCTGCTGGAAGAGGCTGTAGAGAACACATGGGGGGGAGGGGATGAAGCAAGGCCTGACTCACAATGGTGGGGCAAAGGCTGGGATAGGGTTTTCAAGACCTCTTTGATTTACAGATTTGAGGGAAAAAAAATCTATTCCTGAATGTCCGGCTTTCTGTGTCCCACAGCACTCCTGGAAGCCTGCGCTTTCCTTACCCAGTGAAAACACCGAGCCAATGGCCAAGCCTTCCCAGGGAGCCTCAGCCCAGATCCATGGCATCTTGGGGCCTTACAGAAAGGGGGGTTCGCTGATCATCTCTTCTTATAACTCTCTGCTGTCACTGTAGGTAGAAATAAAATGAGAAATTGTGTTGGCTTTCTCTTCCTATGAAATGTCATTCATCATGTCTCAAATTTTTCACGGAAATCATGTGTCTGACCAAAGGCTTCTGCACACTTGGACTCTTCTTGTGAGCTTTCCAGGCCCAGCCCTTCTTTGTTCTGAAGTACTGGGCACAATGCCCATTGATCTGGAATCGGGGGACAAGCCAAGTGACTATTTCTTTCCCAAGGAGATCTGGCTTATTCACATAGATATCACAGTACAGATATATACAGATATATATGTGTGTCCCAGATCACATGTGCCCGTGTATGTACATGTGTGCCTCAACATATGTTTGTATACATGATGGTGTGTACTCCTCACTAATGCGCATGCATGTGTGTGCACATGCGTGTGAAAGCCAGATGACAGTCTTGAAGGTCACTGCTCAGGGACTGTCTACCTTTCTCTCTTTCTGAAAGAGGGTGTCCTAGTTGGCTATTGCTGCGATAAACACTATATCCACAAAAGTGACTTGAGGAGGAAAGGGTTTGTCCACCTTACAGCATACAGTCCATTGTGAAAGGAAGGAAGAAAGGCCAGGAACCCAAGGCAGGAATCTGGATGCAGGAACCAAAGTAGAAACTATGAAGGAATGTTGCTTACTATCTCGCTCCCCATAGATTGCTCAGTCTGATTTCTTATAGCACCCAGGCCCACCTACCCAGGGGAAGCATTGCTCACAGTGGGCTGGGACCTCCAACATCAATCATTAATCAAGAAAATGCCCCACAGATTTGTCTACATGCAATCTTATGGAAGCATTTTCTCAATTAAGGTTCTCTCTTCCTAAATGACTTTAACTTGTGTCAAGTTGACAAAAGACCTAGCCAGCACACAGGGTCTCTCCACTGGCCTGGAACTTGTCATGCTGCAAAGGCTGCAAAGGCCAAGAACCTTGCCTATCTTTTAAAATACAGGATCTGGGGATTGAACTCAGGCCCTTATGCTTTCAGGGTAAACACCTTACTGACTGAGCTACTTCCCAGCCACCCTACCCATTTGCTCCAATGAGCTCATCAGAGCACAGACAATGGTCCTGTAATTCTACTCCGTCATGCATTTGCCCAGTATTCACCATTGCTAACAAAAATGGGCATCTCTGTTGCCACCTGCAGATTCTTCTGGAATTTCCAGAAAAGGGACTAAGACTTGTTTTTGTTTTTGTTTTATTTTTCTTTCCATTTGCTACATTGGATTAAGGCCAGACTTGTTGTCCTTCGCTAACTTGAGGAGTCTATTCTATGAGAAACATTCGATGGTACAATTTAATACTCGCAAGTGTAAAACATGGCAATTTGTTGTGGGATGTATTGATCACACTCTGACACTCCTAAGACTGCCAATAAAGTTTGCCGTGAATCAGAACATGGAGCTAGCTAGTAACTGACCAGAATCACCCATAGAGGTTTTGAAGAATCCAGGACATATAGAGAGACACAGGAAGTAGTATGGAGGAATTAGAAAGAGTCATAGCAGTTTGGCTTAAGAAAGAAGAGAGAGAGAGAGAGAGAGAGAGAGAGAGAGAGAGAGAGAGAGGTACTCACTGATCATTTCTCCACTGCTTTTGACCAGGTTTTAACCCCATATCTGACTCCTGAGTTTTTATTAATAATAGAACAATTTAGATAATAACTACAATAATTAGACAATGTGAGTCTGCTTGAGTAAATCAGACACCAAAGTGAAATTAATGATCTATCAGTGGGCTGGGTGTAGTAGCGTGTTGGAGGAAGGCCGCTTGTTTGTCCTGGCCACTTAGCCCCGAAATAATTACATAGAAACTGTATTAATTAAATCACTGTTTGTCCCATTAGCTTTAGCTTCTTATTGACTAACTCTTACATCTTAATTTAACCCATCTCCATTAATCTGTGCATCACCACGAGGTTGTGGCCTACCAGCAAAGTTTCAGTACATCTGTGTCCGGTAGTGGCTCCATGGCTTCTCCCTGACTCTGCCTTTCTTTCTCTGAGCATTCACTTTAGTTTTCCCTACCTAACTCTTTCTGACCTGCTCTGCTATGGGCTCAAAGTAGTCTTTTATTAACCAATGGTATTCACAGCATACAGAGGGGAATCTCACATCACCTCCCCTTTTCTGTTTAAATAAAAAAAGGAAGGTTTTAACTTTAACATAGTAAAATTACATATAACAAAACAAGTATCAAGCAAGAATTGCAGTTACAATATTTATATCTACTTTATCTTTTATCATAACTAAGAAAAACTATAACTATAACTAAATTCTTCAACTCCATCAAAGACCCCAGAAGAATACATTATTACCTAAGTTAACAGGAAGTGTATTGTAAGCAACTTCCAAAACTCTAAAAATGACAGAGACATCTCACTGCCTGGACAGTCACCCAAAGTTCTTCTGTACCATTGGGGCACTCATCTTCAGCCTATA
Organism: Arvicola amphibius; assembly: GCF_903992535.2. Lineage (NCBI taxonomy): Eukaryota > Metazoa > Chordata > Mammalia > Rodentia > Cricetidae > Arvicola > Arvicola amphibius. The sequence continues at coordinate 176,798,502 of NC_052049.1, forward strand.
GGCCCATAGTATCCAGCAGACATTTCCATGAAGCAGGAAATTTCAAAGACAGTTTCACCGACATTGGCAGTTTGTCAGCCACTTTCTTTTGTGTCCTGCAGAATGTTTGGCAGATTCTTTCATGAAGCAGGAACCCCAAAGGATGGTCTCACATTTAGGCAAGTTCAGCAGTCATTTCTCTGCAGGTTCTGCATGTCCAGTTCATCAAGCAGTCTAGGCAAGAGCAGTTTCTTGCCCAAATGGCTCCCAAAAGCAGCTACATAAGGAGCCTCTTCAATGCCCATCTTCCTCTTGATGTAGTTGGTGTTGCCAGTAGCAGCTGTGTCTCATTGTCATGAAAAGTTCTAAATTCTTAAAACATTTTAAATGCCATATTCTGAAGGTCTCTGAAAGATTTGAAGAATTCCTATCTAACTGAAATATATATATATATATATATATATATATATGTATATATATATATTAACATGACTACAAGCTTGACTATTATGGATGATTATCTATTAACCTATATTTCTTAATTATCTATTACATTTTTAAATGAGCTGCACAAGCATAATACCTTAATAAAGAACAGAAATATACATATAACAAAATTGATCTTAAATTTGTATCAATAAACCAAGATCCATACCAATGTAAATCCCTATATCATATCCCCCTTTAAACATAAAGAAACATTTACAAACAATATTTGGGAATATGGGTGTAGATTTTCTCTAAACTGCTTCCTGCTGTTTATTGGGTGAAGTAATTTTTTGAGGGGTGTTCAAGGTGACCTTTCAGGGGGTCTTGGTCCATCAAACCACATTAGTCTGGAATGATTCCATAGGTTCTCATCCTCTGTGGAAACAAAAGAAGAAAATAAAAACCTCTTTTCCAAAGCAATATTATTTATTTATTTATTTATTTATTTATTTATTGGTTTTTTGAGACAGGGTTTCTCTGTGTAACAGTCCTAGCTGTCCTGGAACTAGCTCTTGTAGACCAGGCTGGTCTTGAACTCACCAGTGAGTCATCTGCCTCTGCCTCCCAAGTGCTGGGATTAAAGGTGTGCGCCACCACTGCCTGGCAGCCATGTATCTTTAGACTCAAACTGTGAAGTACAGAGACCTTTAAAGCATATGTGTTGGTTACTTAGCTCCTTCACAGTCAACAATTTCAAAGAAAACACAATAATATACATAATCCAGACTCTTTGTGAATTTTCCATCTTTATGTGGCTTATTTTTTACTTTTTAAAATCTGACTGTCTATTTCTTTTTTATAACTTTATACTCTTTTTCTTCTCTCTCCCAAGCCTACATACATTTATCCAATACTATGACCCATATAGAGAGAGGTCTTTTCCATCTGGATTTGTCTTTATTGCATACTTGTAATTATTTTCTGATCAGAAGTGCTTCTGAAAATGCTAAATACTTCTTAAGAATCTAAGCTGTGCCACTGCTAGGGTATATATGGTACTCCTGCTTGCCCCACACAGTCCAGCATGGTGGAGCTGCTCACGGCCTCTGAGAGCCATGCACCATGCCCCATCTCTAGGCACACAGTGGGCTCATGTTGCCATCAAGCAAGCTGTAGCACGCTGCCCAAAAACCCCATTCAAATGCTAGGTCTCCTGAAAAAGCCAGAGTTTATGCTGGCAGAACAGCCCAGAAAGCTGGCATTTGAAAAATGGCGTGACTTTTTCCCTACTACTGAATCAGGGAAACCTCTCTTAAAGGAGCTGCAGCACACCATCAGCAAACAGCAAGAAGCTGTGTCGAACTCTGTATTTTTGTGTCTAGAATTCCTTTTCAAGCCCTCTCAGGTTTTAAGCAGATTTTAGTCAGCCATGTTGGCGCCAATTTGTTGGAGGAGGCCACTTGTGTATCCCAGCTGCTTAGCCCTGAAATAATCACACAGAAACTGTTTTAAATCACTGCTTGTCCCATTAGCTCTAGCTTCTTATTGGCTAACTCTCACATCTTAATTTAACCCATCTTCATTAATCTGTGCATCACCACAAGGTCGTGGCATACCAGCAAATTTCAGCATGTCTGTGTCAGGTGTTAGCTCCATGGCTTCTCTCTGACCCTGCCCTACTTTCTCCTAGCATTCACTTTAGTTTTCCCTGCCTAGCTCTTTCTGCCCTGCTCTGCTATGGGCTCAAAGCAGTCCTTTATTAACCAATGGTATTCACAGCATACAGAGGGAATAACACATCAGTAGCACATGTCTTTAATTCCAACACTCAAGAGCCAGAGGCAGGCAAATCTCTGTGAGTCCAGCCTTGTCTACATTGTGAGTTCCAGGACAGCCAGGGATACATAGTGAGAACCTATCTTAAAACAGACAAATAAACAAACAACAACCAAAATCAAAACCAAACCAAACCCCACCACCCAAAGCCCCTAAAGAACAACAAAGAAAAATACCCATCAATGAAATCCCTTTCCCTGATTGAAACAAAATCTATCTGGTATCACCTGCTTATGAGAAGCCACACTGCTGGAGCCAAGGACCCCTAGATAAAAGCTCTAGTGGCTTACCAACAAAGGATGCCTCCCTCTTGCATCTGTGGCCCCCATGGGTAAGCAATGGCTCTGCCATTTAGACCCTGGTCTGAACCCAGGGTGAGGTAAAAATCTTCATTTGGGACTTGTTAGACCTTGCAGATGGGAAATGGAAAAAAGATGGACGTGCCAGACAATAACTCTTAAAGTTTCTATTTGATCCTTATTATTTCAATGCCAAATAAGGTCACAGGTAAAATGTAAATGAGATGGGCTAGCAGGACACTCTACCCCCTCCATTTCAGAAGCAGAACTTCCAGTTATTTCAGGGCTGCTTGCTCCCTGTCCTGGGCATGGTTTGAATGTGAGATGCCCCCCATAGGTTCATGTATTTAAACACATGGTCCCCAGTCACAACACTCTTAGGAAGGATGTAGAACTTTTCAAAAGTGGAATCCTTCTGGAGAAAGTGGGTCACTGGGATTTTATAGCCTGATCCCACATAGCCAGTCCCAGTTCTGTCTGTTTTCTACTTTCTGTTCTTCTAAGAGTTGAGGTGGAGTCCCAGCTGCCCACTGTTGCCACCATGGAGTAGCCTGCACTGTTCCTGCTCCTCCATGATGGACTCAAACTCTAAGCCAGAATAAAGCCTTCTTCCCTGAAGTTGCTTTTCCCCCCAGGGGTTTGGTCATAGCAACAGGAAAAGTAACTAAGGGGCTGGAAAGATGGCTTGGTTGTTATGGTCTTCTGCTCTTCTACAGGACCCAAACTTGGCTCTTAGCACCTATAGTTTTAGTTCCAGGGGATCTGACACCTTCTTCTGGCCTCCATGGTCATCTACACACATCTCCTCTCTCTCTCTCTCTCTCTCTCTCTCTCTCTCTCTCTCTCTCTCTCTCTCTCTCTCTCTCTCTCTCTCTCACACACACACACACACACACACACACACACACACACGTAAAGAAAAATAAAATAAATGTTTTAAATTATTTTTAGAAATTTGCATGTATGAGTATTTTCTCATGCATTTATGTCTGTGAACCCTGTGCATGCCAGACACCCTCAGAGGCCAGAAGAGTGTCAGATTCCTTGGAACTGGAACTACAGATGGTCATGAACCATCATGTGAATTCTGAAAACTGAACCTGAGTGCTCTGTAAGAGCAGCAAGTGCTCTTAACCACTGAGCCATCTCTCCAATTTATATAAAAACAGTGTGTGTGTGTGAGTGTGTGTGTGTGTGTGTGTGTGTGTGTATTTTAAAGGTAACTGAACAACATGGCTCAGTATGTGTGTTGGACAATCCACAGCCACAGGTAATTCCAGCTCCAGGAGGATTCAATGCTCCTGACTTCAGCAGTCACCTTCGTGCATGCATACACAGACACCCACAGACACACACAGACACACACACACACACACACACACACACACACACGTACACACACTTTTGGTACCTCAGACCCACAACTTTGAATGTAGAAGATATTAGCAAGTCTCCAGGCTCCTCAGCAGCTGTGGGCATGAGCACCACCCTGCTCCTTACACTGAAAGTGATAGTCCTGCTGGCTTCCAGTGCCATGCCCCAAAATAGATTCTCACAAGTGTCTGAATGGCAGGGTAGAGCCAGAGAGTCAGTGTTAGAACTGGTGTCTGCTAGGGAAGCCTCTTGTAAGGTCATGTTACTCAAGAGAAATAAGGGTGAGAGCACAGAGCTGATTCCCTTGGAGTCTTAACAGTGATACCCAGGATGAAGGAATGGCCACTCTTTGTGGACTTTCCTGTCCTTTCCTTTGGTAACAAAGATCCTGGAATTTTGTCTTCCGAGGGGAGAAGCACATGGAGAGAGGACAGGAGCCCCAAGATGAGCAGTAACTAAGGGGAAATCTGGGAGGTGGTGGAGGCAATATCCAGGAGGCATCAAGGCTCTCAGGGTCCATGGTCCTCCTAAGGGAGGTCCTGGGCCTTCTGAAGACAAATTGCTTGACTTTTAAGAAAGAATGATACCCTGAATAGTAGAGGCTGTAGGGACTCTTGGCTAAGACAGGGATAGATGAGAAAAAAGAAGAGGAAGTTCATCTCCTTGGCTTCTGCTTTGCTAGGGCTATAGTGAAAATTTTCTGGTTATCAGAATTGTGAACTCCAATGTGGATGAGAGAAATGTTCATCTGTGAAGGCTGCAGAGGCTCTGTGCTTCTCATGGCCTTATGGGAGAAAATCCCTAAATAATACCTCTAGGGAATGATTTTAGACAGACACATATATGTAAAATCTAAATGTGTGCGTGTAAAGTCCAGACCTGTCCTGGGACTTGTACACAATGCTGGTCCTACAGGCTCACGCCTCGTGCATCTCCCGTCCTCACACTCAGCTGAGTGTGTGCTTCTGTTACTTTTTCTAGTTACTGTGGCAAAACCATGGCCAATCAGTTCAAGGAAGATACTGTTCGTTCTCACTCAGTTTGAGGGTGCAGCTTACCAGAGTGAGGTGGGCAGGAGTGTGAGGCAGCTGGTCACACTGTGTCCCAGCCAGGAAGCAGAGAGCCATGGATGCTCAGCTCACTTTCTCCTTTTTATTCAGCCAGGGAACCCAGCCTAAGAGATGGTGCTGCCCACATTCGGAGTGGATCTTCCCCCTTCAGTGAAACCTTTCTGGAAACTCCCTTACAGACAGGCCCAGGGGTGTGTCTACACTGCGTTTCTAAATCAGCCACTCTGCTGTTGAAGTCTAACTATCACAGAGTGGGTTCTGCTCAGTGTCCTGTTGTCGTTTTCTCACACCCATGTCCTCAGGGAGGGCTCTGAACTTTGGATTCAACACAGCCTATCTGCAGTATCATTTTCTGTTTCTACCTGTGGCAGGGCCTCAAGGCTTTTCCAGGATGGTGTCATGGTACAATGAACCAAAGTCCTAGTGAAGTCTCCCAAGGCCCTTGCAGTCCCTGAGAAGGTCCCTTGCTTGTCCTCTGTCTCCCTTGTGGAAGAATGTCAGAAAGGTAACTTGACATTCTGTTAGATATTTGCCTTCAGAAACTTAAAACAAAGCAATGCTTTCTTTTTTTTTTTTCTTGGTTTTTCGAGACAGGGTTTCCCTGTAGTTTCTAGAGCCTGTCCTGGAACTAGCTCTTGTAGACCAGGCTGGCCTCGAACTCAGAGATCCGCCTGCCTCTGCCTCCCGAGTGCTGGGATTAAAGGCGTGCGCCACCACCGCCCGGCTTTGCTTTCTTGATTTGTGATTCTACCTCAGGCCCCTTGTCTTAAATGTTGAATTTTTAAGAGCTTAATTAGGTTAACTGCACAGCAGGAAAACAAACAAGTGAAGAACTAAACAAGGCCCCTTAGCTTCCATTTCCTCTTTGTTGAGTTAAGGATGTTGCTTCCTGGTGGCATGCTAACACTGGAAAATGTTCAAACATCCAGATACAACGGCTTCCACTCTCTCTGGGCCAGGGAACAGGGGAGAAGGAAGAGAAGACAGAAGCTGACCCGAAGTCACAGTGTGAGAACTCATTTCCTGAGCCAGAGGAACCCAGGACAGGTCCCGCCTTTCCCAGCCCGCCCTTCCTTACCCATCTTCTGCTTCCAGTTCATAAAACTGTCTGAAGAAAGCTAAAAATGGCCCATCAGGCATCTCCTCCGCTGTGAACCAGACCTTGTGAGAAAAAGTCATGCCTTCCCATCTTCCTAAGATGGAAAGAACAGGAGGAGCCAATGCCTAATAATTACCTTATCACCCACGGTAGGGGTAAGGACCAAGTGTTTCCCAGTTCTTGGCATGTTATTCATATAACTGAAATGAAAGTATACACAAATTTGCAAAAATCACAAGGAAACTTCATTTAAAGCAAAGCAATAGAAAAGACCAGAATACACTGAGAGTAGCAGTGGCCTCATGAGTGAAGACACTCAAGGGTGCCAATTATTGGTTTTGTACTTCCCTTGACTAGATTCAGGAGAAGGAGGAGTTTGGTGACTAGGGGAACACAGAGGGCAGTTCTCTGTTTTAACTGATAGAGTAAGTCATATAGTCATTTTTTTTCCAACGGTGCATGTCTCTTTCCAAAATGCATCTGATTTTAATCATATGCATGCCTAATTATAGACAGACATAAGATGATAAGCAGGGTGTGCTGGCTAGCTTTTGTCAGCTTGACACAAACCTAGACATACCTAGAAAGAGGCAGACTCAACTGAGGAACTGTCTCCATCAGATTGACTTTCGGGCACATCTGTGGGGCATGTTCTTGATTGCTAATTGATGTTGGAGGGTCCAGCCTCCTGTGGACCACACCATCCCTGGGCAGGTGGCTCTGGGCTGTACAATCAAGGTATCAGAGCAATCAAGGGACAGCAAGCAGTGATCCTCCATTGTATCTGCTTCAGTTCCGGATTCCTGCCTTGGCTTCCCTCACTGACAGACTGTAACCTGTAGGCCAAATAAAGTCTTTCCTCCCCACCTTGCTTTAGGTCAGAAAAGCAACTAGAACATGGGAGATTGTCCCTAAAACTTGAGGACATGGTTTTGCCTATAATGCACATGTGCTCAAATCCAGTTTAAGCTAAGATGTATTAGAAATACTTTTGAATAGAAACTGTCAGAACTTGATAGAGAAGAGAAACATATCTTATTGTTCAGGGAGGGCTGTAGGTATACCCTGATGAAGGTGGGGTCTGAGGTCGTTAATTGCATTTTTCAGAGAGAGGCATGTGTGCATAGCATGTGTAGGGAAAGGAGCTAGGCTGCCCAGAGTGTTATTGGAAGGTAGGCACACATAATTCAAATCAGGTAGAGTCCTGGCTTACTACACTGCTCCCTATGCTTCTCTACCTCATCCCACACAAGGCAGAAGCAGTGTCACCCAGAAAACTCACAGGGTGTCGAATAGTGCCGTTCAGATAGGTGAGAGGGCTCTGGGACCCTCTGTACAAAGTCTTCGGAGGTGTCCTTGCTACCCGGAGTTGCTGGCTTCAGAATGTGGGCCCTGACAAGCCCCAAGCAAGCCACATTCAGGCTTGCAGCAGAGGTGAGCAAGGACAATGGGCTGAGCTCCATCCTAACCCAGACTCCTTCTACTCAGACCAAAACCTCAGATTAGGGTCCAGAGAGGCAAAGGAGGACACAGGAGCTCTTTGTTCTTCTTCCCAATGTGGCCATATTAATCAAATCTCTCTCTCTCTTTGCCTCTCTCTGTATCTCTCCCTCTCTTCCTCCCTCCCTCCTTTCCTCCCTCCCTCCCTCCCTCCCTCCCTCCCTCCCTCCTTCTCTCTTCTGCTTCTTACCACTTCTTTGTGTAATTAACTTGTTGAGGACCAGCTGGGGACAACTGAAGACAAACCAAGCCTGGTTTGTTAGGAGTCTGTCAAGGCTCAGACTCTCCTCCTAATAAATCGGGTAACACAGTGACACCCTCACCCAAGTTTATACTTGGGGTCCTGACATGCAGTTCAGGTTTAAATAGAGAGCAAAAGCTCTGTATAACCACACCCGGTCAAAGTGTGGTCCCAAACATCATCACTGTCTCCAGTCCAGTCTTATCTACCAGGTGGTCTGACCAGTGTTCAGAACTGTGTGAAATCTCTTCCCAGAGGATAAGTTCCCCATTTAGCTGACACCAGCTCCCCCTTCTCTATCATGAGACTCCTGGAAAATTCCAGTTCCCTTCATTGTTTCAGTAGTCTGAGATCCAAAAAGAGAGAGGTACACATGTCTTCATTCCTGCCAGGATGGTTACACCCTTTCCTGGGAATGTGTGGTCCCTTCCCTAGGCAATGTGGTCTGGAGGGCCGGAAGGCTGGATTTTGGTGCCCAAACACAGGAAGGTCTGTCTTTGTATGGCTGCCATAGTAAGATTGAAGGTTGCTGACTGGCAATGCCCTCACCCATGCCTACTGCAGCATTCTACAGTTGGTCCCAAAGTAATGAGCCTTCCTCATAGACAGGGTCAACCAGCGGTTTCTTCTACTGGCAAATAACTTGCAAGCAAAACAGAAGCCCTGGATGTTTTTAAAACTATACTAGCCATTTTCTGTTTGCTTTCTACTGTGTATTAAGTTTTATTATAGTATTTGTGGGAAAATAGAAAAACTAATGTTATTTTTAATTTTTATGACATTTTTATTTGTGTGTCTGTGCATGCATGCATAGGTGTATGTGTGTGTGTGTGCATGCATACATGTGTGTATGTGTCTACAAAAGCACAGAAATAGAGGTCAGAAGACAACTTGCTGGAGTTGGCTCTCTCCTTCCACCCCGTGGACCCCAGGGACCCAGCTTGGGTCATCAGCCATGATAATAAGTACCTTCACCCTCAGAGTCATCTCTCTGGTCCTCAAGTATTGTTTTTATCTGCTGGTCTGACACAAAAGGAAGGTCTTGCTAGATTTAGTTTTGAGGATACCACACCCCTATTCTTGGTCCTCAGCATCTGTCTTACTTAGGGCGCCCATTAGAGTTTCCAGGTCTTTCCACTTTCTGACTTTTCACCCTGGAAATTCTGACAAGGCTGACATTCATCCCTGTCAGTAAGTCTTAGTGAATGATGGGTTTTCCTCTAGCACTTCTGTTTAACACAGAATAGACGTGGGTGGAGAGCCCAGACCCACTTCCTTAAATCCGTGTAGAGGTTATATTCTCAGCCAGACTCTCTTGAACTTTCCATTCATACCATTTCCCTAAATCTCTCTCTTGCAGCTGCACTCCCTGTGGGGTGCCATCTGCATTCTCCCCCTCCCCAGTCAGGGGTAGGGATGAGATGGTGTGGTCCATAGGCAGGCATCCCTTATGCTGCTGGGGAACTCTATTTGAGCTTGGGATGGAAGTCTGAGCAGCAGAGGACCCTAGGCTGTGGTCCGAGATGGCTTGTACTAACACACCGGTGTGCCTCGGAGGCTTTGAAGATCAACCATATGGGACACACTTGATACACAGTAGATCACATGTTTAAAATATCCAGTTTGGTAAGGCACATGTAACTGCTAGTGAAAACAACACAGATAACAAACATATCCACTAGGCCCCTAATGTCCTTGTACTCTTTGTACTGTATCCCATCCCCTCCTAACTGAGCATCCTTAACAACCACTGACTTCAGCCACCAAGTTAGTTTGTGTTTTCTAAAATTTTATTGATATAAAAATAAAAATGAACATATTGGAAATTTAAAACTTCTAACTGAGCAGAAGTCACTTGTTGCTCTGTCTTTTAGGACTTCACACCTGAAGCTGTGGGATCCCACAGTCTGCTACTGTTTCTCCATCTGTCTGTTGAGGGACAGGCGGATCGACAGCACCTTAGAGCTGTACAAATACAGCTTTCGTGAAGGTCCATGTACGGGTGTGTGTACGGGCAGGTTCTCATCCTCATTTTTCTTGGGTAAGCATTTAGAAGTGGAATGACTGGGACTGGAGAGATGGCTCAGTGGTTAAGAGCGCTGACTGCTCTTTCAGAGATTCTGAGGTCCTGAGTTCAATTCCCAGCAACTGCATGGTGTCTCACAACCATCTAGGATGGGATCTAGTTCTCTCCTCATAACTGCAGGCAGAATAAAAAAGGTACATAAATAAATAAAATTTAACAAGGAGGAGGAGTACTGGTAACTAGGAAACCTGCCTCTCTCCCCAAACTGCTTGTGTCATCTTATATTCCCACCAGCAGGGGGCAAGATTCCAGCTTTTGTTACTTGGAGATGCCACCATCAGTTTCTTTCTTTTCAAAACTTCTTTTAGATGTGTGTGGTGGGGCTGGGGGTGGGGGAGTGGTACGTGCGCACATGCCTGTGTATGTGTGCATGTGCAAGCATACACGTGGAGGTTGGAGGACACTTTTTCCGAGTTAGCTCTCTCCTCCCACTCTGCTGGCTCCAGAGGTTGAACTCAGGCCACCAGGCTGACACAGCAAGTGCCCTCAGTCACGGAGCCGGGCGCTGGCCTTCCTTTCTTTTTCCTTCCTTCTGTGATGATGATGACCGTCATTGACCTATGACCGGGGAGAACCCTTTGTCCTGGGAAGGACCCCTGGGCGAATGCTCTTCTTATTCTCTGTGCTCTTCTTATCTCTCTGGCCTATGTTTGCCTCCAACTTCCTTTGAGGCCCGTGTCCCCATCTTAGCTCTAGAAGAAGAGCTGTGGCCACAAGCCCTCAGCCCGGATGGAGTGTGGTGTCCAGCTCTGAACTCCTGAGGCAGAGAGAGGGGCCACTCAGAGATCTCAGGTGTAGCATGTAACCTGGGCAAAGAGCTGGCCTCTTGCTGCCTGGCAGGTGGAAGCCTGTGCCGTGTAACTCAGCTACAAAAGGAAGTGGAAAATTCTTTGCAGTCACAGGCTAATGAGGCCTGAGGTATGTGTTATATTTCAAAGGTCACAGTGCTCATTTAATCCAACGTTTCTAGACATACTTTGACATCTACTCTCGTTAGGTTTCCGCCTTTGTGTTACAGTCAGCAGCAAGTGACTCTAAAACCTTGGAAGACCCACTGGCTGGAAGACCCAGGGAAGCTTGGGTATGGTGGCTAGCCAAGAGAGCCTTGGGTACCCGCAGGACTGATTGCCTTACCTTTGGTTTCCACAGCCTCCATCATGAAGTCAGTTCTTTTCATGGCCTGAGGGAGCGTGTGCCTGAAAAACTGCTTCCTTGCTAATGTTTGCTTCTAAGCTGTGCACCATGGAGCTGGGCGTGGGGGCATATGCCTTTAGTCTCAGGATTTAGGAGACAGAGGCAGGGGAATCTCTGAATTCAAGGCCAGCCTGGTCTATAAAGAAAGTTCCAGGACAGCCTACAGGGCTACATAGAGAAATTTTGTCTCAAAAAAAAAAAAAAAAAAAGTGTACAACCATGCTAGTACATGCTGCACCGGGAACCAAAGACTGGGAGGCAGGGCTGACCTTCTACCAACTCAACTACACCCCAACCTTCAAACTGGGCTTTAGAAGTACATATTCATTTGTTCAACAGGAACCAAAACCAGGTTGGGGGAGGTCTTGCTGTGTTGCCCAGGTTACCATTACGTTTGTGGAAATCCTCCTGCCTCAGCCTTCTAGGTTGCTGGGATTACAGATAGATGCCATCAGCCCTGGCTGACAATTTTGAACACCTGGAAGGCACACTTGGATAGCTTACAGGTTCTGGGGCTTTGCTCTTGGTTCTACCACTTTGTAGTTATGTAACATTGGACAAATGACCGAGCCTCAGTTTCTTAGAGATATGGGACTAAAAGCGCCCACACTATGGACAAGCAGTGAGGAGGAAGAATGAAGTTTGTCTTTATAAATAGCTTAGCCCTGTGCCAGAGACAAATCCAATAGTTACAAATAAATATTCACTAACCAGTCCTCTTTCTTCTTATATTCTATTTTTGTACAAACATGTAAAAAATTATATAAAATAATGTGAAGAGACAAGAATATCGATGTTTATGTATCCTGCCTCTGAGGCACACTATGGTAGAGTTCAATTGCCTGGTCATGACCACTCCTTGGCGTAGCTCGCTGAGAGTCCCCGTGCCTTTGAAACGGGGCATCATTGCACCGCGGGAACAGGCTGCAGAGATAGCTCGTGAAGGCCTTGTCTAGAAGCAAGCAAATGAGAGGGTTAACACAGCAGTGGGCGGTGGCGATGAGCTGTGTGACCGCAATGCTTGCGTCCAGGTGGTAGTTGTTCTCATCCTGCAGGGATGAGTATTCCCGGAACTCGAACAGGAAAAGCGCAACACTGTACGGTGCCCACATCCAAAAGAACACACCCATTATGATGGGTGCAAGCTTTCGAAGATCGTTCTGCCTCTCCCTGATGGTCTGCGTTTTCCTCATGTGCCAGCAGCAGAATATAAACACCAACAGAGGAAAACCAAGAACCAAAATGTTCATCTTTAAAGTCAGAAAATGCTTCCAGAATGGCTCTTCAATTGGCAAAAAGTGGGGTTTGCCAAAGGCACACTTGGATTTCTCTCTTTCCCTCTGAGGCCGATAGAGCACAGATTCCGGCAAAGAGAGCGCAATAGCTATGACCCATGCCAGGATACTTGTAACAACACTACCAGGCACTGATGTGAGGGTGGAGGACAGCCTCCCCTGGGAAAACACCTTGTACCCTTGCACGAGGAGAAGGATGTTGAAAAGCGTCTCGCTGTATAAGCCCGTGGAGTGGAGGCCAACAAAGACTCTACAAGTCCCATTGCCAGGGTTTTCCCCAAGGGCAGCAGCGTGTGCCCAGAATGGCAGGGGAAGCAGGAAACACAAATTTGCAGCTGCCAGGTTTAGAAGGTAGATGTTCCCCACATTCTTGAGTCCTTTGTATCGCACCAGCATAAATGCAGCCAAGGCGTTGTCCAGGAGACCCACTGCAAACACAGCGCAGCAGAACCGTAGTACCTGCTGGGCAGAGACAAGCTCGGGGGTGAGGGGTTTCTCTGTCACACAGCAGTCTGGGTCATCCGGTATGAAGACATCATAGTCATCCTCTGGGGCCACCGTGTAATTATCCATCTCGGGCTGCCCTGTGGAGGAAATCAGAGATTATGTTTCCCCTCCATCCTACAGCCAAAGGTTTGAAGTAAGTCTGCCCCCTCTCCCACAGTGGCGGCTGTACTCATTCTACTCATTAAGAACCCATAACATACCTTAAAATAATATTCTACAACACCCAGGGTCTGTGCTGGCAACGTGACAGCGCTGCCAGGCACAAAAGGACACCGGACATTGCAGTCACTTCATTTCTCTTGGTTATAATGAGATTCGCTTACTAGGAGCTAGGATCTAAGAAGACAAAGAGTTAAAAACAACCTGAGAAGTCGGTGCCCCTCCTACTTCCCAGCTATTAAAAAAAAAGTTTCCTTACCTTGCTCAGGGCTTGAAATGAAACAGCTGAAACGGTGGTGGTGTTGGGGCAGGCTGCTTGATATTTTCCTCTCCAGGGACATAAACAGATGTTTGCAAAAGTGAAACCGTACTGGTCAAACACGTGGACAACTAGCGAGATAAAGATAACCACTTGACTGAGTTCCCAAGGGTGGAGAAGGGTGCAGCCCCAAGATCTGCCATCCCGGGGGCTGTGGGAACACTGGGGTCAGGGAAGCAGCACTTCCTTCTGAACAGACTGCTCCTGACCCCAAGGAGCTAGAGACAGCACTGTTTATCCCTCTGAGGCTCGCCCCTTCCAGGCACAGCTTTCAAGAGCCAGCTGGAATGAAGTTCTGAAGTCTCTCTCAGGAGCCTCTGTCAGCCTCGAAGAAACTGAGAAGTTACTTTCGTCTCTCCCTCTCCCAGTATCCCATGTTTGACTTCCAGGTACCTTTTAGCCAGCTGTCCTCCAGGCTGCCTCAGATAAGGGCGCTAAGTCTAGCCTGCTCCCAGTGATAAGAGGGTGACGTCAGAAGCCGCGCTCCCCGCCCGCCCCGCCTCCTGCGCTTCTGACAGAGGTTCTCTGAGTCGATAACAGCTTCCAGAGAGCGAACATGTCCACACTCACCAAAGTCCTGACCCTCAAAGGCAGCTGTCACCAGCACTGACGACCTGCAGGGAAGAACAGGGAGTGGTGGGTGTCGGGTTTTTGTTTGTTTGCTTTCCTGCTGTCTTTGAGAAGAGCTGTGTGCTTTCGCTGTTGAACAGCGTGCTACAAAATGACCTGGGGAGCGCGGGCGCTAGAGTGATATCAGCAGGAAAAGAAATTGGGAAGAGGGTGGGGCCAAGAAGGAGCATTGACCTCCCTGCTGAGGGAAGTAGAGAGCTGCAGGCCCCCCCCCCCCCCCCCCCGATAGGAAGGAAGTAGTTACCACTGGAACGCGGACCTGCTCAGGGAAAGCCCCAGAAGAAAATCCTGTGTAAGGATGTGTGGGGCATGATCAGGGAGGAGATACTGTGAGGAGATGAAGCTTAACTTCACGTGGAGGATGGGGATGATGAGAGGCGGTTGCCTTGGAGTGGCGGGAAAGGGCACAGGAGAGGGACGTCGTTTGAAGATGAGGATTGTAGAAGAGGAAGCTGGAAGAGCAGGAAAAAATACACGAACTGCCAAGACTTGCCTCAGGCCAAGGACTCTTTGCAGCCACGACTGAACTAATTTGGGGGTCAGTTGATGTCTCCTTTGCATTATCAACAACGGGTCTGATACACGTGATACTGAAAGTGAACCTATAAAAATAGAAATCGATACTGAGGAGACTAGTAAAGGAATATAGAAAGAACAGAGCCCAGATAACAGGGTTGAGCATTAAGCTCCAAGCATCCTGGCAGAAACCCAGAATGGAAGAGCTTCCCAATAAGGCCTCTCCCCCACAGGGGAGAGCATTTAGGGGTGAGCGGGAATCGCCAGGACTTAGGATGCTCTGTCTATTCATGGATGTGGCTACGGCAAGGGTCGTGTCAGCTGTCACCCTCCTCCTGAGATCTCTGCCCTCTGCAGCTAGATGCCTTGGAGTCACACCGTGACACCTGGCCTGTGAGTGAGTAGGCTAAGTGGCTCATAGTTCACTCCCAGACGGGGACAGATTCACAGATGTACACGCTGCTCCCTAGATGGGAAAGTGGGTGTGGGTAGAAGGTACCCTATGTGCTTTGTGTCACACAATGATGGGAAATAGAAAATCTCTTGAGGAAAAGGAATCGTCTGTAAATTCAGGATCCTCCCAACTTCTCCGTCACTGTGGCCTCCACTTTGAGTATTGTTTTAATTTTGCTTGATTCCCAGCATCCTGTCTGTCCACATTCAGGCCACAGGGTTTTTTTTTTCAAATTAGCATACAAAATAATGTGTTTCGTTATGACATACTCATACACACATGTCACTAGTCTTTGTTCTTATCTGTCCTCAACTTCAATGCTCTCCCTATTTCCCCGTCCCTTCTTAATGGTCCTCTTTCAACTGTTTCTCCTTCTGCTTTCATGTCACGTGGATTCTATCGCCCCTTCTTCCTTAAAGAGTCAAAAAATAAGAATATAGAAATGTAGATTCCGGAAATAAAAATGTAGAAATAAAGAAATACAAAGTTGTAAGCCTAGGAGAATGAGAGCAGACTGTCAGCGGCTTTCTCAGCAGCTTAAGGATTAACTATTAACAGTGGGTTACTTTGCTTTACAGCCCATAGCTCTGTCTGCAAGGCTGAAGTGGCCCTCTGCAAACTGAGGGTCAGCAATTTGTATTTGAATCTGAGTTCTACCTTGAGATTGTGAACATTCTTTTGTTCATGCCTAATGCTTGTTTCTTGCTCTAAAAAGGGAGTTGGGAAACAGCCCATTGCCACAGCCTTACAAGTCCATCCCTGGCTGTGGTCTCAGCTTTTGTGCCCCATGGAGATTTATTTTTTATTTTTATTTTTTTCCTGGAATAAAGCTTGCTTCTAGATTAATACACTTTGGTGGTCTATCCCCCATCTTTGAGTGACCCCTGTGGACCCAACATTTCTCTTGTTCTTTCCCTAAGATCTCATCCTCTCCTCTCTTGGCCTCCTTTTTTAGTCTCATATCTCACACACACACACATACACACACACACATGTACACACACATGTACACACACATGTACACACTCACACACATGTACACACTCACACGCGTGTACACACTCACACATGTGCACACATACATCCACACACATGTACACACATGTACACACACTCACACGCATGCACACACATCCACACACATCCACACACACATGTACACACACATACACGCATCCACACACACATGTACACACACTCACAAACACATACATACACACACTCACACACACATCCACACACACAAACACATACATACACACACTCACACACATCCACACACACAAACACATACATACACACACTCACACACATATACACACACACATACACACACATACATACACACACTCACACACACATGCACACACATACGTATACATACAGACACTCACACACACATCCACACACACAAACACATACATACACACACTCACACACATCCACACACAAACACATACATACACACACTCACACACATATACACACACACGTACACACACATACATACACACACTCACACACACATGCACACACATACACATACATACAGACACTCACACACACATACACACACACGTACACACACATACACACACTCACACACATGTACACACACAAACACATACATACACACACTCACACACACATACACACACTCACACACATGTACACACACAAACACATACATACACACACATGCACACACATACACATACATACACACATATGCACACACAAACACATACATACACACACTCACACACATGCACACACATATACATACTCACATATGCACACACAAACATACATACACATATGCACACACACAAAGACATACACACACTCCTCACACACACATGCGCACACATATACACACACACAAACACATACATATGCACACTCACACACACACATTTAGATCTAGATTCCACATATGCAAGAGTTTGGCTTTATTTCACTTTACATCATGACTTTCAGTTTCCTTTCCCTGCACATGTAATAGTTTCATCTTCTTTCCTGGCTGGATAAAATTCCGTTGTGTCTACACAGCTCAGTTTCCTTATTCGTCATCTGCCGTTGGGCATCAAGACTGGCTCCATTTCCTAGAGGCTAATAATAGGGCAGTAGTAAGGATGGTTGTGCAAGTATCTGTGAGGTCTGGTGACAGAGTCATTTGGGTATCTCCCCAAGAGTGGCACAGCTGGGTCACATGGCAGTTCTGCTTTTAGGGGTTTGCTTTGTTTTGGTTTGAGTGTTTGTTTTAACTTCTAATGTAATGTTGTTTCCTGTCACTGCTGGGAAGGCAGTCTAGGACCACATGCTGGTCAAGTGCTCTATCCCTGAGCCACTCCTCCCTCAACCCCCGCCATCTTGGCTATACCAGCTTACATTCCCACCTGGAGAGTAAGGTGCCCGGCTCCTCACATCCTCACCAGCGATTCTTGTTGCTTGTTTTCTGGAAGGCTATGGGAAAGAAGAAGCTACATCTCCCACTCAGAGGTTCAAGGAAGGCTTGCTTTGGCATCTGAATGCACACGGAGACGTGTCTTGGTCGTCTTGGTCAGCTTTCCATCACTGAGATGCACATTTGAGACAATCAAGTTTAAAAGGAGGAAAAGCTTATTTTGACTTTCTGAAGTTTCAGTCCATGCTCGCTCTGCCCGCTGCCTCTGGGGCCATGCCAAGGCAGTGCTTCACCGTGGGAGCACATGGCAGAGACAGCTGTCTGCCTAGTGTTAGCTGGGGAGGGAGAGGGAGGGGACGGGGCTGGGACTCAACCATTTCCTTCAAGTGCAGTCATCACCCCACGACCTTCCTCTAAGTTCCACCTCCTGGAGGTCCTACTGCAAAGTGTCCAGACTAGGGAGCCTTTGCTTTTTACACACGAGTCTTGAAGTGGCCCTCACTGAAGCCACAGCATCCTTCCTTGTCAAACCAAAGCACCTTCTAAAGTTTTGGTATGAGGCTCACGAGATCTTAGTGTTGAAGGTCTGAGTTCCTCCTAATCACTGCAACTCAACCCTGCTGTCAGTCTTAGGCGCTAGATCATGTGCTTACCGCCCCCCCCCCCCATGTGAGTCAGCCACTTCATTCAATGAACATTGCTACAGGCCCAGCATGCACTCAGCCCTGCTCCAGATGCAGGAGATGATAAAATCAGTAAACAGAAGAGGCAAAAGTCCTCACCTTCCGAGAGCTCATATCCAACAGATAAAGACAAAACAGGTAAATTGTGTTGATAGTTGGTAGGCAAGAGGGTCTGCAGGGCCAAGCAGAGGGAGGAGGATAGAAGGGGCAGGAGATTGAGAGGACAGGCAGGGACGCCGCAAATGATCAGGTCCCTTGAACAACACGAATTGTGTTCTATTTCCTTGTTACAAAGTTCTTACTTCAGAGGAAGCAATGCTTTTACCAAAGATTCAGAGACAGTCGTTAGTATACTGACTCTATTTAAACAAAAAAAAGGTCTCACTGTGTAACCCTGGATGACGTGGGATTTGCTAGATAGACCAGGCTGGCCCTGAACGCACAGAGATCCTCCTGCCTCTGCTGGAGCTAGGATTAAAGGCGTGGGCCACCACCATTTCAGGCTTAATTCTTGATTGTAAAAGCAAAGGATACAGTGCACCGGCCATCCCTGGAGAAGGGCCCTGGATGTCTTCCAAGACCCCTTCTTTGGGTGTTCCAAGGCAGCCTGGCTGCCATGGCAGCTTCTGCAGTGTCGTTCCTGGGCGCATTAGAGTTTTCCGTCCTCTCTTCAGGAGCCTGTCCCCTCAGTTAGTAACCCTCTCTCTATAATGTCTCCTGTTGAAGCTGCTGGGGTGGCTTCTGACTGGCACATTCCACTCAGTGTCTGGATGGGGAATGCTGGGAAGATGAGCGCTGAACGATGTCATTCTCAGGGATCTATCTTGATAATGAGATATGAGTTACTTAGAAATATGATACCTTAATCTATTCCCTTCAAATATCTGTTTTCTCATGCCTATCTCTCTATCTATAATCTATATTATCTAAATACTATCTCAGCATCTACCAGATATCTACTATTTATCACCTATCCATACCTATCATTTATGTATCCATTACTGAGCAGCAGATGGGAAGAATAAAGAGCTGTGTGTTATAATTCCAGGGTCATTTGTTTGTGCCCCAGAGATGGGACTGGTTAAGGGGAAATATTGGAACTGAAGAGCATGACGTTTTCTTGTCTGCTGACCTGTGACTAACTTTCCATGAAAGAACACTGGAATCAAGAGTCAGACTCTGGATTGGGTTCCTAGGAATCCAGAGCTTTGAGAGGCTGAAGTGTGAACAAAAAGTTTGTCATGCAGGGGTTTCCAGCAGACTTGTCTGTAGAGGATGGAGCGAGGCAGCACCGGGCAGCACAAGAAAGGACCATCATGTGGTAACTACTGACCTCTCAGCTGGCCCTACAGCTGTGGAGCTGTGGTCGCTCTTAAGAGCTGCCCTGAACCTCAGTGATCAGGTCGTGTTCCTGCAGTCCCACGTCGGCCATTGTCCTTAGCGTTCTCCTGGGAGGTGGCACAGGCTGGAGGACAGAATGAGGGAGGCAGAGGCAATGGCCCCGAAGAGGGCATTTGGGCAGGTCCCACAGCATCCTCTGTGGCTCTGGAGGGCTCTAGACTTCCTAAAAATTGTGTTTGCCCCAAATAACAAGAAATGGAAATGAAAATTTCCAAACCCACAGTGTCGTAAGCCCAGTGAACCCACGCAGCGGCTAGAGCATATTTCAAAGAGGAAGTCACATGTCCTGTGAGGCCACACTGCCTGTTGCTGCACGTGACCATTTGGCCGGCTACTCCCCTACTGTCACCTAAGTGCAGAGAAGGTCAGGGAGGAACTGAGCTGTCCTCCCAGCCCCACTCCTCCAGCTGCCCCTCTTTTCCGTCTTCCCTAGTAAGTTAGTCACTCTCCAGTCTCACAGGGTTGGGCTGGGTGGGACCGACACAGGGCCACTATCAACCGCATCTCACCTGAATAAGAAGTGCTGCTTCTGCGAGCAGAGGTGAACAAAAGCCACGGAAGGGTCTGGAGAGGTGGCTTTAGTCAGTCCCCAGAACCCATATGAAAAGATCTCTGCATGGTAACGCAAGCACACCCCCTAGTTTTCAACGCCCAGCCAAGCTGAATCAGCAAGTTCCAGGTCAGCGAGAGATCCTGTTTCAAAAATATAAGGTGTCCTGGGAACCACACCCAAGGCTGACTCTGGCTTCCACATACAGACAAACATGTGCACAAAATGCACACATAAATATGTACACACAAGCATGTACATACATACACAAAAGCATTCTCATTTAAAAATATTTCTTTTGGAGCTGGGAATATAGTTTGGTGGCTAAGTTCTAGATTCCATTCCCAGTAATACACACACATACACGTGCATGTGCACGCGTGCACACACACACACACACACACACACACACACACACATTCATTTTAATTATGTAGAAAAAGGATTTGGTGGGGCCTTCTCTGAAGCCTGGGTGTCTGTCTTGGGTTCTTCCCAGGCCCAGACCCTTGTGAGCCACGCTGGGCACTGTGAAGATCTTGCTTCCTTCTTGCCAGCCCCCTCCAGGGATGGTCTCTGGAGCTCCTCTGGCTATACTGCCACGCCTGCCCCAGGCCCAACAGCATCTAAGTGTGTGAGTTAAGTCAGCTCCTACCTGCCCAGAATCCACAGCCTGTGTCTCGATCTTGTCTCAAATAACTCAGTCACACCCTCTGGAAAGGATGCAGAAAGGAGCTCCCATCCCAGTGAGCCAGCACCTCCAAACCACAAGATTGGTTCTGTGCTCTGGAGACAGCCCAAGACTTGGAGACTAAGGTGATACTTTGGGGAGGAACAGGAATCTGTGTCCTTGTGCCCTGGTGCCATGAATCAGCAAGGACAAACCAGGCAGGGGCTAAATGGTCAACGGTTCTGACTGCATCTTGTGGCCAGGGTCTGTTTCGTCTGCTTTTACTTCACTTCATCTCTATGCAGCATTTGACATGGCTGGTGCTTCTGCAGCCTTCTAGAACTCCCTTCTCTTCAAAGACACGTCTCTGCTTTTTTGTGAAGGCAGCAAACTGGAGGTAAAGTAAGAATATACACTCTCAAAGCCTTGCTCCCAGGGACATAGGCTGCATCTCCTAAACATTCCCAAAAATCATCATAACAGGGGACCAAGTTGCTGTAGGAGCCCACTTGTTCATTCCAGCTGCCCACATTTATAATAACCACACAGACTATATTAATTAAATCACTGCTTAGCCTATTAGCTCTAACTTCTTCTTCTTTTTTTTTTTTTTTTTTTTTTTTTTTTTTTTTTTTTTTTTTTTTTTTTTGGTTTTTCGAGACAGGGTTTCCCTGTAGTTTCTAGAGCCTGTCCTGGAACTAGCTCTTGTAGACCAGGCTGGCCTCGAACTCAGAGATCCGCCTGCCTCTGCCTCCCGAGTGCTGGGATTAAAGGCATGCACCACCACCACCCGGCTTAGCTCTAACTTCTTATTGGCTAGCTATTACATCTTAATTTAACCCATTTCCATGAATCTGTGTATCGCTATGTGGCTGTGGCTTACCGGCCAGGTTCCAGCTCATCTGTCCCTGGCAGTGGCTACATGGTGTCTCCTGACTCTTCCTTCTTTCTCCCAGCATTCAGTTTAGTTTTCCCCATCTAACTCTATTCTGCCCTACACAGGCCATAGACAGTTTCTTTATTAACCAATGGTATTCATAACATTCAGAGGGGAATCCCACATCACCTCCCCTTTTCTGTCTAAATAAAAAGGAAGGTTTTAACTTTAATATAGCAAGATTACAACAAAACAGGTATCAAGGAAGAATTACAGTTACAATATTTGTTGACAGAGGTTTCTGTCCCACCTGGTCCCACAGCTGTCTAGTCCCAAAGAAACATGCAGAGGTCTACATTAATCATGAACTGGTTGGCCTATTAGCTTAGGCTTTTTATTAATTCCTATAACATATTAGCCCATTATTCTTATCTATGTTAGCCACATGGCTTGGTACCTTTTTCAGTGAGGGATTCTCATCTTGCTTCCTTTGCGGCTGGGTAACAACTACAGACTGACCTTTCCTCTTCCCAGAATTCTCCTGTTCTCATCGCCCTGCCTATACTTCCTGCCTAACTACTGACCAATTAGCATTTTATTGAACAAGAACAAGAAACAAATCTTTACAGGGTAAAACCATTGTCCCACAGAACTCCCCCCCCCCTTTTTTTTAAAACAAGAACTCTGAATTGAATCTCCCTTGTTTAGCTTTCTTCCTGACCATTATCCATGACAACTTGTAACCAACGATCTAAACAAAGAAAGTTACCCATAGTCCATTTTTTGGGAATGTAGGTATAGTTTTCCAGGCTACTTTCTGCTGATTGGGGGTGCTGATAATCTTATGGGTACTTAAAGAAAATTTAGAATTATGATCAAGTCCTGACTGGAGTATCCTATGAGGCTTGATCATCTCAGGCAGCAGTCTTGAATCTGTTCTGGATGTAGAACTCAGACATCTGTGTCATCCACTCCTTTTGGAGATTTCTCAGGGGGTCTTCCTTGATCAAACCTGATTTTTCTTAATCCAGAATGAATCTATAGTTGCTCATTTCCTGTGGAAACAAAAGCAGAACCTCTTCTCCAAAGAAACATATCTTCCGACTTAAATTTTAAAGTCAAGGCATTTTCAAAATAGATATTTTATATTAATCCAGCAGCATTTATAATCAAATGTCTTTTAGCAGCTGTCACTCCTTCCTCAGCATTCAAACAATTCACAGACAACACAATAACATACCGCATCCAGACTCTCTGTAAATTTTCCATCTTTACGTGGCTTTATCCTAAACTCTATTTTTTTCTTTTTCTTTTTAACTTTGGGTTTTTTGAGACAGGGTTTCACTGTGTATCTTTGGCTCTCCTAGCACTAACTCTACAGACCAGGCTGTCCTTGAACTCACAGAGATTCACCAGCCTCTGCCTCCCAAGTGTTGGGATTAAAGGTGTGTACTACGGGAGAATTATCTGTATTCTGTCAATCATGTATTTTAATAATGCTGATTGTCCAGGCAGGAAGTATAGGCAGGTCAACCAGACAGGAAGTAGAGGTGGGGCGATGAGAACAGGAGAATTCTGGAAAGGAGGAAGCCCATTCTTCCCAGTCCAACCCAGACCACCAAGAAGCAACATGTGATCTGCCCCACTGTGAAAGGTACTGAGCCATATGGCTAACATAGATCAGAATAATGTGTTAATATAAGTGATAAGAGCTAATAAGTAACCTGAGCTAATGGGCCAATCAGTTTTATAACTTATGGAGATCTCTGTGTGATTTTCTTTGGGGCTTGCCAGCTGTGGGGTACCAGGCGGGATGGAAACCCCAACAAAAAGACCCCCTCATGTTACAGGTATGTGCCACCATACCCAACTATTCTTTCTTTTTTATCTTAAGGACTTTATCCTTTTTCATTTCTCCCCCAAGCCTACATAAATTTTTTAAACGCCCTCTAAACCACTTAGAGGGTTTTTTTTTTTTGCCTTTGAATCTACCTTTACTGTAGACCTCTCTTTTTCTGACCACATGAGTCTTTAGTTTGCTAAGAGATGTGGCTAAGATTAAAGCTGTGGCTTTGACAGCTGGATACACCCCCCATTCCTTAGCTTTCTGAGCATCTAGCCTCACAGTGGAGGTACTGGCCAGAGCCATGTTTATTGCCACAACTCTATGGCATTTCAAGGTCTGTACAGCCACCAAGAAGCATGCTGTTGTTGGCTATTCATAAACACCATTTAAGTGTTTTGTGGTGGGGCCTCTTAAAAGAGCGGCAAGGTTTTTGCAGCTAAAGCTGAGTCAGGAAGCCTCTCTTAAATGAGATGTGCTTGCCTCCTGTAAACAGAACCCAACTGAGAAAATGCTGCTAAAAAGAAGCTGTTCTTAACTCTGTTCTTTTATGTCTAGAATTCCTTTTCAAGCTCTCTCAGGTTTTTAAGTGGATTTAGTCAGCTCCACGTTGGCACACCATTTGTTGATAGAGTTTCTGTCCCACTCAGTCCCACAACCATTCAGTACCGAAGAAATACACAGAGGTCTACATTAATTGTAAACTGGTTGGCCTAGTAGCTCAGGCTTCTTACTCTTATAACTTATATTAGCCCATTATTCTTGTCTATGTTAGCCATGTGGCCTGGTACCTTTTTCAGCAGGGATTCTCATCTTGCTTCCTCTGCGGCTGGGTGATGGCTACAGACTGACCTTTCCTCTTCCCAGAATTCTTCTGTTCTCATTGCCCCACCTCTACTTCCTGCCTGGTTGCCCTGCCTCTACTTCCTGCCTGCCTACTGTTATTATTAAACAAGTACAAGAAACAAATTTTTATAGGGTGAAACCATTGTCCCACAGCAAATATTTATATCTACTTTATCTTTTATCATAACTAAGGAAAAGTATAATTATAACTAACTATTCTTCAACTCCATCAAAGACCTTAGAAGGATCTATTACCCAAGTAAACAGGAAGTGCATTGTAAGCAACTTCCAAAACTCTAGAATTGACATAGACATCTCACTGCCTGGACAGTCACTTGAATTTCTTCTGTATTGTTGGAGCATCCATCTTCAACCTACAGGCCCATAGTATCCAGCAGACTTTTCCACAAAGCAGGAAATTTGAAGGTCTGTTCTGTCTTGTAATGGCAAAGTCCATTGCAAATGGCAAAGTCAGTTGCTTTCTTCTTTGTTTTGCAGAATGTCTGGCAGACTCTTTCATGTAGCAGGAACTCCAAAGGACCATCTCACCTTTAGGCAAGTTCAATAGTCATTTCTCTGTGGGTTCTGCATGTCCAGTTCATACAGCATATTTGCCCTCAGGCTAAGGGACATCATTTGGGGGTTGGTTATAAGTGATATATGGTTGAGGGATGGGGGAGGAATTTTATAGACTCAGGGATCTTCTTGGAAAAAAAAGAGGGATAATTGGATGATGGGATAATAGATTGATATTTGTGAGTTATTGTTTTTAGATAATTATATTGGTATTGATTCTTGTATATTGATACTAAGTTAAATTATATTGAATATTGTATGCATATATGCTTCTACCTCTGTTTGAAACATTGTTTATGTATTGACATATATATTTACCATATTGCAGTGAACACTACTACCTCTTCTCAACATACTTATACATTGTTTACATGTGAAGGTCACTGTTCTTATTTATTACACAGTTTATTGTCTTAAAGTTAGATAGGTATTGAGAATTATAGATCAATAGTCATCTATGTTTGTCCTATTTATAATTAGGCTAATGAGGTTCTTTAGATACATAGAGATTATATTCAGTATAGATAGTATAATCTTCAACCTCTTCAAAGAGCTGTAAAAAATGGCCTTTAATCTAATCTAGAGTTCCGTGGTAGTGAGACACAATCATTCCTGGCAACACTGCTCTACTCCAAAGAGAATGTTGAGCACCAAAGACACTCCACCTGGAGCTTTTCTTCTTGGCAGAGTTGGCCTTTGGGCAAAGAAATACCCATACCTCAACCACTGACAGAGATACAGAGTATCCGTAAATGGATAAAACAGGACTGTCATATCCTGCCAAGACAGGGTAAGATAGTTTTAAAAAGTTTCTTGCCTTTGAAAATGGTATGTCAATTACGTCAGGCCTTAGCCAAAGTTGGTTGCTTCAACATTGCAAGTGAGACTTTAGGTGATTGCCCAGGTAGTCAGTTGTCTCTGTCATTTGTTGTACAATTTGGAAATTTCTTGATTGCACTTCCTGTTTACTCAAGTAATATTGCTTCCCTTCTCAGATCTTTGATGGAGTTGAAGATTAGATAATTGTAGTTACCTTCCTCATGATTTAGCCAAACTTAATTTCAATACATTATTTAGACCCCTTAAAATAAAATGTTTAGTAAAACTTTTGTAATGTGTTCCTTGCTTAATATTGTTTACTGTCTGTAATTTTATACTTGGTATCTGTTCTTATTGTATATAGTTGTATTGGGTTTGGATCAATCTTGTTTAGACAAAAGGGGGAGATGATGGGGAAACTATCAACTGATAGTTTCAACCAATCACATCTGGTTAGGGTGTGGCCACCTAGAACCCAGGTAGAAAAACCTGGGGATGCAGGTACTCGCTCTCACTTCGCAGTGCCCATTGGACCTATTGGATTTTGAAACTCCCATTTTTATAGTGTAAGTTTCTCCTCTTTAACCATTAAAGTATTCCTGATACTCTTGAGCTAGCCTGGTTACTTATCATACTGACCTAACTTGCTACAAGCATAGCATCAAACAGTCCAGGCAAGGGCAGTTTCTTGCCCAAATGGCTAACCAATGCCATAAGGAGCCTCTTCAGTGCCCATCATCCTCTTGAAGTAGATTTGTGCTGCCAAAGCAGATGTGTCTCATTGTCTTGAAAAGTCTTAAGCTCTTAAAACATTTTAAATGTCATATTCTGAAGGTCTCTGAAAGATTTGAAGAATACCTAACTTAAATATATCTCTAAATATCTAGAAAACCTAACATGACTAAAAGCTTGACTATTACAGATGATTATTTATTAACCTATACTTATTAATTATACATTACATTTTTAAATGAGCAGCACAAAGACAATACCTTAATCAAGAGCAGAACTAGACATATGACAAAATTGACCTTAAATTTGTATCGATATACCAAGATCCATACCAATGCAAAGTATTCATCTGTATATCATACCCACATTTAAATGTAAACAAACATCTATAAACAATCATTTAGGGAATTTGGGCATAGTTCTCTCCAAACTGCTTCCTGCTTTTTGTTGGGTGAAGTTATTTTGGGGGGTATTCATGGCAACCTTTCTGGGGTCTTGGTCCATCAAGCCACATTAGTCTGGAAGGATTCCACAGGTTCTCATCTTCTGTGGAAACAAAAAAAGAACCTCTTTTTCAAAACAACATATCCTTAGACTCAAATTTTGAAGTCAAGAAATCTTTAAAACATATATGTTGGTTTAGCTTAGCAGTCCCCAGAATCAAGTGTCTCTCTGCCGTCAAAAAAATTCAAAGAAAACACAATAATATATATAATTCGACTCTCTGTGTATATTATATCTTTACATGGCTTATTTTTCTTTATTCCTATTACTTTTTCTACAAGTTTATTGTCTCTTTAAAGACTTTGTTTTATTTTTTTAAAACGTTTTACTTCTTTTTATAACTCTCTATTCTCTTTTTCTTCTCTCTCCCAAGCCTACATACATTTTTCCAACACTATGACCCATTTAGAGGTCTTTTGTTTTTATCTAAATCTGTCTTTATTGTGTATCTGTAATTATTTTTTGATCAGAAGCATCTTTTTCTTCCTTCCTTCCTTCCTCCCTTTCTTCCTTCCTTCCTTCCTTTCTTTCTTTCTTTCTTTCTTTCTTTCTTTCTTTCTTTCTTTCTTTCTTTCTTTCTTTCTGCTAAGCAGGCATGGCTAGGGCCAACAAGGCCAGTCCAGTGGAAGCCATCCTTACCACCTCAACTCTGGGAAGCACCATGCAGCATATAAACCCTTTTTGTCTAAGTAAAAGCTAAATCTGCCATGCAGCACATTATATGTGGCCTGGAAATATCTCTGTGTATGGTTGCAGGAATCCATCATGCTCCCCTGACCGTGCAGACCTAGTAGACCTCATCCTGCTGCTTGCCCAGGCAGGGAATGCTGAGCTAAGGGCATGGTCTCAGCTACTTTCCTCCTGACCCAGAGTGGGCATACAAGCACCCAGGCCCACAAACACCATTCAAATGCTCCACAGCCAGACCTCCTGAAAGAGTCAGAGTTCATGCTGGCAACATGGCCCAGGAAGCCACCATTTCAAAACCGTGTGGTTTTTGTTTTGTTCCGTTGCTACCACTGAATCAGGAAGACCTCTCTTAAAGGAGCTGCAGCATGCCACCAGCAAACAGAGCTCATCCAGAAAAGAAATGCAGCTAAACTTTGTTTTTTAGTGTCTAGAATTCCTTTCCAAGCCCTCTCAAGTTTTATGTGGATTTAGCTAGCATATGTTGAAGTGCCAATTTGTTGTAGGAGCCTGCTTGTTTGTTCTGACTGGCCAGACTCGAAATAACCACACAGGAACTATATTAATTAAATTACTGCTTGGCCTATTATCTCTAATTTCTTATTGGCTATCTATTAGATCTTAATTTAGCCCATTTCTATGAATCTGTGTATCACCACATGGCTGTGGTTTACCAGCAAGGTTCTGGCTCATCTGTCCCTGGCAGCACTACATGACATCTCCTGACTCCTCCTTCTTTCTCCCAGAATTCAGTTCAGTGTTCCCCACCTAACTCTATTTTGCCCTACACAGGCCATAGATAGTTTCTTTATTAACCAATGGTATTCACAGCATACAGAGGGGAATCCCACATTACCAAGTGTTTAAGTGCCTGAACCTAGTGGGGACATTCTCATCCAAATCACTAGATGAGGAAATCTGAATCTATGTTCCCAGGCTAACTCACTCACTCATATTTGACACTAGAATAAACTATCTCTCCTCCCCTTTGAAGTTGAAAGTTGTATTTTTGTGTCAACACTATGGACCTTTCCCAATGACATTCCCTGCAATTTTTGTGGTATAAGAGACTGCATCCCTCAGACAATAAACAAAAAGCACTAGTACTGCCATGATCTAAAGACACTTCAACTTTTAGGTTGACAGATAAAACATGGCTATCAGGTCCACTCCTGTTGGGCACATAAGGCCTGGGCATGAGGCCCAGTATAACTTCCTGAGCCTAGCTCGAGACTGAAGACCTATCTTTGGCCATGACTTCCACTTATAAGTGACTCATCACAGCCTGACCTAAACCTGCCTCTGCCCAGTCACCACTAACATGATAGAATATTATTGGCCCTTATTCCTTACTCCACCTCACCTCATCCCAAGAACCCCCACCCCGTATCACAACCTATATAAGTTCCTGCCTAATACAATTAAAGTCCTGGACACAGAAGAAAGTGACTGAACTGTCTTTGAAATTTCCTCCTTCATGGAAAAGTCTGCTGGATACTATGGACCTGTAGGCTGAAGATGGATTCCCCAATGGTACAGAAGAACTTTGAGTGACTGTCCAGGCAGTAAGATGTCTCTGTCAATTCTAGAGTTTTGGAAGTTGCTTACAATGCACTTCCTGTTTACTTAGGTAATATCATATCCTCCTGGAGTCTTTGATGGAATTGAAAGATTTATAGTTATAGTTTTCCTTAGTTATGATAAAAGATGAAGTATATATAAATATTGTAACTGTAATTATATGTAATTTTACTATGTTAAAGTTAAAGCCTTCCCTTTTGTTTAAACAAAAAAGGGGAAATGGTGTAGGAGATTATTCTGTCTATGTGTTGTTTTCATTGGTGACTAAAGAAACTGCCTTGGCCTGATAGGGCAGAACTTAGGTAGGCAGAGAAGACAGAACTGAATTCTGGGAGGAAGGAAGCAGAGTCAGAGAGAGGAATGCCATGGAGCCGCGAGGGACAGACATGCTGAATCTTTCCCCAGTAAGCCACTGCTACATGGTGATATACAGATTAATAGAAATGTGTTAAATTAAGATGTAAAAATTAGCCAATAAGAAACTAGAGCTAATGGGCCAAGCAGTGATTTAATTAATATAATTTCTTTGTGATTATTTCGGGGCTAAGCTAGCCAGGGGGCAGGAACCAACAAGTGGCCCCCTCCTCCTACAGGGATGAAGAAGGGTGGGGTCTTGCTGCCGGCGCGCCTCCTGCTCCTTCAGCCAATAGCCACTGAAATACCAGCCCACTGGGGTGTGGTCTATTTCTCTTTAAAAAAGAGTGGCTGTCCTCTGCTTGCTCTCTTGGTTCCCGTTCTTGGTTCCAGCTCTTGCTCCAGCAACAAGATTCCTTTTCTGACTGTTGGTGCTCTGTAAGTTTTACCCCTAAAATAAATACTCCTTTAAATCCAAGCTGGTGTGGGATTGTTTTGCACATTAGTGTCTCCAGGAGATTTTGGGAGAAGCAAGATGAATATGCCATACTGAAAAAAGCTACCTAGCCACATGGTAGAACTTAGATAAGAAATATAGGTTAATTTAAGTTGTAAGAGCTAGCAAGTAACAAGCCTTCATTATTGACTGAGGATTTATAATTAATAATACGCGTCTGTGTGGTTATTTGGGAGTTGGCTGTTGGGACAGAGAAGTCCATCAATAGTCAGTTATTAGGGTAAAAGCCTGATTGATCAGAGAAGTGGTGGAGAAAAAGACCAGTGACTTCCTATTTCTCCCCTTCCCTGATCAAAAGGGCCCACAAATCTTTCTCAGTCCTTACTTACCACCTCCTGTGTCTCTCTAGATGTATCTATGGCTAATTCTGGTAGGTAGTTACTAGCTCTGCCCCCTGATTCACGGTTAAACTTTATTGGCAATCTTGGAGTGTCAGTGCAAACAAATATCTCATATTTTCCCCTTTCTGCCTAAATAAAAAGGAAAGGTATTAATTCTAACATAGTAAATCTATATACAATAAGAACAATTATCAGGTTTTTCTAAATAAAAAGGAAAGGTTTTAACTTTAACAAGTAAAACTATATTCAATAAGAATAATTATCAAGCAAGAATTACATTCACAATGTCCAGTCTACTTGTAGTAGGAAGATTTGGAAAACATACTCTATTACCTGTCCTATTTTGGTGATTCTGAAGTTTTGTATCATAATTCACTTTCTATCATAACTTGTATTACCAACCTAGAAATATCTTTTTAGACCTACAAACATCTTCCTAGATAAACAACTCAGTCTTTTATGTCTCTCAACCTTATACACTTTACATCTCTTTTGTGAGTTTCTTTTTTGAATTTTGTAGTAAGGAAAACTGTAACTATAACTATCTAGTCTTCAACCCCATCAGAGACCCAAGAAGGATATAATATTAATTGAGTAAACGGGAAGGGTAGAGTAAACAACTCTAAGTTCTCTGTAAGAAATTACAGAGATAGCGGGCTGCCTGGACTGTCACCCAAGCTTCCTCTTTGACATTGGGAAATCCATCTTCAGCCTACAGGCCTAGAATATCTGATAGACTTTTCTATGAAGCAGGAATTTTGAAGGATCGTTCTACCTTGTCTTGGAAAGTTTAGCAATTGCCTAAGAGTGTCCTGTTTGTCCAATTTGGACAACACACTTTCAGCAGTGGAGGAAAGGGCATTTTCTAGCCCAGTGGCTAGCTTTGCTACAATGAAAGCAAACTCCATATGGAGGTTCTTTGATGCCCATAATCCTCTTTTGAAGTAGATTAGTGCTGCCAGAAGCAGACACATCTCACTGTCATGAAAAGCCTTATGTTGTTAAAGCATCTTAAATGCCATATTCTGTGGGTCTCTGAAGTGTTTGGAAACCATCTGTCTATCTAAAACATATCTGCTTGACCTTGAAAATATACCTAACATTGCCACAAATTTGATTGTTATAGATGACTAACTACTAAGCTGCATTTCTTAATTATCCTAAATAGTTTGTAATAATAATTTTCAAGGACTAGAACTTTATATTACATTGTTAAATGAGCTGCATAGGTACAATAACTTAAATAAGACTAGAAACATAAATACAGTATAAAATAATCTTAAATATGTATAAATATGCAAAAACCCATACCAATGTAAAATATTTAAGATTAGTAGTTGCTTTTTTGTTTATTTGCTTAAAAGTAGATTCAATAATCTACCTTTTTCCTATCATTCCATATCCTCCCTTTTTCTTTTCAGAACTAGATCCTTGAATCTAATTGTCTTTGTTTAGTTTCCTCCCTGATCATGACAATAACAACTTGAAATCATCCCCTCTAAATGATGATAATCATCCATAATCCACTTAACAACCAAAAACCACCTACCCCACCTCTTGGGAATGTGGGTATTATGTTCTTAAAATTGCTTCCTGTTGTCAGAGTGTGACAGCATCTTTAGCAGGCACTGAGAAAATTGGGATAATGGTCATATCCTGGAAGAGCTAGCTATTGTCCAGTCTCAGTGTGAGACAGGAGTACTGGGCTTATCTGAAGTCCCAACTGGAGTAGTCAATGAGGCTGGACCATCTTAACTAACCGCTTTAAAGTTCTCCTGAGCAGTTTGCAATCCATGGCTGATCTTTGGATGGTGTTTGTCAACTTAGTTGCTGGTGTTACCACAATCCAGGTGGATCCATTGTTGTAGGCTTCCATTATCTTCTTAGACACCTCAATGGTCACTGTCAGAAATGCTCATGGTTCACTGCCAAAAGCTTAAACATTATAAGTCTCATATGCAGCAGATCTCTGAGAGGTTAAAGGATCACAATTTTTGAAGTACATCCAGGGCACACAAACTGCTTCAAACTCAAGCCTGGAATCACACACAGGAAGCTAGATGAAGCCTATCTCTAGAATTAGTACTCTATATGATCATAAATATCAAAACAGAAAGTTTAAATATATATAATAATCTTATAAATTTAATAATCTTATACATTTTGAGATAATATTTATATCTTAAAAAAGGTTTTAAAGAATCAAAATAAAGCCAAAGGATTATACGATTAGTGGCAATAGATAGTCCCTTAATTTGGATTTTTCTTCTGTTCCATATCAGGTGGATCTTTTCATATGAGACAGAGATTTTGGATTTTCTTTTAACATGCATGCTTGGATTTAAAAGAGGATTGAACCACACTCCATCTCCAAAGCCAGTTTTAATTCTTAATTGAATTGGGACTATAAAAAGGCCATTTGCCTTATATGTCTGTAGAGAAGAGCAGAAACAAACATTTGGGAAGATCTATGAAATTTTATCCTACTGGAAGTTTGCCATATCATTAGGTCAGTTTGTTCTTTTTCTTGGGAGATTTTCTCTTAATCATTTGTCCTTCTTATTCCAATGTCTCATTTGTCCAATGGTCAAATCCTTAGTTGGATATTTTTATTCTCCTGGAAAGTCAAGAATAAAATCCTGCCCCAGTGTTAACTTTGGAGAGTTCCCTTTTCTGGCAGGTTATATCTGATCAAATGAAAGGCATTTGTTAGTCTTATAAGTTAATTTAGATTGAGTGGCCACAATGTTTGATGGACTATTGCCTCCCCTAACCAAGAAATCACTCTTGCTTGAGTTTAATCTTTATCAGTCTTGATGCGATCCACAGCTTTGGTTCTGTGGTAGAAACAAAAGCAAAACCTCTTCCTCAATATAACATATATCCAGGTTTGCATTCTGAGGTTGACACATCTAGACTAAATTTTTTAAATCAGCAATTTTTTCTATTATCCAATGTCTCTCCACAGCTGTCATTCCTTTCTTATCTTTTAAAAAGTTTAAAGTTGGGCTGGAGAGATGACTAAGCGGTTAAGAGCATTGCTTGCTCTTCCAAAGGTCATGAGTTCAATTCCCAGCAACCACATGGTGGCTCACAACTATCTGTAATAAGGTCCGTTGCCCTCTTCTGGCCTTCAGGCATACATGTAGACAGAATATTGTATACATAATAAATAAATATTTTTTTAAAAAATAAAAAGTTTAAAGTTAATAGAGTATTGTGTAATCTATCTGTGGGATCTTTATTACCTCTTTCTGTTTATTAAGTGTATTTTATTATTATATTATTAAGTATCATTAGATCTTTCTATAACTGTTTTCCCTGTAGCAGTGTGTAGTATATCTGTAATATGCTTTATGTTGTAATATGCAAAATATTGTTTCATTTTAGTAGACACATATGCTGGAGCACTGTCAGCCTTAGTTTTTACAGGTATTCCCATAATGGCCATAACTTCTAATAAATGTGCAACTATAGAATCAGCCTTTTCAGAACTCAAAGCAGGTACCCATTGAAATCCTGAATATGTAATTATGGTATGGGTACACATACTTTAATTTTCCAAACTCAGAAAATGAAACACATCCATTTGACAAATTTCCTTTCTTTGAGTACCCTTTAGGTTACTTCCTTCAGGTAGTGGAGTTTGGTTATACAGAGAACAAGTAGAACATTTCCTTGGCTTGTTGCCAAGGGCTATAAAATCTTCTTTGTCAGGCAATGGTGGTACACATCTTTAATTCTAGCACTTGAGAGGCAGAGGTAGGCAGATCTCTGTGAGTTCAAGGCCAGCCTGGTCTACAGAGTGAGTTCCAGGATAGCCAGGGCTACACAGAGAAACCCTGTCTCAAAAAACAAAACCAAAAAAAAGAAAGAAAAATATTTTTTCAAATTTTTATATTAACATTGTGTTTCTTATGAATTTCTGAGGCTTCCAGTTTATTTCCTACCAATAGCTGATCAATTTCATCATTACCTTGTGCCAGAGGGCCTGGTAGACCTTTATGAGATCTAATATGTGTCATATGCAAGGGATGCTTTCTATTTCTGATTATTTCTTATAATTGAATAAATAACGAAGTTAATTCTGAATTATCTGGTATAAATTTAGCAGTTTCAATATGTAAAACAACTCTGCATACTGAGAGTCAATAACCATATTAAGAGGTCTGAAAAATCTAATAATATCATGAGAATAGCATATAATTCTAACTTTTGAAAGAAATCATGTGGGCTTTGAGCCACTTTACATAAATTTCCTGATTTATAATATGATATATAACCTACCTTTTCTGATTTATTTCCATCAGTATAGAATGTAGGGCTCCAGAAATTGGAGTTCTTTGTACAATGTGAGGCAGGAACCAATTAATTCTTCTTATAAACTAAAGTCTCTTGCTTTGGGGACATTTGTTGCTAATCTCTCTCAGAAAAAACCCTGCAAACTCTTTGCCAATGTTCATTTATTTTTCTGCCCAGAAAAAGAACAATTTCAACATTAGTAAAAGGTACCACAATTTCTTTTGTGTATATTCCTGCTAATTGACAAAGTCTCAATTTTCCTTTCAGAAGCAATTCAGAACCCTTTTCTATATAGGTCTTTAATTTTTTACTCTGTGTGATAAAAGATCCATTCTAAGATATTATCTTTTCTCTGTATAAGAATTCCTGTAGAAGAACGCATAGAAGGTGGTATGACCAGGATACAATCAAATTTGATATCTGGGCCTGTAAGAGGCCCCCTAAGGCATTTCCTGATTGTCTGTCCCTTGTTATTCTGCATTCATTAGTTCAATGCTGATCTTTGGCACACCTTCTGCATACTCCAGAAAGCTAGGGTCTTTTGTTTGTAGAAAGAACATTGTTAGCCGGGCGTTGGTGGTGCACGCCTTTAATCCCAGCACTCGGGAGGCAGAGGCAGGAGGATCTCTGTGAGTTCGAGACCAGCCTGGTCTACAAGAGCTAGTTCCAGGACAGGCTCTAAAGCTTCAGAGAAACCCTGTCTCGAAAAAAACCAAAAAAAAAAAAAAAGAAAGAAAGAAAGAACATTGTTTCTAGGAGCCGCTTGCCTACAATCCCTTTTCAGATGACCTTGGTTACTGTAATTAAAACATCAGACATTTTGCTTTTAGTTAAAAAGATTTTTAAATAATTTCTCCTATCCAAATAGCATCATAAATGTGAGATCCAATATCAGCTGTATTTCTAATCCATTCATCTATGGGTGCTGATCTTGCCTTTAAGGGTATAATCACCCTTTTGTATTCTGAATAGGCATTTTCAAACACCAAAGATTCAATTAATATTTGTTTAACTTCTGGATCTGATATTATTCTATTTATAGCTGACTCAATCTTTGCAAAAAAAAATCGGTGAAGGCTTCTTTGGGGGCCTTGTATAATTTTAGTAAATAACTCAGTCCTCTTTCCTGATTCTTCAACCCTGCCCCAAGCATTCAAAGTTGCTGTGTGGCGTAGAGCCAAGGTGAGGTCATCAAATCCCAGCTCTCTTTACAAATCAGCATGCTGACCTTCACTGATAGCCCCACTTCATTGTTCTGTGACCCTGGCTTCATCTTTCCACCTTGTTTTCCACTGTAACTGAGGACCAGCTTCCAATATTGCTGTAGCTAAATCTTCCCAGTCTTGGGGAATAATTCTGTTCTGAATTGCCTATAAATTTAACATCTGTTTCACAAAGGGTGAATGCACACCACATGAAATGACTGCTTCCTTAAATGTCTTCAAATCTAACACCTCTACAGGATTCCAGGTACTTCTGCGTAGCCTTGGGGGTACCTATTATCTGGTGGCTGTTCTTGTATAGCATAAACTAAGGTTGGTTTTCTAAACCTTGGGCCTCTCCTCTTTCATTTTATCGTGCCTTGGTGTGATAGGTTCTGGGCTAAATTTCTCTGTCTGTGTGTGAATATTTTCCTTAGTTTCATTGGTAGGTTTTTCTAAGGTTTGCATCTTATCAGCCAATTTTTCTTATTTGGCACAGATATCAAACCGCTTCTTTAATGATAAAACATGAATTACCAAACTGATAATAATCATAATCAACATTATGTCAATCCCAGCTATGTTGGTTATTCCTTCATTTGTTTTCTCCAATTTCAAATCATCCATTATGGAACCACTCAGAGTCCTACCCCCTGGGATCATAACGTTCCCCTTTCTTGCTTTCTTTCTTCAGTTTTTTGAGAAAGTGTTTCTCTGTGAAACAACACTCGCTGTTCTGGAACTCACTTTGAAGACCAGGCTGGCCTCTAACTCACAGAGATCCACCTACCTATGTCTCCCAAGTGCTGTACGCCACAACTGCCTGGCAATATTCCCCATTCTTTATTTTTATTTCATGTGCATTCATGTTTTGCCTACATGTATGTCTGTGTAAAGGTGTCTGATCCCCTTGAAATTGGAGTTACATGCAGTTATGAGCTTCCATATGGGTGCTGGACATTGAACCTTGGTCCTCTGGAAGAGCATTGAACCATCTTTCCAGCCCAGTATTCCTTAGTCTTAACATGTGAAAGATAAATGCTAATAAAATCCAATTCTCCCCTGAAGAATTCCCAGGTGTCCCACCAGATCTGCTGACTTTTCAGTTTTTCTACAGCAGCAATGGCAGGGGTTGGGGGGTAGGGAGAAGCCAGCTGGGGCTGTGACGCTAGGCTTTGTGTGGGTGGGTGGGTGCAGTGGGGTGCCTAGGCAGCCAGGCTAGCACAAAGTCTTGTTTGTGTTAATGTTTCTATGAAATTTCCAAAGAATCATGCCTAGAGCTCAGGTTCTCTCTGGGACTTATCTGTTCCTTAAAGGCTGAGTGTCCTCATGTTGTGGCAGGGCTAATCTGAGCTATAGCAAAAGTGGATTTGGTTAGCTCAACACAGCTTTGGAGGCCTTCCTCCATGTCTGGGGTAATACCTCATTTTGGTTGTGATTGCTTACCCTTCTGGTTCCTGGTTTTAGGCCCTTAAGTAATTTCTGCCTACAGGGACTTGTCCCTTGTTACTGCCAAAGCCCAGCACAGTAGCTTCTCAAAGAGCCTTCACTGAAAGAGTAATTGGGAAAGCAAACCTCTGGCAATACTGCATAAAAGAAGAAAGACTAATCTGTGTGTCATTTACACAGGACTGAGCCTGATTTATTTAAAAGAGCTTTGCTTGCCCCTAAATCAAAATCTAAAAGAGTCTAATGTAAGAAGCAGAGGAAACTCCTGAACAAAGGCCGTCCTTTCTCTATACTGAACAACACAGCAAATATGGTAATAAAAAGGAACAAGGAACTTTGGCGTTAATCAATCTTTGTCAGGAGTCTCATGGACGAATTGTTTTTTCTGGTCCTAGTGACTCAGAACAGAACACAGAGCCAACAATAACATTTCATCACTCCGTACCCCCATGGTGTTTCCAACATAAGGGGGAGGGGCTCCTTTAACAGCTTGCTGTAGCCCGTGTTCTTAGACCTGGTGATCACATGTCTCACACACACACCACCACCACCCCGACACACACACACACTGTTAAGAGTCGGGTCACAGGTGTATCACAAAGAAAAAAGATGGAACACGGTACAATGGAGGCTGTGCGTTTAGCTGAGCTTGTTGGAGTTCATTACATTGCAAGTCCAAGTTAGGGTAAGACTGATTACAATACTGTCCTTAGAAGTCGGTTAATTCTGAACAGGTTGAATATATGGTGTGTAAACAGAATGACGTATTTAAGTGATCTGGAAGTGCGTTATCAACTTGGTTACAAGTTGGATGATAGCTTGAGTCTAAAGGTGAACTATAAACAGCCTTTTTCAGAAAAATTGTCCCCACATAAATCTTCTGAATTAGTGGACCATTGCCACTGTAATTGATTTACCTATTGGAAGAAGTTCAGTGTATGCCTGCATGCATGCCCGTGCACCAAATGCCACGCAATACCGTTGGAGGCCAGAAGAGGGCATCAGATCCCTTAAACTGGAGTCCCACAGTTGTGAGCCTCCGTGTGCACGCTAGGAACAGAACTGAACCCTGATCCTCTGGAAGGTTAACAAATGTTCTTAACCACTGCTTCGTCTCTCCACGTACGTTTTGTTTTGTTTTCAAACTCTAGCCCTTCTCTACATGGATTGTGGTTTGCTTAGTTTAGCCGCTAGGTGTACACAGAAACACATGAAGTCTTCCACTGTCCTCAGGACGGGAGAATGCGGAACAGGGTGACTGAGAAGCACTCAGCCATGCACCAGAGACCATTTGCACGCGCTCATGAGAACAGACTACTAGGCCCATCGTTTCTCAAATTCAGTGATCAGGGTAGGGTGCACCTTGGTAGCTTGGAATCAGTCCTTGTGGGAATAGTTATACAACAGACCCTGCAAATGCTACCAACCAGGACTCTTCATTCTCCACACAAACGGATGTGGTTGTTAAACACCAGCCGCACACCACTGGGCATCATAACTATTTACTGACTAACTGGGAGGTCTGGGTTTTGCTGTGGTTGGATTATGGTTTATCTTCTCCAAACCTCATGCTGAAATGTAACACTCATTAAGAGCATTATTAAGAATAGGATGGGGGGGGTACCTTTAAGAGATGATTAATTGAAGCCGACATGGAGGCATACATCTGTAACACTAGGACCTGGGAGTCCGAGGGTAGAAAATCACAAATTTAAGGCCATCCCAAGCTACACTTCAAGTTCAAGACTGTCCTAGGCTTTAAAAAAAATAGGTTCATTCATTATGGTATTGGTGGATTCATGAGCTAATGAATTATCTCAAGAGTGTGTCTGCTATAAAAGCACTTAAGCTGGGTTACATGCCTTCTCTGGATTAATTGATTGAATGATTGGTTGATTGATTGAATGATTGGTTGATTGATTGATTGATTGACTGCTGTACACTATCCCACACCACTTCATGTTCCATCCTTTTTGGTTCTGCTCTACTTCACACATCTGACTCTGGTAAACCATATAAACCACATTCCCCCTAATCTCTTACCAACTGTACTTCCTTTGCAATGTAATAAATTCACCCAACAGACACTTACTCGGGCGGAGAGGCAATTCCACCACAGCGACTATGCTGTCCCAAGAGCAGAGGGACTGGAGAAGCAGAAGTGGGGAGAACAAATCCACATTCATGGTAAAAGGGACTCAATGGAATCAACCTGCCACCTGGTGGCCGACTGGTCCCTCAGAGAACAGTGTTTTCAGAGGGCTCGGTATTAGGGACTCCTGACTTCCTGCCTTGGTCTTAGGGAGTCCATGAAGGTGAGCTTCTACACAGCCTCTGTGATGCAACCACTATGGGCCCTTCTGCTCACAGGTCCACTGGGCAGACACTGCAGTGACTGGGGTGGAAATGGGGTTGGCAGGTAGCTCTGGAGTGTCATTTTGTCCACCTGACTGTTGAAACCTCCTCTGCAGGCGGTGTTCTTAGTCCTGAATGAGCGAGCATTCGCATAGGAGACAAGGGTCTTCTCTTGGTGTCCAGACAGCCCAGCCCTCTGCCTTTTCCCATTCTCCCTCGTCCCTCATTTTCAGCTCTGATCCAAGATCGTCCCAAAGTCCTGGTCATCCAACAATACTTCACGAATCCCTGTAGATTTGAATTTCTTGCCAGCTCATGACATAGACCAAGTCGTTGCAAAATACACTCACCAGCCTTCTGCCCAAGGCGAGCTGTCCTCCATTGCTGTCCCTCAGTGTCACCCTGAGGGGGAGAGGGTTATGGTAGCAGAGCTGGTCACTTCCGACGTGTGGTGCACATTTATCAGCAAAACCATGTCAAGTGTTTTCTCCCTCAACCAACTGGTCCGGGGGGATCAGGAGGCAGATATGACCGAAGTATGTTGTACACATGTATGAAATTCACAAAGAAAAAAATGCAAATATTTTTTAAAGATTTATTTATATATTTTATGTATATGAGTGATCTATCTGTGTGTATGCCTACATGCCAGAAGAGGGCATTAAATTCAACTATAGATGGCTGTGAGCCACCATGTGGTTGCTGGGAATTGAACTCAGGACCTTTGAAAGAGCAGCTGGTGTTCTTAATTACTGAGTCATCTCTACAGCCCGAAAATATTTTTCAAACTCTCATGTTGAAATCTTAGCCATTAATGCAGTGGTGTCGGGAAGTGGGGCCTTTGGGGGAATGATCATGGAGCCATGGAAATGGGATTAGCGTCTGCACAAAAGCCTGAGAGTGGGTGTGTACCTTCCTCCATGTGAGGACACAACCATGAACACGATTTATGGACTAAGAAGAGGGCCCTCTTGGCACAATGAGTCTGCTCACACTTTGGTTGTGGATTTTAATCCTCAGACTGTGATAAACAAGTTCATGTTGCTGACAAGGGCCCAGATCTAAGGGGCTTACTGCAGAAGACCAATGGACTAAGATATGGATCATGTGCCAAGCCATAAATAAGTTGTAAATGAACTTAGTATATGTTTCATAGGAAAAATACAAAAATTAATAAGAAAGTCCTAACTGGATTATCCTTAAATTCCCTGGGAATAAATAAATATATTGTAGCGGTCACTGTTCCGCCACCGTGATAAAACGCCATGACCACAGCAACTTCGGTTAAAAAAAAAAATCATATTGCAGGAAGCAAAGAGAGCAAGAACAGGAAGTGAAACAGCTATAAAACCTCAAGA
The DNA here is from genome assembly GCF_903992535.2 of Arvicola amphibius. Classification (NCBI taxonomy): domain Eukaryota; kingdom Metazoa; phylum Chordata; class Mammalia; order Rodentia; family Cricetidae; genus Arvicola; species Arvicola amphibius. The sequence goes on from NC_052049.1 coordinate 176,839,540, forward strand.
CTTTTCCCAGGATATACTCCTCCCCGCCCCCACGCAAGGCTACTCCTCCCAACGGTTCCATAATCTCCCCCAAAGAATGCCACCAGCTGGGGACCAAGTGTTCAAATAATACCTGAGCTTATGAGAGATAGTTTTTATTTAAACCAACGTTTGTGTGTGTGTGTGTGTGTGTGTGTGTGTGTGTGTGTATTCTTCCTCAACCACTTAAAATTTCATATTGGAAATCAGATGGCATAAAGAACTAAAGAAAGTGAATAAATTACATAAAAATCTTCTGAGGACAGGAAAGATGGCTCAGCAGTTAAAAGCAAGTATTTTGTTGCTGAAAATCTAAGCTCGGCTCCCAACACCAACATCAGGCAGCTCACAGATTTCTGTAACTTCAGCTTCAGGGATAGGTGACTCCTCTGGCCTCCGTGGGTACCTGCACACACACACACACACACACACACACACACACACACACACACACACAAATAGAATAAATAAATCTTTAAAACAACTATTGTAATGCACACATAGATAGGGAGAGACAGAGAGAGATTCTACAGATGATAAACAGGCTACAATTGAATGAGCTAAGCATGTGTCTCAGAAGTTAGACAACAGTCGAGTAATTCAGAAAGCAGAGGTTAAAGAAAAGCAAATGTTAAAGAACTAGGTATTAAATATTTTAAAATAGCAAGTAGATGATGATACAAACAGAAAGGAGTTGGTTCTTTTTATGATATAATAAAACTGAAAATGATTTGTTGAACCCATCGAGAAGGAGATCAAAAAAGACGCAAATGACTCATGTCAGGAATAAAAATATTTCTGACATTTTCGCAGACATGCAATATCTAAAAGTAGATCATGAGTGTCTGTTTCAACAGAGTTATGCACGTAATTTGATAGGAAAAGAGAAAGGTCTTGGAAAGTCGATAAAATATTAGATTTAAGAAGAAACAGAGGATCTGGGAGCTCAGGGGTCCGTCACTTGCCTAGCATATATAAGGACCTGGGGTCCAACCCTGGGTCAAAGTGAAGAGGAAGAGGAGGAAGAGGAGGAGGAGGAGGAGGAGAAGGAAAGGGGGAGGAGACAGGGAGAGGGAAAGGAACAGGGAGGAGAATTATTGATTTACCAAAAGACATAAAATCAGTAGGAAAAAACTTCTCCCAGAGAAAACTGGTTCCTAGCGCTTCAGTGGTAAGAAACCCCAGACTTACGCAGTTGCCCCAAAGAGCAGATTCTTCTAGAGGACTCATGGTTCTTCATTGTATGGACCCTCACCCAATGGCCTCTACAAAACTCAACAAGGGACTATGAGAATCACAGCTCTAACTCTCTCGGAAGCACAGAGGCAAGCATCCTGGATATTAAGACAATGCATTCACCTCCTGTGCTGGATTACAGATAATGGATGGGGATCTGTACATTCCAAAGAGAAGATTGGCTCCACATTAGAAAATTGTACACAAACTGCAATGTTAAAAAAAAAGAAATTTATTTTCATTTTTGTTTTATTTAATGTGTATGGTGGTTGTGTTTCCCTGTGTGCCTGTATACTGCGCATGTGCCTTCTGCTCCCGGAGACCAGAAGATGGCATCACATCCCTTGGATCTGGAGTTACAGATGGTTGTGTTGGATGGACGTGGGTGTTGGGAACTGAACCTAAGTTCTCTGGAAGACCAGTCAGTGTTGTTTAACAGCTGGGCCATCCGTTCAGCCTCCCCACCCCACCCCACCCCTGCCAAGAAATATATTAAAATATGAAGAAAAATAGTGGGTAAAGGCCAGTAAGTGTTTTTAAAAATACATTCTCTTTTTGTCATACAAAGGGTATAAAGGAAATTTCTCAATCTGGTGAGAGACTCTGGAAGGAATTGTATAGCAGGCTTCAGGTGTTATAATGAATGGTTTAGAACATCCCATTGCGACAAGGACCTCCGTTGTCCTCCCTGCTCAGATATATCTTTGAGTTGTACAACTCGGCTGTTTGGAAACACACTGGGAAGTCACCACTGTAATTAAGCTGGTTAAGAAATCCATCATCTCACAAATCACCTTTTGTTTTCCTTTATGGTGAGAACACTCAAGATCTAACCTTTCAGCTGGGTGTGGTGGTGGCACACACCTTCAGTCCCAGCACTCAGGAGGCTGAGGCAGGTGGCTCTCAATGAAAGGCCAGCCTGGTCTACAGGGTGAGTACAGGACGGCCAGAGTGAGACCCTGTCTAGAAAAACAAAACAAAAAACAAGCAAAGATCTATCCTTTTAGCAAATTTCAAGTATAGCGCGGTCAGTTCTAGTTACCATCTAGGTTAATCTCCAGCAACACCATAAGATTTTATGATCTTCATAAAACCATAAAATGGCTTGAATGAGAATGTGCTCTCTGTAGGTCAGACACTTTGACACTGGTTCCCAGTTGGTGGCACTGTTTGGAAGAGATTATTGGGAGGTGCAGCCTTGCTGGAGGAAGTATAGGGGTAGAAATTGGAGGGTTCACAGTCGGACCCCACTTCCAGATTGCTTTGTGTTTGTTGTTGAAGATATGATCCATCAGCCTCCTACTTCTGCTAACATGAGGGCTTAAGTTATGTTTTAAGTTTAAATTACTATGCTTACAAGATCTATAAAACACAATGCACCTAGGCCCCTCTTTCCTGAGCACAGATCACTCCCTGAAATGCTGGGGTGGTTGCTCATCTAAGATAACAAGCTATGTGTTTTCACTTCTGTAAACAAAGGTCGGTTGCACCATGTTGTGGGATATTTGTACACTGTGTGAGGTGTACTTCTGTGATGGGTGTAATAAAAAGCTGAACAGCCAATAGCGAGGCAGAAGGTATAGGTGGGACTTCCAGGGAGAGAAAGGACGAGGAGGCAGAAACTAGGTGCACAGGAGACACCCGGAGACACAGAGAAGGAACAGGAGGTACAAGATGGAAAAGAAGAAATACCACATGGGAGAACGTAGACGAATATAAATGGATTGATTTAAGTTTTAAGAGCCAGTGGGATAAGCCTAAGCTAATGACCAACCTTTCATAATAAAAAGTCTCCATGTCATTATTTCGGAGCTTGCTGGTAGGACAGAAAAAGAATCATTACAGCCCCAGCTGCATAGGATGTGCTGGATCACATGTAGGCAGGATGTATGTGTGCTCCTGATTGGATGAGGGTAGAAATTATGCAGCCTGTGGGTTTTGCCTTCATAAGCACCTGACTAAACATAATTTATGGCCATATCTGGGAATCCCCGGTATGGACCTGACCAGTGGCCATCATCCTGGCCAGTGTTTAATAAAGCTTGCTTCAAATTTGGCTCAAAAATTGTGGTAGCGGTTGTTAAGAATAAGAGCAGCTCTGCCTGCACTAGAAATCTAATTAGGTCCAATCCAACCAAATCAAAATGCCCATTGTTTTATTAAGGATGATGCTCTCAGATGGCCCAGCACATGGTAGGGAGACAGGACAGCAAGGAGCCCATGCAGACCTGAAAACCACCTCTTCTTCCTCTAGGACGCACCTTAAATACCCTGTGGGACTGATCCTGACCCCGCCAAGGGGAGAGGTCAAGGTTGGCATGCTGGGATTTGGAGTCCAGAGCAAAGCAACTCCTAGGTCAGGGGCTGGGGCTACACCCCCAACTTAACAGTGGTCTTATTCTTTCCTGCTGGAATTAGCACAACAGTGTCTGCTGCGTGTAGCCATGCCTCTGTGCCACAATAGATTCTTGCCCCCTGGGCAAAATCACCTCTTTCCTCTGTAAGTCTCTTTATCAAAGCAATAGAAAAGTAGCTGGCATCACTATTTAACCTGTTTTTGTAAACAGAGAGTAACAATGTGTGGTCCTGGCACTCCACTTCTGAAATAAAACATACATTTGTAAACGATGCATTTGGAAATGCAAAACCTTTCCCATCGGTCGCACTGCCCCCATAGCCTAGGGTCCTCTGGATGTTCTAGGATAACCAGTTGCCATGGTCACGTGGTGTCTCACTGCCTGCCTTCCACCCCAGCTGTCACTCAGCTGAGAGGCTCACATCTAAGAGCAACTGAGATGCTGTCAGGTTGATACCTGAGTCCAGCGAGACAGCACAGTTTAACTGCTGCTGCGTAGGCGTGTTCACATTCATCTTCCAAGTGCCGTTTCGAACTTCAGATGGACGTGCTCAATTCTGCTCACCCTGATCCTCATGTTTTATTCAGCCCTCCACAAGCCAATTTCTTTACTCGTCTCCTTCTATGGACCATGAAGGTCACAGGAACAAAGCTCAGGTTGACAGCAAATGCCCTGACGCTGGTTCTCGTGTGTGTGTGTGTGTGTGTGTGTGTGTGTGCTGTGTGTGTGTGCTGTGTGTGTGTGCGTGCTGTGTGTGTGCTGTGTGTGTGTGTGTGTGCTGTGTGTGTGTGCGTGCTGTGTGTGTGCTGTGTGTGTGTGTGTGCTGTGTGTGTGTGCGTGCTGTGTGTGTGTTTTTGTGTGTATATGTGTGTGCATGTGCATGTGTGTCTGTATGCGTGTGTGTGTGAGACAGAGAGAGAGACAGAGAGAGAGAGATAGAGAGAGAGAGACAGAGAGAGACAGAGAGAGACAGAGGGGGGGAGTCTCAGGTATTCCAGGCTGGCTTTGAATTCACTATGTAGCCAGGAAGACCTGGAACTTTTGTTCCTCCTGCCTCTACCCAGGTGACATATCTCCTGGCTGTGAGCCTCCTGCCCACATGTGATCAAGCACATCCAGTGAAGATGGGTCAAACAAACTTGTTTAGGGGAGTGAAAACATATGGCTTGTTATCTCATATATCAAAGTAATAACCTTTGAGGAACTGTCTGTCCTAGGCCAAGGGGCTTGTAGGTCAGAGGCATTTTTGTTTCCTGGATCCCTTAGGCTTAGTAATTAAAACTTAAAATGTAACTTTGGCTCTCGCAGGTCCTTTTCTCTTCTCCTCAACTTATTTTGCTTCAAGGGAGGAAAGGTGAGTAAGGACCAAAGAGAAGAGCCGTGGACATGGAGTGTGTTGGGCTGGGAAGTCTGAAGTAGTGTGGGACAAAGGGAAAGGTGTCTTCATGTCTGGTACACAATGCTGTGCTATACAGACGACGCCCTGGAAATCGGGGCTCGATACATCCAGGGCCAACTTATTCCCAGGGTGCATATATTCTTCATTTGGATGTAGACGTGGCTCCGGTATGAAATCTTTTCTGGCCAGATGTTAAATCGTCACCCTGGAAATAGGTGAGCCATATTTGCCCTCCCGAGTCCAGGAAACACCAGAAGATGCACCGCCTCCTTAAAATTTTGTGTGTGTGTTGAAATAACCAGGCTAGCTAAGGATAAAACAATTATATTTTATTTATTATAAGGGGAAAACTCACGAAGCAGGAAATGAGAAATCCAAGCACAGCAATGTCCCACAGGAAAAGGTGCAGAGAGAGAGAGAGAGCACCTGGGTGGTGCACAGGTTTTTCCTCGGGTCCCAGAAAACCATGCCCTACCTGGGCTCCACCTCTGAAAGATAATTGGCTAACAAGGTTTTCTCCATCATGTGTGAGTGTGTGACACAAAACAGGGGAGCTTCTAGATTCTGAGGACCAATGCGAAGCTAGAGATAAAGTCCCTCAGTGAAGGTGTACGCTACACAGGAGGGCCAAGAGGAGGCTCGAGGCCTCCCAGCAGGGCATGGCACAGCACATGAGATAAGGAATCGCCTATTCTGTCTTTTGTGCACATTGAGATGACCTCAGTTCAGAGCCATGTGCCCTGTCAAAACAAAGTCTCTCCAGAGATGGTGACCTAGTGGGTTTAGGCCAGACACCCTAATCATGGCTGGCTGGTATTTGTCTGGCTGAAAGTGAAAATGTCGAGTTAGCAAAAGCAGGACAAGTTGCATGGATGTGGGCTGGTGAGATGACTTAGTGGGGAGAACCTCTAGCCTTGAAGAAGACCTCAGTTAATCCCTGGCACCCACATGGTGGAAAGAGAGAACCGGCTCCCGCCAGTTTGACTTCCACACATGCACTGTGGCACATGCAACAATAAATAAATGTAACAGAAAGACCTGAGTGGGTGTGGTCGCCCTGAGTGGGTGTGATCACCCTGTGTGGGTGTGATCGCCCTGTCCCTGCCCTTGAAGAGTCAGAAAAAGTCATGTGTTTAGGAGGCACCATGCAGGTAAGAAGCAAGTTGTCGCTGTCTACCCAAAGGCCATGTCTCCCTTTCTCTCTATTATAGGGGCGAAGAAAGGTGGCCGAATGTTTCCACACCAGGAAAAAAAATCCACGCAGGATTGAGGAAGCATCTTCAGAGCAGAGGGAACTTGAGAGTTTAGATTAGGATTTTGTTGTCCCTTCCCCGTGTTCGTGGGCTACCATGCCAAGTGGTTCCACTTCTGCATGAGCATCAGTAGCCACCAGCCCTGTCCTCGTGCTGGAGACCAGAGAACCCCAAGGAGGTCATGTTGCTAGACGTGGAGAAGCACACGATTAGGGACTTCTGAGGACCGGCTACTGGCATCATGAACCAGGGGCACTGATGCTATGTCTGTGAGCTGTTGGTACCAGGAGATGGCCAGTACTGCTGGCTGAGGCACAGGACACGGTGACCGTCTGTTTACAAGACACAAAGACAAACGCAGGCGGCATCAAGGCAGCTCAGGCAGGGAGATGCACACTCTAAGAGTCAATGTTGACCCAGACGAACCTGAGCACTGGGAAACAAAGCATCAGCCGCTGTCCTCATCGTCCCTTCCCTGAGGCTTTCCTCATGTCCTGGGTAAGGAGGTTGGGAGGAATGAGTCCAGGCCATGGCAGCGATGCTCCTTAGAGGACTGGGCCTGTCTTCCCAAGATATCTCTTATCCCCGCCCTGCCTCAGAGAAGGGAGAGGCCTCTAGGCAAACTGGCTTAGTGTACCTGTCTCTCCTCAGCCCTTTCTGACACGCCTGGGCTCTAGACTCCTCTGCATGCCTGAACAGCAAGCCTCAGCTGAGGGGTGAAAATTACTTCACTGTGCTTTCAGGGTCAGAGCACACGGAGCCACTGGCAGCTCAGGAGATGGTGCCAGCTCAGGAGATGGAGCCAGCTCAGAGCTGCGCCCGTCTGTCCTTTTGAGTCACTCGCAGTGGTGGACACCGGCACCCCAGGACTTCCGACACGATGAGTGAAGTCAGGACCCTGGAACACCACGGAGACCTAGCTACCCCTCCCCTCAGACACCAAAGGACCCTGGAACACCACGGAGACCTAGCTACCCCTTCCCTCAGACACCAAAGGACCCTGGAACACCACGGAGACCTAGCTACCCCTTCCCTCAGACACCAAAGGACCCTGGAACACCACGGAGACCCTAGCTACCCCTTCCCTCAGACACCAAAGGACCCTGGAACACCACGGAGACCTAGCTACCCCTCCCCTCAGACACCAAAGGACCCTGGAACACCACGGAGACCTAGCTACCCCTCCCCTCAGACACCAAAGGACCCTGGAACACCACGGAGACCTAGCTACCCCTTCCCTCAGACACCAAAGGCAGAGAAAGACCGTTCCTCAAGCCCCGTAAGTTCCTCAGTTACGATGGCCTTGTTTTCTGTCACCAGCTGTGGTCACAGGAGAATGGAAATAAACACCAGAATGTGATTGACTGAAGTTCCCCATCACATTTACTTACACGTCTGCTAAAGGACATCATCTTACCTCCTGTTCTAGTGCTGTGAGGAGACGAAGGCAACTTATAAAAGCAATTTAACTGGGGGCTTGCTCACAGGGTCTGAGGGTGAGTCCACGATCATCACGGTAGACATGGTAGCAGGCAGGCATGGCACCGGAGCTGTGGAGCTTGTATCTTGTTGGCAAGATGGAAACAGAGAGAGAGAGCATGAGGCTGGACCTGGCTTTTGAAACGTCAAAGTTCACCCCAGTGGCACACTTCCTCCAACAAGGCCACACCTCCGAAACCTTCCTAATAGTTCACCAGCTGGGAACTACACATTCAAACACATGAGCCTACGGGGGCCTTTCTGAAGGTGGCAGCTTTTCCCTTACTATCTCCTAATTTTCCTCTTCTTTGAAATTTGGGGAAAGTCAGAGTTCTTTCCCTCTCCACCCCGAGACAGGGTTTCCCTGTGAAACAGCTCTGGGTGTCCCAGAACTTGCTCTACAGACCAGGCTGGCCTCAAACTCACAGAGATCCACCTGTCTCTGCCTCTCCCAAGAGCTGGGATTGAAGACACGAGCCACAGTGCCCATCAAGTAAGAGGTTCCTGGTGTGATGTGCGCAGGTTTCCAGCTTCTCAACAGAGACCGGCAGATCATTTTTACCATTTGTACTTCACCTCCTTGTTTTATTTTTCCTTGTCCGGTGGCAAAAATTAAAAGGGATTGCATCATTTGCCATGTGTTTGACTCTAGATTTTATGATACAGTAATGGCATGAGCTCTGCACATGCTCTGCTCTAAAACAACAGTCCCTGGGACTGAGGAGAAGGATCAGTTAGGAAAGTGTTCACCGTTCAAACACGAGGACCTGAGTTTTCGGGCCCTGAACCCACGTAAGAAGTTGTAGCAGTCTTTGCAGCACTGGGGAGCTTGCTGGACAGCCTGTCTAACGGAAGCAGTGAGATCCAGGCTCAGTGGAAAGCACGGTCTCAGAAACTAAAGGTGGAGGGGCAGGCGCTAGGGAGATGGTTCAGTTAGAGTTCTTGCTGTTCTTCCTTAGAATCAGAGTTCAATTCATAACACTCAACATCCAATAAATTCACAGTTGCCTGTATCTCCATCTCCAGGGATCCAATGCCTTTTTCTGGCCTCCATGGGTGCATACACACACACACACACACACACACACACACATACACACACACACACACACATACACACACACACACACATACACACACACACACACACATACACACACACACACACACATACACACACACACACACATACACACACACACACACACACACACACTCACACATACACACACACATGCTGTGGGACCCTGTAAGCTGTGCACATGTGTTGTTATCATTGGTTGATAAATAAAGCTGCTTTAGCCTATGACAAGACAGGATAGAACCAGGCAGCCAGGCAGGAAATCCAAGCAGAGATGCAGATGAAGTAGAGTGGAGTCTGGGAGATGCTAGCCAGCTACTGAGAAAGTAAGACATGTAGAAAATGAGGTAATGCCATGGCCATTATAATGCCTTGACAATATATAGATTAACAGAAATAGGTTAATTTAAGATATAAGAGCTAGTTGGTAATAAGCTTGAGCCATTGGCCAAACATTAGCCTCTGTGTGGTTATTTGGGAACTGGCAGGCAGGAGAGAAACCTCCAGTTTTACACACACACACACACACACACTTAAAAACTAACCTTTCAAAAAATTAAAATGGGGCTAGCTAGATGGCTCAGCAGGTAAGGGTACATGCCCCCAAGCCTGATGACCTAAGTTTGATTCATAGTACCCATGTAGTAAAAAGGAGAGAGACAAATTCCAGAAGTTTTCTTCTGATCTCCATGTGTTCACTTACATAAGTATTTAAGTATTTAAATATTAAAAAATAAGATGACATGAAATAAAGGAAGATACATGCATGCACATACAAATACATATATATGTGTATATAGTATATACATATATATATATACATACACACACACACACACACACACACACATATATATATATATACTAGTTCACACACTGATATATAACACTTAGAAGAAAGAAAGCACAAACATCACCTACCAAACTCAGACATTGCATTGAACCTGGGCAATTTGAATTGGGAAGTGGAAAGTATTTTAATACATATGCCTGAAGACTTCAGGATAACAAAAGCTTCCCCAGAAGTGTGTTTATGTGGTTTATCATCAGAAGCAAAATGAGAAATTTTATAACATTTGCAGCAAAATTGTTCTTAGGTGTAATGAGAAACAAGAAATAAAGCTGTAAAGTCTATTCAAAAACACTTCTCTTTAAGATGAAAATTATATTGTTTTGGGATGGAGGATGACTGAGCAGGTCAGAGCTCTTTCCACCTGACAATGCAATCCTGAAAACCCGAGTTCTAAGGCAGAGACCAGCCCAGCTTCCTGGAAGAGGCCCAGATCAACTGAGCTGCCCAGAAAAGACTCTCCAAACTGCTGAGCTTCCTGTATGCTGTGCGGTGTGTTCTAGGTTTCCAGTTTTGGTGAGCTGTCACCCATGCTGGGGTGGGCTTTGGTGATACAGCTGACTTTGAGTCAGTTTTGCTCTTGTAAGCGACCCCTCATCCATATTCCTATCAGCAACCCCAACAAAACTCATTGGTTCAGTAAGTTAGACTTTGGGTACCCATATGGTGTAGGAGTTCCTTCTGTTCATGTGTTGCTTTCATTGGTTAATGAATAAAGAAACTGCTTTGGACCTAATAGGGCAGAACTTAGGAAGGCAGAGAAAACAGAACTGAATTCTGGGAGAAAGAAAGCAGAGTCAGGAGAGAAGTCATGGATCCTACGCCTGAGACAGATGCCGGTTAGAATCTCCAGTAAGCCACTGCCATGTGGTGATACACTGATTAATGGAGATGGGTTAAACTAATATGTAAGAGTTAGCCAATAAGAAGTTAGAGCTAATGACGAAGCAGTGTTTTAATTAATACAGTTTCTGGGTGGTTTTTAAGCTAGCCGGGTGGCTGGGACAAACAAGTGGCCCCTCCTTATAGCACCCATACTTTGTTCTGTCATGGGTTCCCTATCTGAGGTGAGTAGACGCTTGTTCATGGCTTCCCAGGAATAGTGTCACCCAACAAATAAATTCTCAGGAACTCAGTTAGAGGAATTACTAATCTATAGATTTCAAAAGGCAAAGCCTGATCCAAGGCGGGTCTTTGAGAGAGAATGGTTGGAAAGGAAGGAGAGATATCTTTAAAGTTACAATCACCCTCACTTTTTTCTCCTCACTAGAGAATGCTAGAGAAATGTTTTTCAGCTGAAAGACTGATTTGCCTTCAGTCCTTTCATCCCCGAGCAAAAGATATGCAGTAGCCACGCTCCCATAAGATATGCAGTAGCCACGCTCCCATACGTGCATGCAGTAGCCATGCTCCCATACGTGCATGCAGTAGCCATGCTCCCATACGTGCATGCAGTAGCCATGCTCCCATACGTGCATGCAGTAGCCATGCTCCCATACGTGCATGCAGTAGCCATGCTCCCATACGTGTTCCTTTTTGCGCCACCAGCCAGTGAAGTGAAGACAAGCGTGCCCGTCTGCTGTAGTTCACATACATTATTAACACGACTTTGAGCTGCATTTGCTGAATCCACGATTCCTGCTGCAGCATGTCATGAAAAATAAATGAGCATGGTAATGTTCCTTCTTGCCGAATAAGATATTGAAAAACAATCTATGAAACTGCAAGTACAAAGTTTATGGAAAATGGCATCTTGGGTCATTCTTTAATGCAGCAAAAGGTCTCAGGGATGGTTCTGGCATTTGAAAAGGAATCTTCTAGACTCGAGATGGAGTCCAGTAGACTCTTCCCATCAGCTAACATCAGTCATAAGGAATCAGAATGGCTGGCAGGGCAGACACAGACATTACATCATCAGCTTGTTGCCAGAGAAACCAAACAGTGATAAGCTGCAGTTTGTTGACCATGACTCATCGGACTCTGCTTGGCAACTGCCAGCTTAACTTCTGTTTTGAGCATCAAAAACATTTCAAATCAGTGAGTAAATAGCATTGCAAACTTAATGTGCCCAGAACTAAAGGTGTTTTGTATATGTGTGTGTTTGTGGGGGTTACCCATGTGGGTGTCCATATGTGCACATGTGTGAACATGTCAGGTGTTGGTACTCAGGATGCCATGCTGTCCACCTTTGAGATGAGGGCTCTTACTAACTTGGAGCTCACCAAGCTGGCTGGGCTAACAGTCCGCCAAGCCCCAGGGATCCTCCTGTCTCAGTCTAGGTGCTGGGATTATGATGGTACACTATCACGTCACTCCTGACTTTTTAAAAAAACATTTATTTATATTTTAGTTTTTCCCGCTTGTATGTTTGCACATCACATGCCTTCAGTGCCTGTGGCAGCCAGAGAAGGCACTGGATCTCCTGGAACTGGAGTTACAGGTGACTATGGGCTGCTGTGTGTGTGCTGAGAACCAAATCCTAACTCATTGGGAGAGCAGCCAGTGCTAGCCAGCATGTCAACCCCACTCCTGGCTTTCTTTATGTGGGTCCTGGGGATCAAACTCAAGTCTTTCTGCTTACAGGGTAAGCACTTTATGTCTGAGCTAGCTCCCCAGCACCCCAAATAGATGTTTTGGTTTTAACCTTCATTCTGATGTCTCTGTCTCAGTTTCTCCCTTTGCTGCCTTTCTGCTCCCTGGGTCCCCTCAATATATTGCTTGCATCTAAGTTCTCACTTCAGACTCTGCATTTGAAGAAACCGATGACATGAAGAGGAAGAAAGTGTTCTTTCTTTCTTTTCTTCTTGTTTTTAATTTTTATTTTGAGACAGATCATGTAGCCCAGGTTGGCCTCAAACTTGCAAACATAGCCAGGGGTAGCATTCTGATCCTTGTGCCTCCACTTCTCGCATGCTGGAATTACAGGTGTACCCTACTATGCCTAGTTTATATGGTGCTGGGGGTGAAACCTGTATTTGAGGTCTCAGGAAAGAGACCACGGAAATGATTGCTGTATCATGGGAGGGGAGTATTGTAGATAAGAAAGAGGGGACATCCAAAGGCATCTGGAAGAATCCAGAGAAAACCAACCAGACTGGACACAGCCAGGGCTAGGGAAGTGGGAATAGCAGAGAAAGAAATTGAGAGAATAGTGAGCAGCAAGAGCAAGGGTTGCATGGAGAATGAATGGGCACCTGGGAGGAGGGACCTCTGTGAATTGCTACAACCTGGGAGATAACACAGTGGAGCAGGTGAGAAGCCAGGAGTTAGCCGTGCTTTTGAGATGTATAATAAGCACCCTTGAAAGGGAGCTGAAGGAGCCTGGAGGCTAGCCAGGGCTTTAAAATGCAACCACAGGTACAAGGCAAAGTCTTCCACATGCCCCTCTGTCAGAGGCAAGGGCAATGACTCTTAGGGGACTGGAGCTCAGTCCACAAGTTCCTGAGGAGTGCTGGCTTTTATCCAACGCAGGAAATCCTATAGTCCAGCTTAAGCTGAGCCCTGGCTGCCTTTCTGGACGTCCTGAGACCTCACAGCGCCCAGTGCTTTGTGCGAGTCTGGGAAGCACGCAACCACTGAGCCACATCTCAGCACCATAGAGCACTTTTGCAGAAACTGTGTGTGCAGTGTACACACAGCACAACCAACATCTAATTTGAAGGTGACTTGGAGACCAAGCTCCCAGTTTGAACCCTCCCAGTCAGGAATTTTGTGTGTCAGAGGAAGCAAATTCCGTATCCATGGCTCTTGACTTCTAGGTCGTCTCCTTGGTGTCTACTGTTCTTCTGGTTACTCTGTAAAGACCCAGTCAGGTGACCACCTACTGAGCCTGGCAGATGAGAGAGGACCTGTTATTCTTAAAGTTCTGTGGCTCTCACTAAGGACCCAAAAAAAAGTCTCCTTCAAGACCTACAGGGACTGTGGGTCTTCCAAGAGGGTGGGGTAGGGGGTGGAGCCAACGTGGACTAGCTAGGTAACTCCATACTCAGAATACGCCGCTGGAAACTGCTACTCACCAAAAGCTGCTGTCAGGTTTAAAGGAAACTCCAGTTCCACAAACTCCCAAAGTCAGTCCAATATCCAGAAATGAGCTCAAGCTGGATTATAGGAGGATTTGTGTCAGTTAGGCAAAAGCCAGCATTCCTCAGGAACTTGTGAAACTGGTTCCAATTACCAAAAGAAGTCACTTTCCTTACCTCTGGCAGAAGGGACACATGGCTACCTGTGGTCCCTATTAACATATCAAAGCCCATGCTGGCCTCCAGGGCCCCTCAGTATCAGAAATACCTGTGACACATTTCAGAGTGCATGTTAGTGTCCTCCCTTACTTTCCCTATGGCCGGTGGTTTGAAAGAAAAGGCCCCCCAAGGGGCGTGGCACTGTTAGGAGGTGTGGCTTTGTTGGGGTAGGCGTGGCCTTGTTGGAAAAAGTGCGTCTGTGGGGGCGGGCTTTGAGGCCTCTTATGCTCAAGCTACTCCTAGTGTCACAATTAACTTCTTGTTGTCTGCAGCGTATAGGTAGGACTCTCAGCTCCTTCTCCAACACTGTGTCTGCAGCATGCCTCCATGTCCTGCCATGGTGATAATGGAACCTCTGAACTTTAAGTGAGCCCCAATTAAATGTTTTACTTTATAAGAGTTGCGTGGTGAAGGCATCTATTCACAGTAATAGAAACCCTAACTAAGACACCTCCCCTAAACTCCCTACAGCTCTCATGCTTCCCCTCCCAGGCTGCTCATCCCTTTATAACCCTGTCAACTTGTTATTATCTCTCTCTCTCTCTCTCTCTCTCTCTCTCTCTCTCTCTCTCTCTCCTTCCTCCCTCCCTCCCTCCCTCTCCCTCTCTCTCTCCTGCTTCTCTCACTATGTTTTCTCTGTTCTTCATTCTCTGCTGTTTTTCCCTCTCTTGCAAATAGCCCTGACCATGCCCAGTCTGCTGGCCATCTTCAGCCTACTTCTTCCTCTCTCTGCTGTGGACTCTTCCAGATACCTCTGGCTATTCTCTCTCACACATCTCCAATAAAAACCTTCCCCTAAACCATGCCACAGAGTGGTCATGTCACCAGTGTATACAGTTGGTGGGTCACACACAAACCTGTGGACACATGAGGTGATCTTTGATAGTTCCCAGCATTTCTACTGGAAATAAGATGATAACAGATTCAAGAGACTTGTCAACAGAAAAATTTTAATATACAATTCATAAAGAAAGGGCAAAAATGGCTGATGAGCCAATTTGGCTAAGATAGTGGTATTTAAGGTCCCCCAATGTGAGAAATGCTTGGTTCTCCCCCCCGCCCCCCAGCTGGAACTCGCCTCTTTCCCAATTTCCCCATCCTATTTGTTTAGGACGAAGCCTTATCTAATGAATCATTTAGGGTTTGAGACTATCTCATTCTCTTATCATGGGCTTAGTCATGTAGCAGACTCCTGTAACTTTCCAATTCTCAGAGTTCTGAGACAAGAAAGGACAGCCACCAGGCTGGGGAGAGAAGGACCTAGGGCCTCCTCCATATCTGTGACTCTTATTCATGTTAAGCATAGCTCATAAGAAAAATATACCATAGCAATTTATTTCTTTCATTTCCTAATTATGACCTGACTTTCATTGTGACCCTTTAAGGAAAATGGTTTGCCAGCCCCGAGGAGGGAGAAGCAGTCAGTGGTTGGTCCTTCTGGTGATGGAGGCCAGGATGGGTAGAGAAGGCTTTGCCCAAACACCTCAGTCAGAGCTGGGGAGTATGATGTCACCCATGTCAGCCAAGGCCCAGTAGATGTATGAGTTAGCTGTGGCAGCTGAGATAAGGGAACAGCATCCTGTTTCCTGCCTCCCCAGCTACCTGGGAGCATCTGGAGCTTGAGTGAGTTCAGTATCAGATATGCCCCTGGTTCCTCCCATGCTGGCATCAGCTCAGGGCTATGGTACCCCCATCCTTGCGGTTTTGTATTGGTGTTTCCACACCAGAGTTCTAAGGCTCAACTCATGTCAGACATACATTTCTGGAGAAGTGTGGCTGACTCTGACCCTTGACCTCAGGTCTGCTCCTGGCCACTTCAGTCCCTCTGTGCTGCTGTGTAGTAGAGACAGGAGTTAGGTGTGCTGCAGGACAAGCCATCTGATATGACAACAGGAATGCTGGAAGTCACCAATGGTGAAAGAGAGGCTGTCGTTCAGTCCTCAGAGGACAGCACAGGCAGGTGTGACCCTCAAACGGCAGCAGAGGGTTTAAAAAGAATGAAAGGGATGTTGCTTTTGGTTCCACCTCCACTGATGGAAACACTTGTTTTGAGAGCAATTGTTTTGTACATTTATTTATCTCACACGTGTCATGGTGTGCTTGTGGGGCTTAGAAGACAACTCGTGGGTGTCAGCTTTCTCCTTCTATCATATGGGACCTGGGACCGAACTCAGATTGTCAACCTGGTAGTAAGTGCCTTTACCCACTGAGCCATCTTGATGGATCCTGGAGCAATTTTTATGAGAAAAACATCTTGGGACTTAGATTAGCCTAAATCAAGTCTGAACTTAGACTCTTAGTCCTAAACTAAAGAGGGTGGGATTGAACATCCCCTTTAAATTTACATGTTAGGTTATTTCCAGACTGTGTTCTGGTCTGACGCTGTGATGGGAGAACAGAGGAAGGGCTACAGTTTTTCCCTGGCACCCATCGCCACATGCTGTGGGCATTGGCATAGCACTCTCAAGATGGAATGTCTCCACCCAAGAAGGGGAACTCCTGAAATAATGTTTTAAACAAAATTAAAAAGTCAGAAAAAAGGAGAGTAAATTAAGTAGAAATTAGACCCAAGCAGAACTTGGCTTAGCAGCAGAAAAAAACTATCTAATAATCAAAGTTTTAGATCATGGATATAATCCTATAAGTAACTGGTGATCTAGCACCATACATACTCAGTTCATGCAGTAAGGACGCAAGCCTTTACTGTCTAGTAATTCACTGAACCAAATGCAACACCATGCTTGTTGTTTCTGTAAGTGGCCACAAGATGGCAGCATCAGAGGATTCCCAAGCAGATGACCAAAAAAAAAAAAAAAAAAACCTACGTTCCAAAACTTTATTCAGATCTTTAGTTATCAAACTACGTGCTGTGTCTGCTAACACAAGCCTTTATAGGCTTATGATTGCCAAACCTACAAACCTACTGAAAAGTGAAAATGTTTCACCAAAAGGCGTATTTTATTTTATTTTTATTTTATTTTTTTTCTTAAGATTTATTTATTATGTATACAACATTCCTTCCATGTATGCTTGCATGCCAGAAGAGGGCACCAGATCTCATTATAGATGGCTGTGAGCCACCATGTGGTTGCTGGGATTGAACTCAGGACCTCTGGAAGAGTGCTCTTAACCTCTGAGCCATCTCTCCAGCCCTTTATTTTATTTTTTAAAGAGGGCATGCCCCCAAGCTTCCTGCCATGACAACGATGGACTAAACCTCTGAACCGTAAGCCACCTTAATGAAATGTTTTCCATTAGAAGAGTTGCCATGGTCACAATGTCTCTTCATAGCAGTAACCCCCCCCACACACACACACACATGCATGCGCACGCACACGTGGGAATCTCAGAACTATAAAACTTGCCCTGGATGTGAGGTTTGTCCTGACCCAGAATAAGCATACTTCTTACTTTCGGAAGAAGGAGCTTCTTCCGTTTGGTTACATGGGTTTCCAGGTCCAAGCCTCGTATACTGAACAAGGGAAGGACTAGAGTTTTAAAAAGCCTTGGGCATGAGGCTACATGACAGACTCAGCCAAGGCTGGATGATGATTTTCAGAGAGAAGAAAAAAAAAAGTCAACATGAGTAGGCTTATTTAAAAGTCCTCAAAAAGGAAGGCTGGAGAGATGGCTCAGTGGTTTAAGAACACTTGGTACGCTTGCAAAGGACCCAAGATCAGTTCCCAGCACCCATGTTGGGCATCACACAACTGCCCAACACACAGCTCCAGGGGGTCAGACATCCTCTGCTGCCCTCCATAGGTACCTGCTAACATGTGGCATAACTCACATAGACGTGCATAAATTAAAAATAGTATTTAATAATATAAATATTATAAAAGTCTACAGGAAGATGTCTTGTCACTCAGAGTTGAGGATAATTACACTGGGGAAGTCAGATATGACTGTGGTTCCACGAAGAAGACTTACCTCAAAGTGCTGTTCACAACCATTAAGTCAATTAATTAGAACAAGGATCATAATCCAGCCACTTCTGGCCATCATCCGGGGCAGATAGCCTCCAATTTATCCTATTATTTTGGTGTCTATTTCCTTGTCATTGTCCCTCTTTTCACTCAACTCTGGCTGGTGTGTGATGGGTAGGCTATGTAGAAATAATGGCATGGTCTTCCAAGGCACGCATTAAGGAATTTCCAGCTTCTGCCTCACTCTCTTAGGTCACTATTTTGAAAGTAACTATTTGTCATATTTTATTTGTGTGTGTGTGTGTGTGTGTGTGTGTGAAAGAGAGAGAGACAGAGACAGAGAGACAGAGAGAGAAAGACACAGAGAGAAAGAGAGTAGGGCCCACAGAGGCGAGAAGAGAGCATCACATCCTCTGGAACTGGAGGTCCAGGCAGTTGTCAGACCCTTAGGTGCATTCTGGGAACCAAACTCAGGTCCCTACAGGAGCCACACATGCTCTTAACCACCCAGCCATCTCTCCAGTTCCAGGCTGACATATTTTAAAGATGTTCAAGCAGTTCTATGGAAAGATCCATGTGGCACAGAGCTGAGGGCTCTTCATCATCCCACAATGTCTTGCCAGCCATACCTGTGAGACATCTTAGAAATAGATCCTCTGGAAGATTCAGGCTGGCCCTCAGGTGACTACCACTGAAGGCATGCAGCTTGGCTTTACTGCAGCCATCTTGAGTTATAACCACTCTGATTCCCCTTGAGTAATTCTGAACAATTTACTGAGCAATTTCCCAGCAAATCATGAATGGATAAGTGACTAGAGTTTTCTGGGGCTTTACAGGCAGACTCTGGCTCTAGGAAAGCACCCAGCTCTTCCATGTCATCTTCTGACAAATGGGGAACATCCCCATGCAGGAGGAAATCACTCTGTCCTAACCTACGCTATGATGATGTCTTCTCAGACTATGGGGATCCAGCTCATGCTGTTGTCGCTCTGGACTACACCTCCACAGGTGTCCCCGTCACTCACACCCTGCACAGCCCTAGTTTTGTTTGACTGCTTTTCTGCAGTCTCATGACAGGTTGGGGCTGGACTCCTATGCTAAGATTGTTATCCCAACAACAGCACTAAGGACCATCTCATTGCAGCCCCAAGGAAGATCTAGTTCTGGGCTGAGGATGGAACTCAGTTGGCAAAGTGCTTGCTTGGCGTGCACAAAGCCCTAGGTTCAGTCCCCAGTACTACATAGACCATACAAGCAATGTGTGTTGGCATACTCCTGCAATCCCAGCGCTCGGGGTGGAGGCAGGAGATCAGAAGTTAAAGGTGATGTGTGGCTGAGGCTTGCCTGGGATACACGAGACCCCATGTCAATAAGAAGAGACCCATGCCATGGCTGCCAGCTCTGCTGTACTCCTGACCACTGACGCTGCAAGGCAGCACTTTTTGTCTTGAGCTATTAAGTTTTTAAGAAGCACCCAAATGCCAGCCTCCCTGGTCATATTTACACTTCAGCTACTGTATTCTTCTCAAAGCCCTTTGCCCTGGCTCTTTCTGACTGGAATCCTCTGCCCAAATAGCCACTGTTGGGTATCTCTCTTCAGATCGTTTCTCTCCTTCCACCAGATGGGGCCTAGGGAGCGGGCTCAGGTTTTCGGCTTGGTGGCAGGCACCTTTGCAGATGAGTCATCTCACCAAGCTCATTCTGACACTTCCGACACTCATTTCCCATTCAGTTCCTTTCTTTCCCTTGTAACTTTCTGGTAACTTGTAATCATGTTAGTTGGAATTAGTGACACATGTTTACAATCCCATCCTTGGGAAGCTGAACCAGGAAGGCATGACTTCAAGGTTATTATCTCCAGCTATTTAAGACCCTGTCTCAAAAAACCTTTATCATCTCATATAACCTGTTTATTTATATTTATTGTCTCTCCTTTATCATCCTTTATCATCTCATATAATCTGTTTATTTATATTTATTGTCTCTCCTTTATCATCCTTTATCATCTCATATAATCTGTTTATTTATATTTATTGTCTCTCCTTTATCATCCTTTATCATCTCATATAATCTGTTTATTTATATTTATTGTCTCTCCTTTTTGTTTTTTGCTTTCACTTTGGTTTTCTCAAGTCAGGGATTTTCTACACAGCCCTGACTATCCTGGAGCTAGCTCTGTAGACCAGGCTGTCCTCAAACTCAGAGGTCTGCCTACTTCTGCCTCCTGGGTGCTGGGATTAAAGGCGTGTGCCACCACTGCCCAGCTTGTCTCTCCTTTAACCAAAATGTCAACTCTGCGAAGATGAGGATCCTCATGTTTCTTTTACTCAAGAAGGCAAACATCTCTGTGTTAGTTTTCTGTCTACTTGACCCAAACTAGAGTTATCTGGGGAGCCTCCTTGAGAAAATGCTTCCATATCATTGGCCTGTAGGCAAGTCTCTGAGGCATTTTCTTGTTTATGATGCAAGGAGGACCAGCCCAGTGTGGATAGTGCCGTCCTTGGTCAGGTGGTCTTAAGTTGTATTAAAAAGCAAGACAAGCCAGACAAGAGGAGCAAGCCAATCAGCAGTGTTCCTCCTGGTTTCTGTTTTAAGTCTCTGCCTTGAGTTACTGCCTTGACTTCCCTCATGGATGGATTGTGACCTGAGATGTGTGAGCCAAATAAACCCTCTCTCTCCAAGGTCCTTTTGGTCGTGGTGTTTATCACAGCCAGAGAAAGCCAACTAGGACAGTCTTTTGGGGTGGTTCCAGACACACCCTGAGACACACCCTGAGATTTCTCTGTGCCTCAAGAGAACCCTTCCCTAAGTCCTGAGCCCAAATGTTATGTTTGCTTCAGAGACCACACAACCTGAAGGTGAGAAGACAGCCTGGGGTACTCCAGAATGGAAAGGAGAACACCCCAGATTTGAGGCAGAGGAAGTGAATCTGGGTCAATTGGCAACTTCCTGGTTCTGCAATCCTGGGCAAGTCACCCCTCTTTCCTGTGGTTCCATTTCCTATAGTGAAATTAGTGTTTGTCTCTTGTAGGCTGCAGGAATGTGGTGGAAATCACCTTCCTTTAAAGCCACATGCCTCAGTGACCCCAGGAAAAGACCTGCCTCTACCTCATGATGCCCCAAGTCTACCTCCACGACTGCCAGCTGAACTTTGTGGTAAAATTTCTGCCACAAAGAGAATATGTTTCAGAGACCCGAGAGCACCTGGCAGAAGAAAAAAGAAATGATTTCACTAGAAGGGTGAGAGGCATCCACTGAAGTGAAGGAGGGGACATAAAGGCTAAACCCAGGCTTTGAGAGGCTCGGCCACTCCCCAAAGTCCTAGCAGAACTTCTAGACCACAACAGGACTTTCAGTTCCTAGAGCAGCGGTTTTCATCACCTCATCTTCTTCCTACCTCTTTTTAAGATGTGTGCCTGTGTGTGTGTGTTCATGTGTGTGCGTGTGAGTACAGAGGCCAGGCATAGTTCATCATAGGTAATTTTCCTCCACTCCTTTTTTGAGACAGGGTCTCTCATTGGCCAGAATTTCGCCAAGAAAGCCAGGCTAGAAGTTCAGCAAGTCCTGAGCAATCCACCTGTCTCTGCTTAGCCAGCACTGAGATACAAGGGCACACCATCTTGCCTGGCTTTTTTAAAACGTAGGCTTGGGGGATGTAACTCAAGTCCATGTGCTGGGTGGCTAGCATTTTATGAAATGAGCTATTCCTCAGCCCCACTCTGTCTTCTCGAAGAGAACACAGTCAATAATATCAGGCCCAGTTCCTCAGCTCCTTAGGAAGCTCATGGGCTGTCACAAGTCTGGTTTCCATGGACAGGATGCCATCCTAGGTTACGGCCTCAGCTCTGTTGCTCGCTGGGGTGCCTGCCCCTTCCTAGCTCTCTGGTTTAGACCATTACCCTCTCAACACAGTGGCAGGAATTTAGGCCACTTAATCTTCCCTTGTAGAGTTTACCGGCTTTGTTTCAGGTTTTTTAGCGTGTAACAGTAGGCTGGGCCAAGGAACGCCTCTGAACCCCAGTATTCTGGTTGAGCCTGTGTGGACATGCAGGGCTAGTCTGTGGCTTTGAATCTGCACTTTAGTGGCAATAGCGCTAACCCTAACTGTTTGGACTAAAATGTTACAGTTTTATTGATAAAAACAATGATAGTATCTATCCTCTAATGTTTGTTATGTGCTAGTGACTATATTAAATCAAGTCAGGACTACTTAAGGGTAAGGAAATTGGTCACATCCAAGCAGTAATGTAGCCAAATTTCAAATGTAAGAGAGCTAACTCCAGAGTCCACTCTATCCTCTGCACACTGTTCTCAAACCCTCCTCCTCCACAGCTGTTCTTTCTTGGGCTCCAGGCTCTTCTCTGTAGGTGGTGTCCTGCTCCATCCACACTGGCTGTGGTAGAACTTCTCTTGTGCTGAACAACATAGAACTTCAGTGGAAGCACAATTAGCAGTCCCCATAAAAATCTACCTTTGGCCAGTGGTGGCGCATGCCTTTAATCCCAGCACTTGGGAGGCAGGTGGATCTCTGTGAGTTCGAGGCCAGCCTGGTCTGCAGAGAGAGTTACAGGATGGACACCAAAGTTACACAGAGAAACCCTGTCTTGAGGAAAAAAATCCACCTTTGAGTGCTGGGAGAGGAGAGCTTGGGTGAGGAGGGTCGATTTGATGAATCAGCGGGCAGCTCTGAGTGGAACCAACCAGGCTTCTACTGTGTCGCCCTTTTTCCGTGATCGCTGTTCAGTGATCGGATATTTGGACACCTCTCCTGACTTGCCTACCACCTCTCCTCCCCTCCCCCTCTCCTGACATGTATGTCCATGGAGCACGCATGTATACACATGCATACACACACACAGAGAGCAGCCAAGTGGTGCAGAAAAACACTTTTTAGGGACAAGGAAGCTCACAGAGATGCTAGAGGCTTGGAAACAGAGAGACAGAAGAGGATGACACCCAGAGGAAGGAATGTTGCTCTCCCAGCCTCCAGGGTGGGTGTGGGGTGTCAGGTGTAGGGTGCTGGGAGCAGGAAGGCCCCAGGGAAATATGGCCTGAGTATCAAATTAGTAACCCAGCTCTGCACGTTCCTAGAGGATTAGAAGCCAGGGATGTTCCCAGCATCACGTCCAGGTACCGAGGCTGTCAATCTCAGGATCTCAACTGATGTGAGCATAGCTCATCAGAGGGTCTTATTTCCAAAGCCTTGGTAGGTCAGGCCTGTATTACCCATCGCTGTGGTTAGGGTCACATGGCTTTCAGGGAGAGACACTTGGACTAACTCAATATTTCTTTTTTTAAAAAAAGGCTTACTGGAAAGTTCAGGGTCTTTTATGAGACCTGTGAGACAGGCGAACAACCACAGATCAGCAAAGAAACTGTGAGCGGGTGGTCATATTGTCACTAACGTGATTTTGTGTCGGTGTGCTTGGGCTCTCTGGCTCTGGGCCAGAAGGGTTTCTATGGAGCCTATGACTTAGCTCAGCTCCCCAGGAACAGAGAGTCTGGTGCGAGTGACTAAGAGTGACAACCTGAAAGGGAGCAAGGGAAATGGGATAGAGCAGGAAACGGCCAAGCAAGCCTGGATCCAGCCTGTTTGCCCCTGAGACCTGCAGAGAGCTACCTGCCTGGCACTGTGGGAGCAACAATGTACCCCACCCACATCCATCACCACTGGGTAGGGGCTGCTTCATTTGGGGACATATGTTTTCAAGCATTTGCGGACAGGGCAATTTGGTAAAAATTTGGTAAAAGGGGTACTCATGACCTTTATCTGTCAACACTCACAGCGGCAGCTGAGACCCTGGGTCCCATCTCTAGGCCCACTCCAATCTTTAGGATTTTACTAATATGTAGAAAATTTAGGAAAACTAAAAAATTTTATTACATTTTGGTGCTATTAAAAATGCTACCAGTGGACCGGAGAGATAGTTCAGTCGCTAACGTGTGCCACCAGTGTGTGGAATGCGATTGTAACTGCAGTGCTGGGGAGGCAGAGACAGCGGACGCCTGAAACTCGCTGCTCGGCTAACTCAGCCTACCTGGTGAGTTCCCGGTCAGAGAGAGACCTTATCTTACAAAACCTGTGGATGATACCTGAGGAGCAACACCCACGGTTGTCCTCTGGCTTTCACATGCACACATATATGTGTGTATGTACCTACATACACCTACACACAAAGAGAAGGCATGGAGGTACATATCAATAATACTGTAATCCTAGTATTCAGGAAGTTGAGGCAGGAAGAACATGAGTTCAAGGTCAGCCTGGAACAAACAGTGAGACCCTGTCTCAAGAAAATCAATCCCAGCAGTTACCAGCACTTACTGCTTTTGCAGAGGACCCAGGTTCTGCTCCCCAGTAGCCATGAGGTGGCTCATAATCACCTGAGACTCCAGTCCTGGGGCTGACATCCTCTTCTGCTCTCCAGGATCCATAGTCTCTTGTGCTCCTGTACCCATGTGATTCACACACATACAAAGAAATCAATAAATCTTTTATTAAAAAATCCCCAAATAAATAAGTTAACTAAAAGATACCATTTTAAACATTCCACATTCCCTTTTTGTCATTATGGGATGAAAATGGACACTGATATTTGAATTACTATTTGTCATGTGTTATGAAATATTCTTTTTCTTTATTTTATTCTTTGTAGTGCTGGGAATTGAACCCAGGGTCTTCATGAATGCTAGGCAAGGGCTTTACCACTGAGCTACATTCCCAGTCCTTTTCTTTCTTCTTCTCTTCCTCCTTCTTGTTTTTCAAGACAGGCTTTCTCTGTGTGGTCCTGGCTGTCCTGGAACTCACTTTGTAGATCAGGCTGGCCTTAAACTCACTGCCTCTGCCTCCTGGGATTAAAGGTATGAGCTACCACTGCCTGGACCCAGTCCATTTCATTTGATTAAAATTTGTGATGTCAAAATGATTCTTATGTTACAGGTCATACAAAAATAGATGGTGGCCAGATTTGTCCCAGGGGCCACAGTATGCTGACGCCTGCTCTCATCTCCCAACTCATGATATGCAGCATGTGTCGTCGTCGTCCCCCCCCCCCCCCCCCCCCCCCCCGTCTGTGCTCTATGCGCTAGAATCCAGTTTGCAAGCTTCGGGCAAGGGGCTGGAGGTTGAGGAAACACACACAGAGGCAGACCAACACACGGATCTTTAATTGCTGGTACCAAAAGCCCCTCTTTAATAGCATCATGGAGGCTTAAATACCCTGCAGTCAATGGCCAACAGGTGAAAATACCATCCTCTGATCCTCTAAGCTAGGCACAGCTTCTAGTAACTTCAATTAGAAGGCTCTAGACAGGGAAGAGCAGCTGAAGGCCAGGACTTAATTGGTCCAACAGTGATACAGAAGAAACACTGGCTTTTAACATTGAGATTATGACACTGTTTACAGACACTAGAGTAATTTATTGTCTCCTAAACTAATGAACGTATATTCAAGGATATACCTATAAAACATCAAACCAGTATGAGTTTCTTGCTTTTCTATTTCTAAAGGTGCGCTTATTTTTATGTGTGTGTGCTTCTCTGTGATTAATGTGTGCCCCTTGCATGCAGGTGCTAGTGGAGGTCAGGGGGTGTCAGATCCCTGGGACTGGAGCTCTGGGAGGGAGGAGTACTGTGGTCCACATCTTTCAACCAGAGTTACGTCCATAAAATACAGTCACACAATTCAAGAACTGGGGAGTGAGTGAATCCGCTTGCCCAGCTGAAGACGGCAGTGTCTCTCAGAGGATGTCTCCGCTGCCACCTCAAGCTCCATGTGCCAGGCTTTCCTCTTTATTCCCCCTGCCACCGAATGACGAGGAATCAGCGTGATCTCAACACTGGTTGATTGACCCATGTGACCGTAGCCGTTGTAGAAGCTGGGGGCCTGCTGAGTCCAGAAAGTTTCAAAGCTATGCCCTTGAGAAACAATGCCCTTACCAACTTCATTGCTACCTACAGGGTTTGTACATAGTGTCTTTGTATCTAATAAAACCCAGCCTGATAACTGTGGCCCAGTTCAAGCCAGGCTGTATCTATGATTGCCTTGATGGCTTGCTTGGTGACATGCAGGCCATCCACAAGAGGTGACACTTGGTGGTGGATACTGTGCATCTCTGCTCAGTGGGTCTGCAGAAGAAAGGGAAGGAGACTTTCCTCAGTAATGGACGTTTAGACACATGAACCCAGTGCCAATAATCTCAGGGCCTTGACTCTGTGAGTCTGAGTTTCAGAAATAAAATATCAAAGGCTGGGTAGTTTATCAGCAAAAGAAATGTATTTTTCACAATTCTGGAAGCTGGGAAGCTCACAGTGGTGTACCAGCCGATCTGGTGTCTGGCTAAGAAGGCCCAGTTTTCGACAGAGAGCTGTTGTCTCACTCAGTGACAGCTCTCTCTTAGGTTCTTTTATGAGGGCTTTGCCACCATGACCTGATCACCTCTAAGGGTTCTATGACTAAGTGGCATCTCTTTGGTGCTTAGGATTTTAAATTTTGAGTTTTAAGCAGACAGAAATATTCAGACCACAGCATCATTTTTCCTTAAAAACGAATTCATCTGACTACAGGTAAAATATATTTCATTTTGGGATAATTAAAAAAACAAAAATTAAAATAACCAGCAACTTCACTCCTTAAATATTTTATTTTTAATTATGCTTATGAGTGTGTGAAAGTCTTAGTGCACATGAGCACAGCATCAGCGGGGACAAAAGATGGTGTTGGAGACCCTGGAGCTGGAGTTCCAGATAGTTCTGAGCCCCACACAGCTGTTAGAAGATGGTGCTGGAGACCCTGGAGCTGGAGTTCCAGATAGTTCTGAGCCCCACACAGCTGTTAGAAGATGGTGCTAGAGACCCTGGAGCTGGAGTTCCAGATAGTTCTGAGCCCCACACAGCTGTTAGAAGATGGTGCTGGAGACCCTGGAGCTGGAGTTCCAGATAGTTCTGAGCCCCACACAGCTGTTAGAAGATGGTGCTGGAGACCCTGGAGCTGGAGTTCCAGATAGTTCTGAGCCCCACACAGTTTGAAGCCAAACTGTAGCTCTCTACAAAAGCAATCTAAGCTCTTAACCAACAGCTGATGCTCAATCCCCAGAAAGTCCATTTATTAAGGTTGATATCCAAGTATCTTAGATTATGTAGAATACACTGTCCAGTAAACAGTTTTGTACATCCAAATACATATCCTGCCATTCCTGAAATAAATAAAAAATCTAATAGCTACATTCCATCTTTTCATTATTATGTTCCATTTTAAGTACCCCAACCCACTTTCTACAATGCTGGTGAATGGGACCACAGAGTGGAAGTTGACAACCATTCCACTATGCGCCCAGCAGCAGCATAAAACGTTACTCCAGAAACCATTCACTTCCTTCAGCCTGACAATATGCCCGTCGTCCTCACTGACTGCCAAGCACTTCTTAGAACAGAGAGGAAGTGAGGGGGCATCTCCAATTCCAGAGACGTCTCCAATTCTCTTTGTGCCACAGGGGCAGGTGTTCTACAGCAAGTTCTTTTCTCTACTTTAGTGTGGCAACTTTTCAGAGAGGTATACATTGCACATTGAGCAAGCCTCCCTACTCCCGTCTCTCCCTTTTCATGCTCCTACCCCTCTCATTTGTGCCCTTTGCTCTCTAGCTAATTTTACTTCTATTTTCATTGATATATGCATGATTTCATGTAACTATAAAACACTCAGGAGCCATAAATGAGAGAAAAGATATAACACATGCCATTCTGGGCCTACCTTAACTAGTTAATGTAACCTCCAACCAGTTGCAGATAACTTCCTGTAAGTAGTATAGCTTGTTTGTTTGTTTATTATTTTGTTTGTTTTTTCAAGGTAGGGTTTCTCTGTGTGTCTCTAGCTGTCCTGGAATTCACTCTGTAGACCAGGCTGGTCTCGAACTCACAGAGACCCGCCTGCCTCTGCCTCCCGAGTGCTGGGATTAAAGGCGTGTGCCACCGCCGCCCGGCTGACTTCACTCTTCTTTATGTCTATAAGCTATGTTTTCTGTGTTTACCCCTCTGTTGTTGGACATAATGGCTGGTGGTATCCACAGCAGCAGATTTTCAATGAAATGGTGTTGCGTGAAGTGGGCTGCTCACCGCACGGGTGAAATAGCTTCTAATATAAAGGGGACGCAGTGACGCTGGAAAGGAACATCGCTGTAGATGCAGTCTCAAGATTCTACCGGGTAACGTCCTCGCTTATTCACTCTCTTCTGTGTTGGTTTCCCAGGCCTCTAAGCCAGCAGCCACCCTGTCCCCAGGGCACTGAAGAAAAGCAAATGAATACTTTCCTGCAAACTGACAATAGGAAAGAATTATGAAGACAAGAAACAACCTGCACGGCCAGGTGGGAGTGTTTTGGAAAGCCAAGTGCTGAAATACTGACCGTTCCAGATGGTTAACTTCTACAGTCCGGCCTCAATGTTCAGTTTTCTGGTGCCACACAGCAGTGACAATGCATTAGCAGCCTGATGAGTGAGCCGAAGGAAGTGTCAAGACAGAGTTCTTCTCCTTTCCCTTCTTTACGTGTCTCACTTCTGTGATCAGACACTTGACAGCACACACACACACACACACACACACACACACACACACACACACACGGGAGGAGGGAATTTAAAGGGACTGCCTGATGGCAGTTTGTGGTGGGGGACGTGTGTGGTCTGGGCTCTTCCCATCCTGGTGGATCAGGCAGAACAGGGCTCAGCTGGAACTTCAAGGCTGGCTCCCAGCAGCCCATGCCAGTCACCTGGGTACCTTCTCTCACTAACATTCCAAAACCTATTCAAACCACACCCCAGCTGGGAACCAAGCGCCTATTCAGCCCACAATAGTCTTCTTCAAGACAGGCTGGTTTTGAATTGAACACCATCTTCCTCAGCCTCCCCAGGGCTGGGATTATAAATGTGCCACCACATCCCAGGCTTAAGGAAGTTCGGGCTTTTGTGTAGCTGGCATAGCACGCATTGTTTCTGACCATCCATCCATTTTCTTTTTTGTCTTTTTTTTTTTTTTTTTTTGGTTTTCCAGACAGGGGTTCTTTGTATAGCATTGGCTGTCTTAGAACTAGCTCAGTAGACCAGGCTGGCCTCGAACTCACAGAGATCTGCCTCCCGAGTTCTGGAATTAAAGGCATGCATGCCAGTCTGTCTTGAAGAAGAATATTGTGGTTAGTTATGAAGTACCAATGAAATAATTTTATGATTGGGGTCACCACAACATGAGGAACCTAATTAAAGGGTCACAGTTTCAGGAAGGTTGAGAACCACTGCCCTGAAAGACAGGGAAAGTAACCCACTCAGTGGGAAAAGAACACTGTGTTGGGGTGGGGGAGGCTTCCTAGGAGAATCTCTTTCCTCAGAGATCAGAGTGTGTGCAAAACTGAATTACCGAGAACTTTCTTGGTGCCTCATGAAGTCTAAGAATAAAGCCAATATGAAGGTGCCATGTGATTTTTTGTTGTTGCAGAAGGTTCTTTTACCTGACCTGAAATCACCACAAGTTGCAATAGATTGAAAATTCTACCTCTGTCTTTATTTTCCCAGGACACTTCAATATGTCTAAATGAAATATTTGTAAGAAAACTGAAATCTGGGTGTAGTGATCATCACAAGCTCAAGGCCAGCTTGGGATACACAGTGAGACCAGGCTAGACAGGAATACAGAATGAGACTCTGTCTTAAAAAAACAAAGGTTGACCTTCTATAAAAATAGTAGAAACAAAAGCTCTATATTTAGGTATTTAATTTTATTCTATGTACATTGTAAATATATCTTAGGGACATGGTGTTATGGTGTGTAAAAAATAGACCTTTCCTCAAAAACCATATAATCTTGGGAAAACAAAACCATTATTTTAAGGGGGGGGGGGGCGCGCAGAGAGATGGCTCAGCAGCTAAGAGCATTGGCTGCTTTTTCAGAGGATCTGGGTTCAACTCCAAGCACCCACATGATTGCTCACAATTACCCATAACTCTAGTTCCAGGAGATTCAAGACCCTATTCTGCTCTCCATGGGCACCAGGCATCCATCTGGTGAACAGACATATATGCAAACAAAACTTATACACAAAACATAAATTTAAAAAAATATTAAAAAGAGAACAGTTGAGCATGATGTTGCATACTTTAATCTCGGTACTCAAGAGGCAAAAGTAGGTGGGTCTCTGTGAGTTCAAAGTCAGCTTAGTCTACAGAGTGAGTACCAAGTCAGCCAATACTACACAGTGAGACCTTATCTCAAAAAACAAATGAACAAAATTAAAGTATAAACCCTTTTGAAAACAAGTGAACTGAAGGTAGTAATTATATTAATATATAATTATATATCACATTACTATATAATTATATATTAACTATATTACTATATATAAAAATCTGAATGAATATAAAGTAATTGATAACTATCTACAAACAACCACCTGCACCAAAAAGTGAGAGGCCTTAAACCTTCAACAGCTCCACTTAATTCTCAAGGTACTGTTCATATTCCTAACATGCCTATGTTTGTGTTTCCTGTCTAGGTGTTTCATGAGTTGGTGACCTGTGTATTGTGGACTTGACATTCCTGCTCAGATGTCTACCAGGTATCTGGAGCTCATAAAGTCTTGGGAGATTATTTCTCTAGATCTTGCAGACTTTCCCAGACTTCCAAACTTCGGTTGACGGCAACCCAATCCTTCCAGTCATGCAAGGTCTAACCCTCAAGTGTTATCCATTGCCCTTTGCCTCACACCCTGAATCTGTTCTCCAAGCAAATCTTGCTGTCTGTATTCAAAATCTCTGTAGAGTGACCCTGCCACTTCTAACCCCGAGTTACTGGGACACCCTAACTGTTTTTCCTGCTCTCATTCTTGCTGCCCTAAGTCTATTTATAGCAAATCTGCTAAAACAGTCCTGCCTGTGGATGTGACCAGAGAGACGAGACTCTTCTAAAGGGCCCAGCCATAGTGGCTGAGTAGAACAAGTTATGGCTTATTTTGATGCTGGACTGTTAGGATTCATGAACTGTTTCAAAGACTATTTCCCTACCTGGGGAAAACAGCATGCTAAGTGAAAGCTAAACGCAGAGTCTTACTGCACTAGATTCTTCCCCAGGGATAGCATGTGTAAGTTAAGTGATACCTTTAATATCTTATATAAAACCTATAATGTGTAAGTTGTGTCCCTCTCTCTCTCCAGATGTCCTTCTCTGCTTCAAACCAGCTTTCCATGCTTCCTGACTGACGCCCTTCTCAGCTGCCTTACCCTATTTCCACCTCACCTTTCTGTTGTGGCTGGGTTTCCCAATGTTTCTCTGCCTATTGGTTGGAATATGGTTTCTCGAGATATGTAGCTCTGGCTGTCCTAGAACTAGCTCTGTAGACCAGCCTGGCCTCAAACTCAGAGATCTGACTACCTCTGCCTCCCAAGTGCTGGGATTAAAGGTGTCACCCTGATGTAGAAATACAGTGTCCTATCTTTTTTTTTTTTAAAAAGATTTTCTTTATTTATTATGTATGCAGTATTCTGTCTGAATGTATGCCTGCATGCCAGAAGAGGACACCAGATCTCATTACAGGTGGTTGTTGCCTCCATGTGGTTGCTGGGAATTGAATTCAGGCCCTCTGGAGGGGCAGCCAGTGCTCTTAACCACTGAGCCATCTTTCCAGCCCCCATGTCTTACCTTCTTAAAGAATAACTCTTCCACCCTGAGTACTCCCTTCTTTGCTTCTCCAGTCAACTCTCTTAGGACATCTAGTTGTCTTTCTAACCCCAACCTCCCCACATCTCCCTTCTTCCCTGTCCAAGATGAATGCAACCATTTAAAAATTCATTTGCTATTGTATATGTATAATGTGGATGTGAGCATGCTGCCTTTGAGAGCAGAGGTCAGAGGATGTGGGGATATGATCTCTGAGGGTACCAAGCATGCATGTGGTACACATACATACATGTAGGCAAAACCTACATACCCATAAAAATAAATCTTGGCATGAGAACAGACAAGAGATCCAATGGAACCAAATAGAAGACCCGAATATCAATCCACACATCTTTGAACACCTGATCTTTGATAAAGAAGAAAAAAATCAAATGGAGAAAAGAAAGCATATTTAACAAGTGGTGCTGGCATAACTGGATATTAACTTGTAGAAGAATGAAAATAGACCCATATCTATCACCATGCACAAAACTCAAGTCCAAATGGATCAAAGACCTCAACATAAAGCCAGCCACACTGAACCTTACAGAAGAGAAAGTGGGAAGTACACTTGAACGCATTGGCACAGGGAACCACTTCCTAAATAGAACCGCAGCAGTACAGACACTGAGAGAAACAATTAATAAATGGGACCTCCTGAAACTGAAAAGCTTCTGTAAAGCAAAGGACACGTTCAACAAGACAAAACGACAGCCTACAGAATGGGAAAAGATATTCACTAACCCCACATCAGACAGAGGTCTGATCTCCAAAATATACAAAAAACTCAAGGAATTGGACACCAAAAGATCACATAATCCAATAAAAAATGGAGTACAGACCTCAACAGAGAACTCTCAACAGAGGAATCTAAAATGGCTGAAAGACACTTAAGGAAATGCTCAACATCCTTAGTCATCAGAGAAATGCAAATCAAAACAACTCTGAGATTCCATCTTACACCTGTAAGAATGGCCAAGATCAAAAACACTGATGACAACTTATGCTGGAGAGGTTGTGGGGAAAAGGGAATACTTCTGCATTGCTGGTGTGAATGTAAGCTGGTACAGCCCCTTTGGATGTCAGTGTGGCGATTTCTCAGAGAATTAGGAAACAACCTTCCTTCAAGACCCCAGTAATACCACTTTGGGGTATATATCCAAAGGATGCTCAATCATGTCACAAGGACATGGGCTCAACTATGTTCATAGTAGCTTTGTTTGTCATTTCCAGAGCCTGGAAAAAACCTAAATGCCCCTTGACTGATGAATGGGTAAGAAAAATGTGGTACATTTACACAATAGAGTACTACACAGCAGAAAAAAATAATGACATTTTGAATTTTGCGAGCAAATGAATGAAGCTAGAAAACATTATTTTGAGTGCAGTAGCCCGGACACAGAAAGACAATTATCACATGTACTCACTCATAGGTGGTTTTTAAACATAAAGCAAAGAATACCAGCCTACAAACCACAATCCCAGAGAACCTAGACAATAATATGTACACTAAGAGAGACTTATATAGATATAATCTACATGGGAAGTAGAAAGTAGAAAAAGACAAGATCTCCTGAGTTAATTGGGAGTATGGAGACCTTGGTGGGGGGAGAGATGCAGGGAGGGGAGCAGAGAAAAATGTAGAGCTCAATAAATATCAATAAAAAATAACTTTAAAAATAATAATAAAAAAGGCTGGGCACAGTCATGCACATCTGTCTTCTTGGTGTCAGGGAAGTAGACACAGGAGGATCCTAAGGGAAAAAAAAATCTAAAAGTGTATTACACAGAAATGGTGGTATTTGAGCTTCTTAAGGGGAGAGATTCTATTTTATGGCCATGTTTCTATTGCCTGTGTACTTGGTTATACGATGGAGTAAAGTTTGATAAGTAAGCCACAATATATAGTTTTATTGCTCATTTATAAGTGCAGAAAGAGACACCACTTGATTATCTGTGATAGGCATTCAAATGAAATTGATACCGAAACAGTTTCTTTCTTCTTATCAGTCTTTCCTCTCTTTTAAGACTAATGAAAGTACTTTATACTTCCTTGTTTATTCTTAGGACTAAAAGGTGAGCTGCCCCTTCTGGAAGAATCTGTACAGAGCCAGAATTGCTCATGGGATCCTGCATTAAAAGGTTATGGTGTTCTTGTTTTGATGCTCGGGTATTTTCCTAGTTTTGCTTCTATTGCTATAATAAAGAGCATAACCAAAAAGAACTTGGGGAGGAAAGGGTTTATTTCATTTTATACTTCTAGCTAACAGTCCATTTATGAGCTACATCAGGGTATGACTCAAGACAGGAACCTGGAGACGGGATCTGAGGCAGAAGCCATGGGTTTGCTGCTTACTTGCTCAGTCTGCTTTCTTATACAACCTAGGACCACCTGTTCAGGAGTGGCACCACCTTAGTGAGCTGGACCTTCTCATCCCAATCATCGGAAAATGCTCCACAGACTTGCCTACAGAAATTCTAAGGGAGGCGTTTTCTTAACTAATAATCTCTCTTCTCAGATATGTCTACATTTGTGTGATAATTTGAATACGAATGGTCCCCAAAGGTTTTATATCTATTTGAATGTGTGGACTGCAGGTGGTGGAAGTGTTTGGGAAGGATTAGGAAATACGGCCATGTTGGCAAAAATGTTTTACACTGGGCTGGCTTTGAGGTTTCAAAAGCCTCAGTTAGCTTTCTACCTCATGCTTGTGGATCATGAGCCACATGATCATGATCATGTGAGGTCTCTGTTCCTGGTCCAGTGCCATGTCTGCTTGCCTACTGTCATTCTCTCTGTCATGATGGCGATGGACCCACCCTCTGAAACTGTAAGCCCCTTAAATGCTTTCTTCTATATGCTGCCTTGCTCATAGTGCTCAGTAGCAGAAAGATATCTAAGATTATATCACATTAACAAAACCAGCAGGGTTTACATATTTTTCCTCTCCAGTCAAGGGAGGGCTCTCTTTCCTTTCACTTTAACACTGACCTCTAAAAATATTTTTGATCAGATGTATTAGAATACACACACAGGTTTATAGAAGAATTTATTGGTGGTAGAATGACATGGGACAGTATAAAGTTAAAATCTTACAAAGTAAAGTAAAACAATTTTACAATGAGGAATTTTCAATTTTGTTGTCTGTCTGGAAATTTAAATTAATTAATTAATTAATTTATAGATAAACTCTCACTCTTTAGCCCAGGCTGGCCTTTCAGTAATCCCGTCTCAACACTTCAAGTGCTAGATTACAGGAGTGAGTCACTGTGGTGGTCTGAGTGAGAATGCTCCACATATGCTCACGTCTTTGAATATTTGGTCACCGTTTGGTGGTGATGTTTGGTATGTTTAGGATGTGTGGCTTATTGAAGGAAGTATGTCACTGGGCTGGGCATTCAGAGTTTAAAGACTCATGCCATTTATAGGTTGTTTACTGTGGGACAATGGTTCTCTACACTGTAAAGATTTGTTGCTTATTGCTTTCATAAAATGCTGATTGGCCAGTAGCCAGGCAGGAAGTATAGGTGGGGCCACCAGAACAGGAGAATCCTGGGAAGAGGAAAGAGTCAGTCTGCAGTCATCACAGTCGTAACCCAGATGCAGAGGAAGCAAGATGAGAATGCCTCACTGATAAAGGGTACCAAGCCATGTGGCTGACACAGACAAGAATTATGGGTTAATGTAGGATGTAAGAATTAGTTAATAAGAAGCCTGAGCTAACAGGCCAACCAGTTTATGATTAATGTAGGCCTCTGTGTGTTTCTTTGGGACTGAACGGCTGTGGGACCTGGAGGGACAAAAACCTCAGTCAACAAATGGTGCCAACACGGACAAATAAATCCACTTAAAACCTGAGTTTGGGAAGGAATTTTAGACACAAAAGAATGGAGTTAAGCAAGCCTTCTTGGTAGCAGCACTTTCTCAGGTGGGCTCTGTTTGTTAGAGTCAAGGATATCTCATTTAAGAGAGACTTCCTAACTCAGCTTTAGTTGTAAAAACCTTGCAGCTCTTTTAAGAGGCTCCACCACAAAACATTTAAATGGTATTTATGAATAGCCAAGAACATCATGCTTCTTGGTGGTGGCAGGGACCTTGAAACGCCATAGAATCGTGGCAATAAACATGGCTCCAGCAAGTACCTCCTGCATGAGACTAGACTCTCAGAAAGCTAAGGGATAGGGTGGATCCAACTGTCAAAGCCATGGCTTTAATCCTAGCCACATGGCTTAGCAAATTAAAGACTCATGTGGTCAGAAAAAGAGAGAGATACAGTAAAGATAGATTCAGATGAAAAAAACCTCTAAATGGTTTATAGTGTGTTTAAAAATACATGTAGGCTTGGGAGAGAAGAGAAAAAGGATAAAGTCCTTTAAAAAAGAAAGAGAGAAGTTGGGTGTGGTGGTACACACCTTTAATCCCAGCACTTGGGAGACAGAGGCAGGCAGATCTCTGTAAATTCAAGGACAGCCTGGTCTACAGAGTGAGTGCCAGGACAGTCAAAGATACACAGAGAAACCCTGTCTCAAAAACCAAAAATTAAAAATAAAAAGAAAAGAAATAGAGTTTAAGCTTCAAAATTTAAATCAAAAGATATGTTACTTTGGAGAAAAGGCTTTGCTTTTGTTACCACAGGAAATGAGAGGCTGTGGATTCATTCTGGGTTAGGATAAGTCAGGTTTGATCAAGGAAGATCCCCTGAGAAATCTCCGATAGGAGCAGATGGCCCAGATGTCTGAGTTCTACATCCAGAACAGTTTCAAGACTGCTGGCTGAGATGATCAAACCTCACAGAATACTCCAGTCAGGACTTGATCATAATTCTAAATTTTCTTTAGGTCCCTATAAAATTATCAGCACCACCCAGTCAGCAGGAAGTAGCCTGAAAAACTATGCCCATATTCCCCCCGCCCCCAAAAAATGGATTATGGATGTTTGTCTTTGTTTAGAGTGTTGGTTACAAGTTACTATGGATAATAGTCAGGAGAAAAGCTTATCAAAAGAGATTAGATTCAGAGTTTTTGTTTTGAGAAAAAGGGGGGGTGCTGTGGGACAATGGTCTTCTATACTGTAAAGATCTGTTGCTTGTATTGCTTTAATAAAATGCTGATTGGCCAGTAGCCAGGCAGGAAGTATAGGTGGGGCCACCAGAACAGGAGAATTCTGGGAAGAGGAAAGAGTCAGTCTGCAGTCATCACAGTCGTAACCCAGATGCAGAGGAAGCAAAATGAGAATGCCTCACTGATAAAGGGTACCAAGCCATGTGGCTGACACAGACAAGAATTATGGGTTAACATAGGATATAAGAGTTAAAAAGATGCCTTAACTAACAGGCCAACCAGTTTATGATTAATGTAGGCCTCTGTGTGTTTCTTTGGGACCGAACAGTTGTTCCCTCTGCTTCATGCCTGTGGATCAAGATCAGCTCTCAGCTTGCTGCCCCTGCTGCCATGCTTGACACTCCCTGTGCTGGTGATGGCATCTTGTCCTTCTGGAATCATAAGCCCAAACAACCCTTCCTTCTGTATACAGCCTCAGTCAGTGTTTTATTACAGTAACAGATGAGGAACTAATATAACCACCAGACCTGGCTCTGGCAGAATTTTGAAAAATAAACATAATCTGAGATGAGAAACATGGCAGATTTATTAGCTATTGACATCTGCTTATTTAGTAAAGGAAAAGAGCCAAATCAAATATAACCAAATGAATAACACAGAAATGAATTACTGTAAAGTGGAACCTTTTTTAATATGAAACAAAAACTAAAAATCTAGATTTAAAAATGCACTATAGGAGCCGGGTCGTGATGATGCATACTTTTAATCCCAGGACTCAGGAGACAGAAGCAGGTGGATCTCTGTAAGTATGAGGCCAACCTGGTCTACAGAGTGAGTTCTAGGATAGTCAGGGTTACACAGTGAAACTCTGTCTTGAAAAACCACAAAACAGAACAAAATGACTATAGGTATGTAAGAAGATACTAATAAGGAAATTTGTGTAAGACACTTGCACACACACAGATGATATTAAAAGAAAATGATAAATCTAGACAAGGAAATTTTATAAGAATAAAAAATAAACATACATAGCCTATGACAATTATATTAATAGGTTTCCATAGGCTTATTAAGAAGAAAACAAAAAATTTAAAAATGCTCCCAACACACACGCATGTACACGCACACACATTGACTTACAAAGTGGCAGCCTACTTTTTCTTGTGTACACGAGCCACGTACACTTGTGTTAACAAACGTGTAGGTGTGTGTACCATATTCATTGAGGTAGGGTTTCTCAGTCCAACACCAAGTTCATGGATATGACTTGCCTGGCTAGCCAGCTTGCCCTGGAGAGCCTGTCTTTGCTTTCTAATGCTAGGATTACAGGTGAATTCTACACTTGCCTAGCATGTATGTGGATTCTGGGCATATAAGTGTTTTAGTTGTGGAACCATTTCCCTAGTCCAAGCAGCCCATTAAAAGATCTTTTTATATTTTGAAAATTTCATACTTGCACATAATGTATTTTGATCTTATCTACCCCCACCCACTTCCTCCCTCTATTTTCCCCCTGGGACCTTAGAATCCATTTTTCTCTCAACTTTAAAATTATTATTATTAATAGTCCTGACCAATTATTTTTATTGTTTATTTTTTATTTTTAATTATATGCACATGTGTGTGTCTGTGTGAATATGTACAAGTGAGTGCAGGTGCCCAGGGAGGCCAGAGGTGGCAGATTTCCCTTGAGCTGGGGTGAGAGATGGTTATAAGCCACACAGCGTGGGTGCTAGAAGTCAAACTTAGGCCTTTGAAAGAGCAGTATGTATTCCTAGCCACTGAGCCATCTTTCCAGCCCCTGAGTCCAATTATTGTTGGCCATACGTACACAGGTGTGGGGCCATCCACCGGGGCATGGCCACACCACAGAAAAGTTACTCTCTTTTTTTCAGCGGCCAACAGTTGCCAATAGCTCCTTGGTTCCAAGGTTGCAGTCTCAGGAGCTCCTCCTCTGCCACCCATGCTAAAATTTTGACTGGCTTGATCTAGTGCAAGCAAACACAATCCTAGCATCTTATTTTTAATGTTTGAACTGATGATGCTTCCAGATATGTGTTTCAAACAAAGAAACATAGTATTGCTTTTGCCAAGACAATTTTGTCTAAAAATATGAAAAGACAAGAGAAACATGAAAAACACATTAGTGTTATTAAGAGAAATTTATGTAAAAATATATCGATTTTCACCTATTACAACAGTAGAAATAGCTGGGTGGTGGTGGCGGCACATAACTCTAATCCCAGCACTCGGGAGGCAGAGGCAGGAGGATTTCTGTGAGTTCCAGGATAGCCAGGGCTGTTAACAAAGGGAAACCCTGTTTCAAAAAATTAACTAACTAACTAACTAACTAACTAACTAACACAATAACAGAAATAAAAAGTATAATACCTGATTCAGGCAAGTAAACATAGCAATGAGTATTTATTATTAAAAATGGAAAAGCTTTATTTCTTGACATCAAGGAAAACTGAAAGATTTGTTGAAGAAAGAATAAATAGGTACAGATCTAGCCATCTTATTCTCCAAAGCTGCATAAACATTTGCAAAATTTTCCTTCATCTATTAATATATCCCCAGAGCAGCCAGCCCACGCAGACCTGGGGCATTCACATGTCAAAATATTCCAAAGAGATCTGGGAACAGATATTTTTGGCAGAAAGTAGTTAATGTGCAGAGAAAGACTGCCCACAATGTAACCCAGGGTTCCAGACTGCGTCAGGAACTCCTGGTAATGATAGAACGTTAGTGTCGGTCCCAGCATTCCGCTCAACATTCGAATCATTTGACACTACGGCTCTTACAAGAGGACCAGCTGCTGTTTCTGTTGCCAAAGATGGCAACATATGAAG
This sequence comes from Arvicola amphibius, assembly GCF_903992535.2. Classification (NCBI taxonomy): domain Eukaryota; kingdom Metazoa; phylum Chordata; class Mammalia; order Rodentia; family Cricetidae; genus Arvicola; species Arvicola amphibius. The sequence goes on from NC_052049.1 coordinate 176,878,986, forward strand.
GAGAGGTAACGGTGAACTTCTAAAGCTGCTTCAGAACACTTTCTCAATGCCTATTTTTACAGAAAAAGAGCCAGGTGTGGTGGCGCATGCCTGTAATCCCAGCCCAGGAGAGGCTGCCGGCTTTGCCGACCTGGTGAATTCCAGGTCAATGAAAGATTTAATGTCTTTAAAAAAAAGGAGGGGGGGCGGGGGTTCATGGGTCTTGAGGAATCACCCGAGGTTGTTCCTCATGTATGCCAAGAGTGTGTGGACAGACAGACAGATATACACAGTTTGTCTTAGCATACCTTTCCGTGTGCTGAACCTCCAGGATTGATGCTGTATGACAGCCCCATGAACTCTAAGGCTGACCAAGCCTTTGATATCTCAGCGGGAATGGCCAACCCAGTACGCTCTTCTCGAAGCCATTAGACAAAATCCTAAAATGGAACCCGTGGGCTTGTCCGTGGGCTTCTGAAATCTGCCGTCTTCGTAGGTGGGAGGTTGAGTCCAAGAGCATTTTGTGCCCTTTCCCCCAGATACCTGATCAACTATCACTTCCTGCTAGAGGTCTTCTCTGACCATCTTCCCCAGCCAGAGACCCCACCCTCAAAAACTTCTCACCATTGCTTGCTGCTGAGTTTCACAACAATCTGTCATTACCTTGTTTATCTGCTCATGCTCATCTACTCAATTAGAAGGCAAGTTTCCCCGAGAGCAGGCGCTGGTCTTCCGGTGCCTTGAACTTTGAGCCTGTTGGGCTTCCAGATATGTGGGATTGAAGGACAGGCCCACAGTTTGGTGCACACATGTGTGTGAACGGGTCTCATTATGGTGATTCAAACTCCGACGCTCTGCCACAGGCTCCGGAGTACCTGGGACAACATACCTGGTTTTATGCTGGGAATGGAACCCAAGGCTACAGGTATACTAAGCAAGCACCCTAAAAACTGGGCTACAGCCTTAGCTGGAAATCTCTCTAAAATCAGGTATTTTCATCTCGCCAGCCACACCCACCCTCCTCATCCTTGCCCACAGTCGGCGCGCCAGGTGTCTCACTTACCCCCAAGTCGTGCCGCCAGACCGCTTAGAGGCCACCAGGCTAAGTACGGCCACGAAAAGCTCCGGTACCAACTCTCGGGACCAGGCTGGGCTTGAGCGATAGCGAGTCGCCTTCCCCGCCACCGGCTCCATCATCCGAGGCGCACCCGCCGCTCCGCGATCCAGGCGGTACCCTCTGTGCGGCGCGCACCGTCAACCCGCCGCCCTCCACAACTACTTCCGGGTGAACGGGTCGCCGGCCGGTGGCCCCGCCCCTCTGCCCCGCCACCACCGCAGCTGCAGCCGCCGCTCGGGCTGCGGCTCATCCCGGGTCGCGTTCGCCGTCTCGGCCGCGGCGGGAAGGGAATCCTAGTGTGGCTGCGTGACCGGCCGCGGCGCGAGGAGCCCTTCTTCTGCCTCCCTGCGGCCCGCGCGGTGGACGGTGTCGGGACCGAGTGTGGCCGCCGCGCCCCTCGCCCCGCTCCCGGGCGGCCGCTCCGGCCCTTCCGGGCGGCGCCGCTGCCTCAGCCCGCTCCACACGCAGGTAAGGGCAGGCGACCGGCCCGGCTGTCCCGAGGCGCTGCTCCGGGCTGGGGTCGCCTGGCGAGTCGCCGGCTCCCGCCCCCACCACCCCCCCCGCGAGGAAAGAAGGGGTTACGCCCCTTGGACCGGGCATCATTTGGGACAGCTGGGTGCCCCAGCTCCCGTTGCTCCCAGCGCCACATTCCCTCTGTCCTCTCTCTGTCCCGGGAGGAGCCGCCCCGGGAACCGTGTCAAGCCGGTGGAGGGCGTAGCTTTTTAAAATGAGATACCCCCCCCCCCCCCCGTGCTTCCTTCTTGATCTGAATTGAAGCGCGGGCTTAACAGACTCAGGGCAGGACGGCCAGGGTTAATGCTTGACTAATACGGGGCGTTATTTACACCCACACTGTGGAGTGGAGTTCCATAGCTCTAGTCAGGCCTGGTTTTCCTTTGCTGTGGCTGTCCAGCAGGAAACAGGGGACGTAAGAAAATAGAGGAGAAAAGTTCAAGTGTTTGCTTTATGTATTTTTCTTCCCACCTCGAGACGTACAGACAAAATGCTGGAACATATGACTAAAGGGCACCCTAAACTTTCATTATTTGTAGCGCTTTTTGATTTTCCCATTTAGTGACTCAGCATTTTTGTCACAGTTTTTGTACAGTAGGCTGATTTACTCCAAGCGGTATAAGGATAAAGAGTGACCGCTATTTGTGCTGTGTTGCCACAATGGGAAGAGATGCAGAAAAGGAACGAGGAGCTAGAGTGCAGGGTACGGATGGATACATTCTTAATCAGTGCTTGCCGGTTCCTCAAACCCCAGTGTATCCCGGAGGAGAAGGTGTGAAAAGCTGCAGTTTAGGGAGAGTTAGCTGGCCAAGTTTACCAGGGCTTGAGTGTCTTGAAGAGCTATCCCGGTATAACCTGCATCACGCTCTGTTTAGCAGCTACAGAGAGATGATGACCTCCTCTGTTTAATAGACCCATACCGAATAAGACTTTTGGAAAGTGTGATTCATGTAGGAAGTGAGGTCACACTCACTGTGTGAATCATTGATACGGATCTTCATATTGAAATAGTGGAAAGCTAAGTTGGTTTCTCCCCGTTTAATTAGATAATTTTACTCTTTTTGTAGCAAGTGATGTTTAATGTTTGGTTCTGTCTGTTGTTGGGTGGTTATTGTCATGCACTGCGGTTGGAAATAAAACTTAAAAGCTTGCAGAATGTTTTGATTTATAATCCTTTGTTAGTTACTACATGGACTGCTGTGATTTTTACTCCCCTGCCCCCTTTTTTTTAACCAGATGTGGGAAGACAAATGAAGGGGTTTCGATGCCAAATGAATGTCAGCGGAAAGGAGAGCTACGGACACTGAGGTACGAAGAAATACTGTGGGAGAGTCTGTACTATATAAAACAGCTTTGGAGTGGGAAGCTGCAGAACTTGGCATTCTAGCCTGAAAAATGTTGAATGAGTCTACACTAACTTCTGTTCTGGAAGGAATTGTGTATTGAAGTTTTGGTTTATTTTTAGAATCAATTAATTTCAAACTAGAAATTTTTTATTGCTGCAGTGTAATTTGATCATTTTAGTCTTTCAAAATGAGATGCAAAATAACAGTTCTTGATAGTGATGACCTGTTTGCCCGATTTTTTTTTTTTGTAGAGACCTGACTATTTTACCTTGATTGACAGTTAGAAGTCCTATTGATTAATTGGAAAGTAATATCAAGTTTAGTTTATTGTTGTTGCTTAAGAAAGACATTCCTTTAATTCTTTGACCACATTTTGGCATCTTCTTCACTTTGGGTATCCATTCTTACATTCAGAGTGTTCCCTAATGTTGCTTTTTGGTTTTGTCTTGCTGATAAGATGATGGCTTAGGAGTTTCTGTTCCCTGTAAACAAAGATTCCCATTGGAAAATCCCTTGTGAAAACCTTACTGGGGACAGTCTTGATACATAAATACTTTAAAGAATCTCCATAGTGAAGGAAAAGAGATAGGAAATTTATTTGGTAGGGTATCATTTTTTTTTGCAATACAGAAACAAGTGTTTCATGAAGAAGGAGGGAGTGAGTTCTGGCAGAGGTCTTTGTGGATTGCTTACCTGTTCCTCGAGTGAGAAGGAGCAGAGCTGACAATGTGATAATGAGGTGGGGTGAGACTTCTTGTGTGAGGTGGGAGTGAGCCCGTTGATGAGGATTGTTGAAAAGGAAAGAAAATTGTTCTGTCCTTATCCAAGGAGTGCTATCTGCTATCCCTACAGAGCAATGTGGTTTGCAGCCTTTTCCTTTTAGGTGTTTTTTTTTTTTTCCTCATGGTTTATTTTTTTTATATTTAAAAAATTTCCATCTCCTTCCCTCCTCCTCCCCCCTCCCTCCCCTCCTCCTCCCCCTTCCCTCCCCTTTTAGGTGTTTTCTCTCTGGAGAGTGGATGGGGGAATCGATCCCTTTGCTGGGAAGACATACTACCTTATCCAGTTTGCAGATAAAGAATACTCTAACTAACATTCAAAGCTCAGCTTTTAAAACCTTAGAAGGGAAGGAATTGAGCAGAATTTACTCTGTGAGTGAAATATCTTCATCCCTTTGTCCAGTTTTCTCCCTGAAGGCTAATAGGTGGGAGGACTATCTTGGGAAATGAGTGATTGACATTGCACTTTGCACTTTAACCTTTCAAACTTTTGCTCAACAGTAAATTAGTCTAGACTTAAAAACAATTATATTTTAAACTAAAACTATAAATTGCAAAACTGGGCTTATGTGCTATGTTTTCATTTGTTCAGTTATTCATTCTGGTGGTTGGCATGGGGAACTGAGAGAATGCTGTTTCTTGGGTAGTCACGGAGACTTGCGGCCTGTGTGCTCTTCTTTTAGTCCAGGGGTAGGGAAAGAAATAGGTAAAAACAGAGACAGTGGAAAGAGGGGAAATGACATATATAGAAAGAAATGCTGGTGATATGGGTCCAGTGGCGTTTGTGAGCCTTTTAAAGACTGATAAGACATGTATAAAGAAACTGTCATATGAGGAAAAAAAGTTTCCTTTCTGCAGACTGGATTTATTAATTTTCTGTAGTTTTACTAAATCCGTACTACTAAACATTAGGTCATTTTTAGTCGTCTTTCTGTAAACAGTGCTACAGAAAAACTTTTGAACAAGTGTTTGGCAGTTTGTAGGTATACCTGTGGCATGTAGTTCTAATTGAGGTTGGTGAGGTTGTGAACATGAGAAATTCGTTTTACACTAGACTCAGTTTTATAATAGAAGATAATGTTTTCTCAGCCACAGGAGGAGGAAGAATTTTAGAAATTACTTTACTGTGAACTGGGCTTCATATCATGTGCCTGTTGTCAGCATTTGGGAAGCTAAGCCAGGTTTTTGAGAGTTCGAGGCTACCACAGTCTATACAGCATGCAATAAGACCTTGTCTCAAATGTGTTTTATAAGTCAATTTAAGACATTTTTGAATGTCAGATAATTAATTTGAACTGGTATATGTCAAAATACCATAGTTTAACCCTGGTGTCGACAAACACAAACCACTTATATATGGTAAAATGACTGTACCTTTTAGGTTTATTTCAGAGTTTATATTTTATGTTAACTAAAAACTTTTATATAGTGGGGTATGGTGGCACACACCTTTAATCCCAGCATTTGGGAGGCAGAGCAGATATCTGTCAAGTCTGTATAGCCAGTTCTAGGCCTGTTAGGGCTAAATACATAAAACAACAAAAAATAAAAAACAGCTTTATATAGTTTATGTTTTTGCTCTGCTAAAGTTAACTGAAATTAGTCATAAAAGAAATAAATGACACACTGTTTCTTCCTTATCTTTCACATCCTAATTTGTCTATTCAAGGTAGACTAGGTGATGGGACCCGAGAGCCAGAAATCCCTCTGCAATCCAGAGCAGTGTTGGTGAATTCCTTTGTCAAAGAGGAAATAGGTATAGATTTAGACTATTCTGCACAGAGTTGGTGAGCAGAATAAGGGAGGTTCAGAATTTAAATTTGAAATTGTATAGGTGACTCACGTCCAGGGTGAGGTTCAGGAGCATTTGTCTTTTTGAAATGAGAGACCAGCGAGAAATAAGTACTGAGAGGCTCAAGTGTGGTGAAGCTGGAACTCCTGAGTGGCAGTTTCCCTGGATGGTGTCCAGGGTCTATTTTGAGGCCCTGTCAAAACTTGCCTGACAGATCTACCACATAACTGTAATCTGGCCTGGCCCTGCTGCAAGTCAGGAAGACCTGCGGTTTAGGGAAAGTGGCAACTGCAGAAGAGGGAGTTATGAAGATCATTTGCCTTCAGAAGACTGGGGTTAAGTTTTGGGGTGAAAATCTGCTGAGCGTCTGTATTACATATTCTAGTATCTAGGTGTTTTATGTTTTAGTATGTAGGTTTTTGTTTTCTGTTACTTATTTTCTTATTTTTGGAAAGTTGTTTGTACCTTTAAACTCTTGGTTTTTAACAGGTTGCATAGTTATCTCCTTGTGCTGTGTAGTGCTGCATGAAAACCTTGGTGGGTTTTTTTTTGTTTGTTTGTTTAGTGAGCACTTAGGTTTAAAGTTCTTTAGGTGATCTCACTTTGACTAGAGAGCTGTTGAACAACTTACTGTTACACCCTGTGACCAAGGTTCAAGACTGTATTTCACTGCTGAGCTGTACTACAGTCAAGGGTTTCTGAAGGATTCAGCTTGCATGTATAATTTATAGATGTGATCCTGTAAAAGGTTTCCTGGTCATTCGAATTAAATTATGTTGTTACTTCAGGAATTTAGTTGTGTGGTCATTAGCATTTCATGATGATGCCTTTAGGGTTCAATGTAGGGAGTGCAAAATGACCAGTAGTTTCTTTTTCTTCTGTTAGCTGGTTTGTTCCTATCATCTCTTCTGCTCCCAGTCTGTCTCCCCTAGAACAATAAGACAAAACAAGTAGAACTCAGGGTGAGCTGAGGATGTGAAAGATCGGGGGAAACCCAAGTGCACATCAGGGTGTTTTTATTTTCTGGGAAGGGAACTGAAAGGACCACATACTTCACTTTCGCCATTGTTTCCACCTTGAACCTTGTGTATCTTAGTGTCTCTTCATATGAGCGTCACATTTTCAACTAGTTTTGATGTGATGGATATATTTAGTGCTTTTGAAGCATTTAATTTTTAAGATACTTACAAGCAGTTTGTTATTCTTTCTGTAGTCCCACTTTCAAATAGAAATATTTTAACAGCTAAGAATTAAAGTATACTGTCTACAGACAGTTAGATGTTAAGATACTTATTTTCCTGTTAAATGGTTTAAATGACCTATGTTGAATAAAATTGAATAAACTTAGCAAAGACATGTTTATTACCATTTTTAAAATAAAATTAAGTACTCCAGCTAAGTAATTCAATGGTTATAAGATTAAAGATAGGCAAATATTTCAGTTTCAAATGAATTTTTCCCCTATCTTATGGATAATGCTTTATTTATGTGGACAATCAAGGAAATGAGGTCATTGTCTCCTTGTCTTGCCAAATTCATCCCTTGCAATCCACACCAGTTTGTTTGTTTGTTTATTTATTTATTTATTTATTTTGATTGTGGTAAACTTAAATATCATTAACATATTGAGTTTTCCCATTCTTTTCATTGTGGAAAATGTATACAATGTAAAATTTAAGTCTCTTCCACCCTTCCACTCTTGAGTGCTGGGGACTGGGTCCAGGTCCTTGTGTATGCTATACAAACCCACTGCCACTGATCTCCACCCTAACCCCTTAAACCATGTGTAATTGTACAATTTCATGGCATTACAGTACATTCAGATTGTGGTGCAGCCACCCAAACATCTATCTCCAGAACTTTTTTTTCACCTTAGACTGAAAACTGTGCACCAGACCGTAACTACTCACTTCCTCTAACCCTTGGCAGCCACTTTGCTACTTTTGGCTCTGTGATTTAACTACTCTACTCTAGGTACCGCACTTATTTCTGGAATCACATATTTGTCCTCTGTGTCTGACTTATTT